>NW_027137444.1:1631414-2002179 GCF_001889945.1 Aspergillus brasiliensis CBS 101740 | reverse complement strand
CCTTCTTCTCCTTCTTCTCCTTCTTCTCCTTCTTCTCCTTCTTCTCCTTCTTCTCCTTCTTCTCCTTCTTCTCCTTCTTCTCCTTCTTCTCCTTCCTCTCCTTCTTCATCTTCATCCTCCCCGTTGCCCCCTTGTCCCCCATCAGCCCCCTGGGCAACTGGCTGCCATGCGCCATCAGGCGCAACGTAAACAATCCTCGCTCCCCGGGCGACCAGGTGTCTTGGGCAGTAGTTCTCCAGATAAGATCTCTGGCGTTGACCGGTTCGCGTACATCTGGCATTTGTGCCGCGTCTCGCGCGGCATTGCTCGAACGGACCACTTGTGGTGCAGCCACAAGTATAGACGAGAGTAAGGTAGTGGCACCTTCATCAGGTCAGAGAACTTGCAGTTATATGAATCTCTACTACACTTACATTTTCACTGAGAGTATTCGAGACTGGCTACTACTTTGACTACAATATTCTCAGTTCTACGAAACATTCGTGCTATGGATTGCAAGCCTTGTTGCGCCTTCTACAATTGGCTTTTTAGTTAAGACATCGTGGTTTCCTGATTTGGCATCTTTCCGTTAACTTCTGTCCCCCCCCAACCCACCTTGCTACAAGATATTTTGGGCAATAGCTGCTACATTCTCTCTCTGTCTTGCTCCAAATCTCGTACATCTTCCATTTGTTCCAAGCCTTGGCAGGCAGTGTTTGAACGGGCCCGGGGTTGTGAAACTGCACGAGTAAACGAGGATCTGAAAAAAGCACCTTCATCATATAAGTGAATGTGCGGTGATATGAATCTTTGCTACACTTACATTGTCTGAGAGAATTGCAAGAGGATCAACTAATCATCGCTGTCACTGTCACTCTCATCCTCATCCTCATCATCTTCTTCTTCCTCCTGAACTAGCTCCCATCCGCCGTCCGGCGTCACATATACCGTCCTAGCCCCCCTTGTCACCAGATGCCTCTGGCAGTAATGATCCAATTCGGCCCTTTGTCTTCGGCCCGTCCTTATGCACCTCGAATTGGTGCCCCGTTCGAGTACACCTGGAATTCGTGCCGCGTCTCGGGCGGCATTGTTTGAAGGGCCCTTCGGTGGTGCAGCCGCAGGAATACACAAGGGTTTCTTCCTGACCTGGCTGCCATGCTCCGTCCGGCCTCATATATACGATCCTGGCTCCCCGTGCAACCAGGTGTCTTGAGCAATAGTTGCCCACATAGGCTTGTCGTCTTCTGCTCATTCTTGCACACCTGGCATTGGTGCCGCGCCTCGGGAGGCATTGCTCAAACGGACCACTTGTGGTGCAGCCGCAAGTATAGACTAGAGTTGGGTAGTAGCACCTAATCGAGTAAGCGAACGTGCGGTTATAAAGATCGCGCGGTGCATGGTCTGCATTCAGGGTGAGTGACTAACTGGCTAGATGAGCTTTTGAGCTTGCGCGAGAAGAACTTCCAGAACTCACTTCAGTGATGCCATGGGCCGCATAGATTATCAAGGCACCAGGTAGGGATGGGTTGGACTGTATTGTATGATCTATCTAGATCTCAAGGTGATGGTTGGTTGTTGTGGTGTTGGTGGTGGTCCGAGACCATGTAGGCAGAGGTGGAGAAGGATCAGGTGATGCCTGGCTAGAGTGAATGTCTCAACAGTCAAAACAGCATCGGTCTATCAAATCGTTGGAAAAGGTGCCAGGCAGCACGTGGCTATTCGGAGAACTGCATGTATTACAGGTAGATGTTTGACGGGAGACAGACAATCCCTCCCTTCCTTACTGCAACTTCATTTACTAATATTGTATATGGTAGTTATGTAGCAAGAGTCGAGACTATTAGTAGTAATATAAAATAGTCAACACCCAAGACAGACATACTAAATATAAATAAACAGCTGACTGACCAGTAAGACACCATCAAATCAGCCTCATACACTAATCCCCATAATCACCCCGCACTCCAACATCCCCTCCATCAACCCTTCAACCCTCTCCAACTCCAACCCAAACCACCGCTACCACCACCACAACCATGCCCTCCACCACCCTCAACCCGAAGCCCAAAACCATCCTCATAATCGGCATAACCGGCAACCAAGGCTCCTCCATCGCCCGGCGCTTCCTCCACTCCGCCCCACCCTACCACATCCGCGGCCTAACCCGCCACCCCCAATCCCCACTCGCCCAATCCCTCTCCTCCCAAGGCATCGAAATCATCCCCGCCGACCTCAACGACCCAACGACCCTGACTCAAGCCTTCAAAGACGTGAACCTCATCTTCAGCGTAACCAACTATTGGGAACCATTCTTCCGAGAAGACTGTCGCCAACGTGCCGCCGAGCAAGGTATCTCCTGCAGACAGTACGCATACGAAGTAGAATTACAGCAAGGGAAGAATATCGCAGATGCAGCAGCACAGGTGGTGGATTCATTAGATGAGAATGGGTTTATTGTGTCGACGTTGAGTTATGCTAGAGAATGTAGTGGGGGGAAGTTGGGGGAGTTGTACCATTTTGATGCGAAGGCGGAGGTTTTTCCGAATTATGTGAGGGAGAAGTATCCCGGGTTGGCGGGGAAGATGTCGTGTGTGCAGACGGGATACTTTATGAGTAGTTATAAACTGGTGCCGGGGGCTTATTTTAGGAGGGTAAGTTTCTACTTCGTAGATTGGGGGATATGTGGCTGATGTGTTTGTTTAGAAGACAGAGGAATCAGGGGCCTCGTTTGAGATGACGTTTACGACTGCGCCTGATGCCCCCGTTCCTCATTTGGACGTTCAGACTGATTTGGGGAACTTTGTCTACGCCGTTTCCCAAATGCCCCCCGGGAAGAGCTACATGGCGTGTGGGTCGTATTGTAGCTGGGCGGAGTATATGCGGATCTGGGGGAGGATGAATTCTGTTTCGGCGTGTTATCGGCAGATTACGCTTGAGGAGCTGATGGAGCTCACTCCGGATCGGGAGTTTGGTCGGGAGGTGGGCGATATGTTTACTTACTCCACAGATCCTGGGTATGATGGGGGTGATAAGGAGTTGTTGACGGCGCAGGATATACGCAATGTGAGTGTCTCTTGTGTAACATTGAACAATGCATCAGCTAAGTCTTAGGCCGGGATCGATTGTCCAATGACTAGCTTGGAGGAGTGGATGGAAAAGGAGGATTGGAGCGCTGTTTTGAATAGTTGATAGGAATGTATTAAGTATTCTCTGATAACTATAGCCTTCAAGTTCTGTTTTCTGACCGAGGTTCGGCTACTTTATAAGAGACCTGACCAGCTTGCGAACCACTTGTCCCTCGCACTTGAGTAGGCAGAGTCTGTGCCACTGCATTTCGTATTTCCTCTCTGATAAGTGCAGAAAGACTCACTTGCACGTCATTGACCAAGCGAGTGTGCATCGAATCAAGCTGGCCTGATAGGCTGCTTTGCACATTGGCAGTCTCTCTGGACATCCCTATCAATGTCAGCTCCTTCCAGCAAGCGGAGTCAATATCGTTAATCCGTGGAATGCGAATCGTGCTCAGATATCGGACGGTGCGTTGAAACACAATAGAGTCATGATCCCAATCCTTGATCGCGGCAAGGCGCATCACAACGGAGTTAACTTCAAACATGAGGTCTACCACTCGAACTCCGGTGGCATATGGTATTTCGCGGCCGTCATTAACAAGTCTGTGATATTGGGTGCACTTGCTGCCGAACTGAATCAGATCCTTGACCAGGGACAGCAGATCAGCTGTCGCCAGATATCCAGGCCTTAGGCCAAGGCGTTGTGGTCCAGATTTTGATGATAGTTCCTCATCGTCGTAGCTTCCGCGCTGCACTTCAAGGTCCATGGCAACGAGGTCACTGAGGTCTGAAGCACTGAGCCCTTTGATTGCATTCTTTGGCAGACCAAGAAGGAAAGCTTCAGGAATCTTGGAAGGCCCATTGGCGGACTTTTGTGACAGTTGCGAATCATCGAGAAAGTCTTTCATACATCTCGAAACCAATGGTCCTATGTTCTTCTTGAATTAGTGAGGTACACTGACAGAAGTGGGCATTTCACCTACCTCAACGATGTGGTTGATCCCGGCCCAATATAACGCCTTATACAGGAGCTCTTCACTTTCTAGCTCATGTTTTTCCATACGCATTCCGCTCATGTATCTCTTGATGTCTTCCAGTTGCTCAACAAAAGGGACAGGGAATTGGTATCCAGCCAGATTGGTCAGGCATTTCTCAAGATACCAGAGACAGGGTAATCGTTTCCATTTGTCCAATGCGGTAGCAAAGAGCCTCTGGTGCTCTGAAAGTTCCTCTGTAATGGACTTCTGTGGGAGAAACAACTTCTTGAAGGCTTGAACGGTATTCTTGTCAGTCGTCTCCATTCTCTTGTATGCTGTAGTCCAGACCATGCGGTCTTGGATTCTATACTTTGCGCCGCTAGTTTTGAGAGCTGCAATGATCTTCCAGGAGACAGGCCTTGCGTTCCACGCAGCCTGAAGCGCTGTTCCGAGTCTACCAACAACCTTGTTAGGACTGGCACCGTGTTCAAGCAGCATCTTCACCGTTGACTCCTGGCCAGCGGCCGATGCTGCCACCAGAGCAGTTCCAAAGAATCCTGCTATATGGTCGACTGCGACGCCGGCTCTTTGTCCACCTGCAAGCAAAAGGCTTACAATAGAATTGTTCCCATTGTATGCTGCTACATGGAGAGGATTGCCCAAAATACCATCTTCAGTTCCGGTTACTTCGGCCTTGGCGTTGAGCAGCATCTCAGTTATTAAATGATGTCCTTGAGCGGCAGCCACGTATAGTGCGGTTCCGTGGGGTCCTTTCTCGGCGTTCACATCGACATGCTTCAATAAGTCCGCGACGATCTGCTTATAGCCGCGGTAGACTGCCACTTGCAGTATGGTCTCCCCATCAGCGTTGCGTGTGCTCAAGTCCTTGGGATCATCTTGAATCAAGCCTTCGACGATCGGCCTGAGATTGAGTTTAAGGGCGTGGTGGATCCGAGAGGCCCGTCTCTGTCTTTGACTCTCAGCTTTACTACCCATAGATTGCTCTCTTGGATCGAAAACGTCTAGCCAATCATCGAATCGTTCAGATTGGAATAGCTCACGAATCCTATTCTGAAGCAAAGCATGTTCATTGGCCATGCCGTCTGCTTTCTCGAATAGTTGGTAATGGTGAAACCAGTACTCAGCAGCGTAGCTCTTTAGCGCCATGTCGAAACCATTGTTCGTGTTTCCGGCTTGTGGCTGCAGAAGAATATCCAGACAACGTTGGGTGATTTCGAAATGAGCTTGCTCCTCGGAACAAAGGAATTGCGATATAAGGCTGTCCTGGCCTAGGCGAACCTGTGTCTCTAAATACTCTTTAGCAGAGAAGTGGGCAAACCGTAGGACTTTATCGCACTTCCTGCTCTTGTGGTTAATGGTCAAGGTCTGCGTGGACTGGGTCACCCATCGGCCTGTACAGATCTCGTAAACTGCATCAGTGTCATGAAGGCCAACCGCAGAGGCAATTTCGTCTTGAGTGAGCGGCCGTAGCTGCCTCAGAAGCCATATGAACATCGATCTCAAAAACTTCGCGTCAACTGCGCCCACAGAATTCAAATGCTTCTCGTAAATGGCTACCATGCTGGTCGGAACCTCGCTCAGCTTTGCCTCGATTTTCACCGGGTCTTTTCGACACTCGCGTATTTCCTGAACCAACGATGTAGCCCAGAGGAAGTTTCTGCTATCGTTAGCGATAAATATTAATAGGTATCCTGGCAGGACTGTACTTTTTAGCCCCTTCTATAAGTCGCGTTCGAATACGAGACTTCAGAGAAACATGCAGATCGCTTATGCCATCACCGTGCTGCATTGTAGTGTCAATGTAGTTGCGAATATCAACTTCGAGCCCTTCAGCTACGTCAATCTCCACCAGAATGTCTTTCAAGTGTCCTTGAAGACATTGCCGTATATCTTCTTCATTCTTGCTGACAAGGAGAATGTGAAGGTTTGAAAGTCCTGACTGAGCCAATCGTTTAATGAGTTCGAGCAATTTGTGGCGTTCTCGGTCTTGTGAGTCTTTCGGAACCTCGTCGAGACCATCTAGGACTATGTAGACGTCCTTCTGTAGCTCAGTCACAGACAGAATGCTGTGTAGGTACTCTATAAGCGTATTAGTGTCTGGATACCGTGCAAACTTCCGGTCCTCTACCAAGGCACCGGAAATGTCTTCTGGAAAGCCCCCAAGGCTACTGCCCAGCTGCCGTAAGACAAATCGCAACAACAGGTCGATGCGGGTCGTGTCTGTCTCATCGAACCGAAAGTACCACCGCAGTAGTACCCTATTCCTGTCCTTCTTAAACAATGTTTCGAGCTGGTTGATTATAGTTGAACTGTAGGGATTAGCGACTTGAAGTAACCAGTGCACTGGGCTGGCGTTCGCATACCATAACGATGACTTTCCACATCCAGCTATCAGCCTGTTAGTTCATGCGATCTTATCCTGGGTCTTTGAGTTTATACATTCACCATACAGCCAAATCAAGGATTGCGGATTGTCCACCCAGCCTTCATATTCTCGACGCTCAAGTAACCACCTCCCTGATAACTCACTCACATCGCTGGATGCAATGGCAGACCTGAGCTTCCTATGCTTGCCATCGCTAGCCGCAGCCATATCACTGGGAAATAGCCACTCAAGTAGCTGTGTTTGAATCTCCGCTTCGAGAATCAGCTTAGCCACCAGAGATAGCAACCGTTACGTACCTGAAAGCGTCTTATCAATCTTCACAACGCGGTTCATGATCGAGGATGTACCCTTCGAAACTTCGCCAAGAATATTCTGAACATCCTTGACTCGTTTCAATTCCTCCTCTTGAGCTAGAAGGTGTCAGCACAAAATGCAATTTCAGTAGATATACAGCGTTCGACTTACTTTCAAACATGGATTGTTGCTGCTCAGCCATCATTTGCCGAAACCACTTTTCCACCATCTCGTCACTTCCCTGAATGGCATTCTGCAGGTTCTTCAGCGGCTCCTCTGTAAGCGACTTGAAGCTCTGGATAATTCGGTCTGGACGGGTAGTCAGCATCGCAGTCCTGATCAAGCGAGGTAGCCAGTTATATACCCAATCGCTTCGATGTCACCGACTGCTTCACCTTTGCGGAATACTGCAGGACACAGATGTACACATTCACGATAGCATCCCCTAATTCGGTCGCATTGCCAACCTGCACTCGATGGTAAAGAGCCTCGATTCGAGAGTATCGAGCCAGGAGGACAGCAAGGTATTCGGAGGCTTCCCAAATGCGCTGCATCCGTTCTTGGTTGTTTTGGATAAGCTGCACATGTCAGCTATACACCTATACTTCAAACTATCAATCTGATGATCACAAACCGTCAGACCAAAGGACACCACCGCCCATGCGATAGAAGCATAGCCCGTGGGATCAAACTTAACGACCACATCGCCCAGCGCTTTGACAGTCATGACCGATTTCAAGATGGAACCCGCACGATCATATGCGTTCCCCTTTGTTTTCGACGGCCATCGCTCCTGATGAATCCGTAGCTTGTTCTTCGTCAGTTCCATAAACCCCTCTACATATTCCTGGGGCAATTTCCCTATCCGATTGATGTTCCTATCCTGCCACTTCTGAGTCAGACGCTTCCTATTCGCGTCGCCCACATCGACGGACTTCCACGCTTCTTCCCAAAGATTCCGTTCCGGCTGCACCGTGGCAGGTTTTGGCTTGGCTGCGGCTGCTGCGCCATTGGACTTTCCCTGCGCTGGCTTCGGCGTTGTAGGTTTGGCAGTTGACGGTTTCTTGGGTTTGGTGGTGGCTGCCGCCTTGACTTTGACCTTCACCGGTGATGGTTTCTTGGGCGGGTGTGGGGGGTCATTTTGTGGTTTGACCATTTGGCCTATTAGAGGAGGACTGGTTTGGATGTCTGTAGGAAATTAATGTGGGACACTGAGGGAAGAATAACCGGCACGAGTGAAGCTTCCATGTTGCAAGGTCGCGTTATTGCGCGAGATTTGTACCCCGCGCGAGGCTCTGCAGAAGTCAAGCTGACGGGGCTCAGTTTGCTTCAGAGTGGGATGAGGGGATAAGAATGAGTATCTTGATTGGAGGGTTCATATGCGCTGTCAGCTAGCTAGCCAGCTGAATACGAGGTGCCCGCTTGGCTTGGCTATGCAGTGAAACTTCCACGCTGCGGGTGACACCAGAGAGAATGGATTTGTGGGAAGGTCAAGTGCAGAGCGATTGTCACGAGGATTGGAGAGGTATCGAAGCCCATAATATCACTGCTAATAGTAGTGCCTGAAACTTACGGCAGGTTTGAAAGCGGCTCTAACCGCCAGCCAACCTTATCCTTAAATACCGATACAGGATTCAAACTAACATGGACTGAACACCCCAACTGCCGGTATTGAAGGTCTGGAAAAACCCTTACTAGAGGCATGCAGTCTGCAATCCCAGTAGAGGATTGGACCCGACTAGCACAGCTCTAGAATCAATTCGTACCGATATCCATACAGATTCAAGAGGAAAGTCTGGAACAGTTGATCAAGCAGTTGTAACTAGCTGGTCAAACTGAGAACTACAAATATATCTATACCCCGTTCCCCAATTCGTCGATGCATTTTTAGAATATATGAAATGGTATTCTCTCCGGGCTATTTCTGCCAATTTCTTGATTTTTAATTATCACCAAGGCATGCCAAACATACGTAGTCGTATATTTATTACTGTTAGGCTCACCGTATGCTCCACTACGTAGAGGAGGAAAGAGTGCTGCGTGCGTACATGGAAATCAAATGATATATACCAGTTTAAAAACTCAAGCCGGGTTGCTGACAAGCCCAGCGGCTATAATATATAATACAAAAGAAATGAAATAAGTAGGGCGACTGATCAAACTTCAAGGAAGGTGTACATGTTCAAGAGACCGACTCAGCTCGTCTGACGGAAGGTGAAATCCATCCCCTCAACTGTAAAACCCCCCTTTCCATTTGGGACTCCACCAGAGACATGATAAGAGCCCAGCGTCTTCTGAAGAGGCTGGGGAAGATAGACGGTGCCATTCGTTCCGCACGGAGAAGTAACATGCATTTGCACGAAGCCATTCTCATCAAACGACCACTTAACACTGAGCGCTCCTTGGGGAATCGGGTACTTGCCCTCGGCCCAGCCAAGGTCAAAAGATTGAGGCGCAACCTGCCACTGTCTAAAGCCGGGCGTCACGGGTTGAACTCCCAAAATATATCGGCTCAGATCAGCCGTAGGTCCTGCACCCCACGCATGGCAGAGGGAAGTACCAATGTCTAGTCCCGGGGTCCCATCGCTGTCCAGCACCTCCCAGGTACATCCTGTATAGTTCTTATGGGCGGGATCGCTCATTGGTGCCCACAGACTGTAAAGGAGGTGCTTGGCGTTGACACTGTCATTGGCTTGAAATGCGGCCTTCAAGTGATACCCAGAGGCGTAGGGGCTGATCTTCTGTGCCCATCCGGATGCAGCACTCTTATTAGAAAAGGAGAGTGGTCCCGCAGGAACGTACAGCTCCCGTGACATACTGGCGAGGATGGCCTGCGTTCTGTCTTCGGATCCAGATGATGCGGTGCCACTCAGGATGGCGAGGGCATTCGCTTCCTGAGAAAAGAAGTCTCTATGCGAGTCAGATAGGTAGTAAGCTTGGAGGGAGTCGCTCCAAAGCTCGGAATTAATTGCCTCCTGCAGCGATTGCAGCCGGGATGCGTACATTGTCGCGTTCAAGCCGCCAGCAGCCATGAACGGGAGCCATTGGTTGAGAGCATAGGCATAGACGAGATTGAATTTGGACACGATCCCGCTCACGGAAGGGTCATAGTGATTCCAGTCGCCACCAAACGTCGGGTTGGAAATATTGAAAAGGCCGTTGGGTAGCGTTTGTGAGTGAGCCCAGTCGAATAAACCCGCTGCCTTGGGGGCCCATTTGGAGAGGAAAACAGAATCCCCCGTCTGTTCGTAATACTGTGCCATAGCGCTCACCAGATTGAAAGAATAACCGATTAACCCCGTAATGTTGACTTGAATGTCGCTGGTGCGAGGGGGCTGTTGCACTTTGACATTCGGCATGAAAAAGCCAGGCAGCATACGTGCTGACCCAAGAAGGGTAATCGTCCCATTGATGTATTCACGGCCGTACGTACTTGCGAAAGACGAAGGGGTGGTGATATCAAGATCTCCTCCATAAGCGATGCGGTCTCTTCGCGAACCATCCACGCTTACGGGCAGTGGGTTGGTTCCAATCAAGAAGTCCTGTAAGGCAGATTCGTCGGTGAGGGACGAGGAGTACATCTCAGATCCAGAGACTGTCAAGGAAACGTTGGTGAAGATAGCAGCCTGTTGGAAGGAGGCACCTAGGCCAAATGAGCCGTAGAATGCGCTGTTCTGGGTAAAGTTGAGGACTGGCGCCCCGTCGATCGTCACTGATATCTGAGCAAGGTTGACGGTAGAACCAACAGTATGCCAGTTGTTCAGAGTCACAGAGGATGGGAGGACAGCCGACGCAAGCACTGGTGAGCCGACTTCTGTGGGACCCGCGTAGGCTGATACTGATGAATTAGCTATATTGACCAGAATGTAAACCCCATTTCCAAGGGTGTCACTGAGCACTGTGAAACCGAAGCCATTCTTTACAGGCTTAACGTCAAATTCGAGCTCATAAGCAGTCAAAGTAGCTGCATAGTCGGCTGCAAAAGGCTGAGGACTCAGGCTATCAATAAATGCGCCTTCGTCGGTGATCACCCAGAAATTTGGCAGTGAGTTGGCGGGAAACTCATTGAGTTGGACGGTGCGAGCACCAACGTTCCAGATGCGGTTCAGAACAGGGTCTGAACACGCAAAAGCACCTGGCAGATGAGACACGGGCGTGTTATCGACGGCCGGCTTGAATCCTACACCTGTGATTTCAAGCTCCCCTGCACTGGACAGGTTCAGTTTCTGGTACCGCAGACCTCCCTGAATAAGGCGGTTAACCTGCACCGTCGGCTGGCTGATGTTGTATCTATTGATGCGATAGGTGTCCATAGCTGCTGACAGAGGGATAGGTCCATCGGCCTGGGATGGACGTGTTAGCAATCATGGTTCGCAAAACCAGTCCATACTCGTACCATGTACAGGTCCATAGCTTCAGGTGTCTCGCCATATGACATCTCGAAAACGGAGGTGTCACCACTCTGTCGGGTCACCTCAAACGAAGCGTATCCTTCCACATCTTTCCCATAGTCTAGGATGACAATGGCAGGAGTGCTTCCATTGGAAGACAACTTGAAAACTGTGCCATTACTCACAGGCAATGGATTGCCAGCTGCGAGTGTGTAGGTCTCCGGTTGATAGATCGGCTGAGACGGAGCAGAGAACGCTCCGCAGACGACGGAGTGTACTAGAAGGGCCAATACAGGGTAACTCCTCATCTCGGCGAATTTAGGCGCGTTAAAAGACCGAATAGATGTTTTTTTTTTCTGGATCATTTGTTGCTGATGATCAAAGTCAAACTCGCCGACTTCAACGCTTCATTTAGTACTTCAATGCCATATTCAGAGAGTCGTCAAGGTAGGATTTATTCAATCACAGGACTAATTATGCACGTCAGAGTTCTATTCATGGATCATCCTCCACGGGATGAATCATCACACGAATGTACGAAAGTACGAAAGTACGAAGGTACGAGAGTGGAGAAGACTCCACTCCATAGGATCAGCCAAATTTAGGTTCACTTGCCCTGTGATAGACTGATAGTTGTTCGTGAAAAAGGGTCTGCCCCACATAGAGGAACACGCACGTTGCTGTGGGCGTTAACAGGGTGGTTTGAAGCGATCCACCATAAAGCCTATCTATACCATGAGCATGTTGGCAGAGATTTTAGAGGTTGACCCAGGGTAGCTGTATCGAGAAGGCTCCTCGAGGGACTGACGAAGATAGAATTTGGGTCAACCAGAGGAGGCCACTTTCGGTTGGATCCCGAGAGGATGGTCCAGTCGGAAGACCCGTTCGTGTTCGTATATTCGGTTTGACTTTTAAGGTTACAAGATGCGCCACTTCTCCGATCTGCATTCCCAACTAAGCCCTGTTTTCCCCTTATTACCCTAATTTCTAGAGGAGCTAAAACTTAGATCATCACAGCATTGCCTTCAAGTAAATACGCTGATATTCTGTGAGATATTCTGCGTCCAACTTCATTCTCTGCGTTTCAGTTATTCCCATGGCCAACAACAGAAATGCAGAGGTATTCGAGCTGCCGGGGGATTCAGCTATGGCTCCTACCATGGCCAGCGACAACCATCCGGGGGTATTCGAGTTGCCGGCTGATCCAGTCATGATTCGCCCTACGCCAATTAATGCCGACCGCAAAAGTGGCATTCAAATAACAAGTATGCATCTCTCGTCTACCGTCACGGGAGGATTCCAGCCAAGGGATTGAAGGATAAAGGGCTAATGCATTTGCAGGTGACGGGCGCATTGATATTGACTACAGCACTCCACTGGTACGACGATTCTCCAAGCTATACACTTCTCATTATTCATCACGACCGACGACACCACCACCCGAGTACTCCGAGATAGAACCGCAAGATGACCTAGGTCTGGGATCTCCGCCGGCATACCCCGAAAGGTCCTGGAAGATCAGATTGAATATTGTGATCCAGGTGGTAGGGAGTCGAGGAGATGTGCAACCATTCATCGCCCTCGGAAATGAACTGCAGCGATATGGACATCGTGTGAGACTGGCGACTCATAATGTCTTCGAAGCCTTCGTGCGGAATTCAGGGCTGGAATTCTACCCCATTGGAGGCGATCCCGAGGAACTGATGGCATATATGGTCAAAAATCCCGGTCTGATTCCCAACATGAGAAGTTTACAAGCTGGTGAAATTGGGCGCAAACGAGCCATGATCCGGGAGATGCTAGACGGATGCTGGCAATCGTGCATCGAGCCTGATCTGGTGACCCAGCGACCATTTGTAGCAGATGCAATTATTGCCAATCCTCCCAGCTTTGCCCATATCCACTGCGCCCAGGCATTAAGTATTCCGGTACACTTGATGTTTACGATGCCTTGGACCAATACGAAGGCGTTTCCTCATCCTTTGGCGAACCTGACGGGTGGTGGCGATGAAGACCAAGGGTTCCGGAACTTTGTTTCTTACAGTGTGGTTAACTGGCTGACTTGGCAGGGGTAAGTAATTCTGCGCATTGTTAAAGGACCCAGGGATTGCTGGACGTGTATTGACACTTTTAGGATGGGCGATGTGATTAACCATTGGCGAAAAGGGCTTGGTTTGGAAGAAATCGCTATGTTTGAAGGGCCTCGTCTTGCGGAAATCTTGAAGATACCATTCACATACTGCTGGTCACCAGCGCTCGTTCCCAAACCGTCAGACTGGCCTTCTTATATCGGTGAGTTATCATTTAACCTGTTGTATCAGATGCGGTCTATGCTAACAGCACTCCTCCCTTAGACGTCTGTGGTTTCTTCTTCCGGGATGCCCCGAGATATGATCCTCCAGCAGACTTGATGGCCTTTCTTGCTGCTGGTCCACCACCAATCTATGTTGGATTTGGTAGTATTGTATTGGAAGATCCAGAAGCCACTACGACCATTATCCTAAATGCTATACGTGCAGCAGGTGTACGGGCGATCGTATCCAAAGGCTGGTCCAACTTAGGCGGAACGCACCATGACAGCAATATTTATTTCATCGGGGATTGCCCTCATGAATGGCTGTTTGACCGCGTCGCAGCTGTCGTGCATCATGGAGGCGCGGGCACGACCGCTTGCGGGTTACGGAAATCCAAGCCCACCATCGTTGTGCCTTTTTTTGGAGAGTGAGTGATGATAGAAGACTATATATTACAGTCTCTTGCTAACAACTGAACAGTCAGCCCTTCTGGGGAGATATGGTTGCAGCAGCAGGCGCTGGCCCTACTCCTATCCCGTATAAAGAGCTTACGGTTGATAAGCTGGTCGAAGGAATTCAATACTGCCTTAGCGAACAAGCGCGCATGTCAGCGGTTGCTATCGCTGCCAAAATGCAATCAGAAGCAGGCGTAAAGGCTGCGGTTGCCTCATTCCATCGGAACCTCCCACTTAAGTCTCTGCAGTGTGATCTAGATCCGGATCTACCTGCGGTGTGGTCTTTCTCCCAACACCGTACGAAACTCAAGCTGTCAAAAATTGCCGCAGAGGTTCTGATTTCTAAGGGATTGATTGATGCAAAAAGCCTGACAATGTACGTCAAGTGGATACCCCTTTCTACATATTCATGCTCAGCCTCTGATGATTTCTTTTAGGCATGCCATTCGCCCCATCTTCATTGAAAATCGCCGATGGGATCCCGTCACGGGCGGAGCGTCTGCAGTGGCTGGACTAGCCACCGACGTCGCCGACTCTGTTTTAGGGGCCTTCTACAAGCCTGCCCTGGAGTATCGGGATTACCGAAAGGAGCGCGAAGATCAATCCTCAAGCATAAGGTCTACCCGCTCTGTCGAACATCTGCCAGACAAGTTATCTAGTGATACTGTCTCGACAAATTCCAAGGAGGAGCCATGGGGTCCTGATGTTGCTAGTAGTAACGCTTCTACAGCGTCTGCGGATACGCACACGAAAAAGCCATCGAAGACTGGCAGAGGAAAGCTCCTTGGTAAAATGGCCGCTGCATCTGGCAAAAGTCTGGGCAACGTTGGTCCTACCATGGTTAGAGGCACGCTTGTTGACTTCCCCCTTGCTTTGGCTGAAGGACTGCGCAATGCCCCTCGGCTATACGGTGAAACTCCCCGAGACCACGGTCCAGTGACTGATGTCAAGAGCGGATTTGCTGTTGCTGGGAAAGGATTTGCGTGGGGCATGGCGGAGGCGGTTAGCGATATTGTTGTGAAGCCATATCAGGGTTACCAAAAAGAGGGAGCCAAAGGTACGGTCAAGGGAGTGGGCAAAGGAGTCACTAATATGGCAGCGAAAGCCGGCTCTGCTATGTTTGGCCTCATGGCATACCCTGCGACTGGTATTATGCAGAGTATACGGTCAGCAGGTAACTCGCATATCAGAAAGCTAATTGCCAAACAGCGCCACAATGAGGGAATCTGGATACTGGAGAGTGGTTACTATACAGCGACGAACAATATCGTGGCCACTTTTCGACAGAATTTCAAAGGCAAGAAAGGGTGAACGTGATAATCTGATACCAGGACTTCTTTAGCGACGAGGTTGATGATTTTATCAATCTCTCTTCTGGGAGTACTGTGCTTTTTATTCTTGTTCATTTACTTGCCTCTCCTTTACGTATTCATTTAATTATATGTAATTTTTCCCTTTCTTTATTTCTTTCTTTGGTAGTTTTCTGACTGATAAACTTGTATATGCATGATGCAGGCACAAAATCGCATGAGCAACAGTCCGATGCCTTGCTTAGGACTTCCCCGAAATGCTCCAAGTGTACCCACTTTCTCTAGCTTGGGATATTCTGGGAATCCAACAGTATAAGAATATAGTACTCCCCTACGCCAGCCTCATGGTTCCTTGAGTTGTAGATGTTTTACTACGGCATGCATCGTTAAAGAGGCTGAAGCACAACCCTGAATCAAATAATAAAACATTCAAAAAGTTCATTATATACTATCTCCCAACCTTCTTTGTCTCACGGAAGATCATGTACCCAGAAACACCAGAAACACCACAGGCCAATGCAACGAACAACCCGGTAGTCCAACTAGGCCGGTCAAACCTATTCATTCCCCACATGCAACCCGCCAAACATGCCTGAAATATCGTATTCCAGATATCACACCATACAACCAGATCTATCTTCCACGGAGATGTCGCCGGTGCCTGCGCACCAGCGAGAGGGAGGTCAACCGTGCTCGTTGAAGCAGACCTATCCGATCCACACTTTTCCACATCCTCATCACAGATTCCCGATCCAGACACAGGAAGACGACACCAGGGTTCGAATATCCTAGCCAAATGTTCAACACCATCGCGACTCTTCTGCCGTCCGCCGAACCGCCAGCAACACCACCAGTAAAGGTTTCTGATTCTCCACGGAGCGAGTCCGAATCCCGGAACGCAGAATAGCCCGTTGAGAATTTGCGATGTGATCTCGATCCAGATCCGGCGGGACGAGTATAAGTCGTTGCAGGTGGGGTGGCACATGGCAGGGGCTGCGTTGCACATTAATAGGAAGAGCATCCCGCCCCAGGCTACCACGTTTAGACCGTAGATGGTGATGAGGAAGCCTTTGGGGGTGCATATCCAGTGCCATGCTTGTTTTGACCAGATTTTTAGTTTTGTTGTTTTTGAGACGGGGAGCTGTCGCGTTTGTTAATGTCGTGCACTTTATTGACCATCTCCAGTAGACTGCGATGTAACTTAGGGTGTAGAGCTTACCTCAACTTCCGATTCGACTTTCTCATTTCGTAGAGATGATGGTGGAGACCCATCTTGGGGATCAATAACAGAGTAGGATTGTTGATTCATGACGGATCTACCAGTTGACGATCCTCATGGAAGATGGGCAGCGAGGGATCCCTAGTAGTCTATATATATACTAACGATCTAGTTTGGGAGCAGCATATAGTAGCCTAACCAGACCCAGGGACTAGTAGAGTCTAAAATTTATCTTGGATAGCCCTGCTGAAAACTTTAAAGAGCGTAAACATAACGTACTAACTACCAGGCTACCAGGTTCGGAGTGGGCTGTGTAGGGCTGCGAGGTAATGTTCCAGCCACCAATTACTTCGTTCTTAGGTAACCATTTTAAACTGTACCAGACAATCAAGGTCGTTGGGTGGCCGATCAGGGCATAAAAAAGTTGTAGATTTGCCCCTGGTTGATCTTAAGCGTCTACCTAGATCATATACGAATACGAGTGGGTCCGGCGGCTACCTCCGTTTTCTGGAACGGCAACGAAAAGGGAAGAGAAAACCTAATTTTATTTCGTATTCGCACCCATTGCTTATTCAAAAATAGTGGGATCTGCGACTGTCTTATCTACTTGTATTTTCCCGTAGACATGCCCAGTTCTACTGGAGCAGCTCATTGCTTCCACCGCATAGCGGTATGCGACAAACAGAAATTGTCCTCGCTTCCACATAGCTGCCAGTGCAATTCCCTACATACTATCCCACTGATAATGGTCATACGGAGTCAACAATGGAACACGCCTCTGACAACTTCGCTCACAACACCCGCTGGAACGCTTCTCATAGTCCCGATGAATTCCCAAGACACGAAGGAAAGCGCAGATTACTCCTGATATACATCCACGGCTTTCTAGGGTCCGAGGACAGCTTTTACAACTTCCCTAGGGTTGTCCACGATCAGCTCAAGGCCTCGCTCGCTCAAACCCACATTACATACACCAAGATATACCCCCGTTACAAAACCAGAGGACCGATACATGTTGCCCGCGATGATATTCGCCGGTGGTAAGCAATCTCCAGACTGCAATAGATATCACCATGTATAACGAGCATCTCGCAGGTTAGCACCACACATGGCTCCAGACTTGGATATCATACTACTCGGTCACAGCATCGGAGGTCTCATCGCTGCAGACGTTGCACTTGCGGAATCTGACACAACCACTGGCCATGTTCCGAACAGTGACCTGAACAATAAATTCATCGGCCTAGTGGCCTTTGATGCTCCTTTCCTTGGACTCCATCCGCGCGTCATCACCACAGCAGCCGGCAGGCTATTTCGTCGGAAAGCAAAGAGTGACAGTAGACGGACATCGCAGAGTACCACCGACAGCCGAATAACAAACGATGATCCGACATTCGACCCAAACTTGACCAACGATGTGAACAAGACGAAATGGACAGGGTGGAATGGGGCGCGACACTTTCTGGCAAAGCATTCGGGTCATTTATCTCGGTCGGTCCTTCAGTATGTCTTCTCATATTATGACCATGTCGGATGTTTGAACGATTACTTTGGGCTTGTCAAGCGACATAAGAGGCTTTGCCGGTGGGCAAAGGGCGATGGTGAAGCTGGTGGTGGACGGACGGGCTTTGTCAATTATTATACGACTGCTTGTCCGCTTAGCGATACCACCAATGGTGATGATTACGGACAGTCTACCTGCCACGGAACTTCACGAATACACGAAGTTCGTGTACAAGAACAAGTCTCTACATTAGTGGTGCCTGATACGCGAGCCGATATACAAGGAAAAGGGACAGACAACCGCTCATTCGATACACTGCTAGACACAAAACCTTCTTTCACCACAATCGATACACAAACTTCATCAACCTCATACAATTCAAGTGAATACCGAGACAACTGCAACAGCTCAGATGCAAAACCACCAGGCCGACTATTCTGCTACGTTCCAGAAACAGCCCGCAAGAAACAGCTCTGGGTTTCGGTACCTCTTGACGGCATGGATGAAATCACCGCCCATCAGTCCATGTTTCTTCCTCTGGGTGCATACTATGATCGATTAATTGCTGATACGGTGGCGAAAATTGAGAGTTGGCTGGTATGAGTATCCCTTGGGGAGTGGATATAGAGACTGTCGATGTATAAAACTGGTTTTGATTGATAGCGTTCGAGTTGAGAAGGATTAGTATTTATTCTATTAATGATAATAAGAGTGGGCTAGTGTTTATATATGTAATATTGAAGTCTGACTGAGATAGAGTGGTAACCAGCTAGGTTAATGGTGGTAAGAACGGTGTCATTAGAAGTGGAAGAAAATAGGTTGTCCATTAATATTGCCTCCTGTCGATTCATGCCTGCTCAACTACTGAGCCTGAGGAATGGTCTATAAATGGATCAAACTACTCAAAGTTAATGCAATTGAACTGATGGAGAGATAGCATAGTGATAACTTAATGCTCAGATATCAATCTATTGTCAAACAAGTTAACACCCTAAAGACGTATCCATCATCCAAACAGCTTCAGTCCATTCAGCTACTTGCTTAATCCTCGCGTGGCTCCACATACCACGGCATGGTAACATCCATAGTACGACGGAACTGCTCGGCTGTTTCTTCCTCCAACCCCCAGGCGGAGATCACCTCCTCCCCGATCTGATATCCCCACTGTGTATTGATCCTTAGATGGGCAATCCGGGCGTCCTTACCTCGGTTGAACTCCAAAAATTCCCCACTCTCTATCCCCGTACGATAACGATAATGAAGAAGCGAGAGTCGCATAATCTGCAGTCGCGGCATGTGCCGTGCTGCCTGGCCCATGGCTTGATAGAGTACCCCCATTTGGTCACTTTTGATGTATTCCCGCTGGTCAGTAGGCGTGTTCGTTGAAAAATCGTCTGACAGCCAGCCCTGAAATAGTTGTTCAACTCTTAGCGGAGCGCGAAGACCAAGTAATAGCGACCCTGTGCTTGAGTTAGTCAAGATATATGGTAAAATTATAGAGCACGAAAAAGGCAATGAAAGGGAAAGTTTGGAAGATGAGACCGAGCGCAGCGCACTTACCGTCTATGTTGTATGGAGGCATCTTGAGTACTTGAAGCCGTTCGAGATTTGGCCAGTATGAAGCATTGGTACTGCCTTGTGTTGATGGCCAAAACAGAGCCTTGCTGATCCGTATATGGGTTAGAGTAAGTTCCCCTAGCCGCATGCTCAGGGTGTGAAGTCGGATGGACAAAATATCCAGTCCATTAGGATCAAGATAGGTCACTGGCTGGCTGCGAGTATCTACGTGTAACCAAAGAGAGCATTCGCGATCACCTTTAACGGAAAGCTCCAGGCTCTCCACCGATTGCGGTACACAATGAATGAAGTCAATCATTTCTAGATGCAAAAGGCACGTCGGTTAGCGTATGGCGATTTCTCACGAAACGAAAGAAAAAAATAGACAAAAAAAAATTAACTAATTAAAAGCATACCTTGTCTTAGCAAGCGACGACCATCACCTGTAGTCACACTAAGCCATGTAGCATCATGGGCGGATGCATGCCTCACATTGGGGAGACGTTTAAAAATCAGTCCAAAGGATGATAGCATGACAACACTTCTGGATGTCCCCAGCACCCCAATCGATCTGACGCATGGTAGACTAGGATAGTCTTCGAGGTGCGTTGCTGTTAGGCAAGCTGGGAGCACCCCTCGATCTCCGATCAGGATATCCCTCAATGATGAATTCTCTGTAATCCTAGGTCTGACGGCTCCACAAGCAGGACTCCAGTCCCGGAAGACCAGCTCGAGCCCCGGATGTTGCTCTTCCCAAGTCTGCAACACCAGAAACAAGGGGCGGAGCGCATTGTGGTACTGTGTATCATACCACTCATATAGAGCATCATTGGAGTTTGTGTGATAAATAGGATCAGTCACACGGGGTAAAACAATCAATGGCTGCCAGAGAATGTGCCGAATATAGCCTACCCTGGCACACCGAAAGTCATCGCCTGTAGTGTATGTGACAAGTTGCGACACCCATAAGTGTCCTTGGAGGCAAATCCTTTTCCAGATAATGGATTCCACAACACTCTGCCATTGACGAGAAACAACCGAGTATCGGGCAAGATATAGTGGACGCCAAACTAGTGGCAGATCGCCAAAGGGGTCTCCAATAGTAACAACATTTGGATGACGTTTGGCAGAGATATGGTCTTCGCGCAAATAAAGGACGATTAGATGGATTATCTCGCTGGGAAGTGGCTTCATGGTTCTGAGTTGTAGTGGCGTTCAAGTTGTTTCGAACTTTGTTGACGGCGCGCCGAGATGGTTCACTGGCTGATTCAACGAGAGCCTTGATATATAGGCCTGTATTTTGCTCCATGTTGCTCCATGTGAAGTAACGACCTTTCTTATAAGATAGAATGCAAGAGTTGAACGAGATTATACATACGATTCTGTAGGTTGGCGATTTCCATCTCGCCACAACAGTTGAATCTACTAATGTTATCACATTCGTCCTCTTGGTTTGTCCTAGAGGAATATAGGTAGCTTCCACATTACCAGGGGATTTTGTCTTGTATAGCATGCATCACCTTAATTCTTCTCAGTACCAGAAAAGGGTGTTTGGAATAAGATTTGAGTCACTCGTTCAGACACATACTTCGCTTATGTAGAGGTCTGCGTCTTTCCGATAGAATGGCAAGCACGGTTGTCTTAATCGTGGAAGGATGCCAGGTTGTCCATCGACTTTGCCTCTCGCCGACGCAAAACTGCTCAACCCTCTGATCATTCCACAATCAGTTTGCCTGATACGTTCCGTGCAGATATATGTCTAGTCGGGGTGTTAAAGGAGCGTGTCAATAGACCACTACGCTCACGTAAGACAGGGTCGAATTTGCAGAGGTTAGTTGCAGTAGAGACACTGCTTAGCGTTAAAGCATGATAGATAGATGGGTCGGAGTCTCCATAAACTTGTGCTATGGAAACCCTATACTTACTAAGTAATTTAGCCAGAGCCACACTTACATTCCCAAAATAGTAATGAGGCTGAGGCTAAAATAAGGTGGCCAGACGGATCAAAGCGCTATCCGACTCCTACTGTGGGCCCATAATCCTGCGAACAAGGATAGTAGCTGACAGCTTGCATGATACATAAGCCACTTTGCTGGTGCCTAACCGGGAGGAAATGACTAATAACGACGTATAACTAGCCAGAGCTCCCCGATATCTGCCACTTTCTAATCACTATACTTGCCATAAAATCCTACTATGGCCTCGGAAAGTCCCTTTTGGGGCCCAACTACTTCACATGCCAAGTTAGTACGAAGTCCTTCATGGAGTCTGAGCTAACATGTCAAAGTTTCTGCGAGGAGGTAAATAGCTGCTTCTCAAAGCAAAGCTATCAGCACGCTAAAGCTCAGTAACTTATATAATATAGGACTATGTGGTGACCAGATACATTGCCGAGTTTATCAACACATTAACCAATCTTGTGTACAGTACGTCGCGATCTGCCGCTTCTAGAAACAAAACTAATAAACAGTTTAGTTATCTACGCAATATACGGAATTAACCATCTACGTCGACAATCAAATAATGATATCTTCCGCGCCCTACCCTACTTGGGCTTAATGGGCGTTGGTATCGCCTCCGCCGCTTTCCATATGAACCTCAAGTACCATACTCAGATGAGTACGTCAAATTACACTTCCTTCCATTACTAGTCTTAGGAATGATGTTTACTTAGTCTCTTAAACAGTGGACGACGTATCCATGCTCCTCACCACAACTCCAGTCCTCCACCGCATCATGACTGTGAACACTAGTCGTAGAACCTCGACTATCTTGGCAATTCTGCTAAGCACATCTCTTCTGGGACTCGTGACGCTCCACGTACTAACAGATGAGCTCATCCTCCATTCCATCACTTTCGTGGTCAGCGTGACCATCATTGGAGTTCGTACAATGCAGCTAATCACTACCCGAACACCTAAGGATTCTCTTGCTCGAAGGCAGATCTGGGGTATGGTGAGGTTTGGAGCTGGTAAGACGACCCTTATCTCTTTCCCTATATATCTAAATTTACTAATTGCAAAAGCTATATTCGAATTCGGGTTCCTGGTCTGGCTAGTTGATGGGTGGATATGCGGATGGTTAAGGAGCTCGCGGGCGGCTATTGGTCTGCCGTGGGCTTTTTTACTGGAGTTACATGGATGGTATGTAGAAGTTTACTTTATCTGACCTTCAGCATGACTGGTCTGAGGAGCTGTGCTAACGATGGTATGAACAGGTGGCATATCTGCACCGGAGTTGGCGCTTATATATTCATTGCGGTGATTGATCACTTGGTGTCTGGGGAGGATGTCGAGACTATTGAGGGATCCTTTGCTTGGCCTGCATCTTGGGCTGCTCGGTCTATCTTTGCGGGAAAAGATTTAGCAGTGGGTGCTCGGTCAGAGCTAAAGATAGAGTGAGGCGGGTCTCTATATGGAGGGATGAGGCCGGAGATGGAGGAGAGATCTTGGAGGTAGAAACAAGCATCTGATATGAAGCTGAACCAAACTTGAGCTCTGGTTCTTCAACCACTCAAGCTACAACGGTATTCGTGAGCTGTGAGCATTTTCACAGTCATAAAAATGATTGAAGATCCGAGATAGGAGATAAGCTTGCACCGGAATAACATCCCGCCAATGAAGGAACCAGAGTTTGTCACACACGATCCACCCCTTCCAATGGGCAATGAAGCATTGAGTCAGTCAACTGTACGTGATTGGATCCCCACAAGCTGCACCCCGCAACTGCACCCCGCCGGCAATTGGCATTGCCGGTGCGGCGCCCCGCCTGCCCGTCTAAAAGGCTTCGAACTCTTGCCAGCCAGAATTTTCCAATCCCAATTCCATAGTTGTTTTGGAGAGAACCGAGACAATCAGAATAGACGCAATGGCCAACCAGTTGCACAGTGCCCCGCCCTTCCGGGCCGAACATATGGGCTCCTTGCTCCGTCCCGAGAGCTTGCTTGCGGTGCGCGAGAAGATTCGCGATACCGGCATCTCGGAAGAGGCTGCTGGTCTGCATGCCGTGGAGGAGGAGGCTGTTCGTGATGTGGTCAAGCTCCAGCGGGACCTGGGTTACAAGGCTGTCACTTCTGGTGAATTCAACCGGACACGTTTCTGGGGACAGATGTGGGATGAGTTTGAGGGTATGGTTCATCGTCCTGATTTCATTGTCGTTGAACGTATCACTGATAAAAGTATCAGGCACAATCCGTCTTCAGGATGCTGAAGCTTCCATGTTCAGACTTTACCACCCGGACGTGGTCAGTCTGATCGAGAAGGACCGCAAGGTCATGCCTGGTGACTCGGTGATCGCGGGAACCAAGCTTTCCTGGAACCCCGAGAAGTCGGTGTCCAACCTGCACGAATTGAAGCTGGTTCAGCAGGCCTTGCCGGAGAGTGAATGGCACACCATCAAGCTGACCATGATCACCCCCGCCTGGTTCCACATGCGCTACAAGCAGGGCAAGGCTTACACTCCTGAGGCGTATGCCAACGATGAGGAGTACTTCCAGGATGTCGCCAAGGTGTACCAGGCGGAGCTGGATGCCCTGTACATGGCTGGACTGAGAAACGTTCAGTTCGATGACCCGGGCATGGCGTACTTCTGCTCCAAGGCCTTCCGCCAGGGCTGGGAGGAAGACAAGGATAACATTGGCACGGTTGAGGATCTGCTTGACGCCTACATCAAGCTGTACAACGACTCTCTGAGCAAGATCCCTGCTGACATGCACACCGGTATCCACCTTTGCCGTGGTAACTTCATCGGAGGCAGACACTTCGCCGAAGGATCCTATGACATCATCGCCAAGAAGCTGTTCGAGAACCTGAACGTCAACACCTTCTACCTTGAGTACGACACCGAGCGTGCTGGTGGTTTCGAGCCCCTCAAGTTCTTGCCCAAGAACAAGAACGTTGTTGTCGGTGTCATCAGCACGAAGCTCCGCGAGCTGGAGGACAAGGAAGCGATGAAGGAGCGGATCTACAAGGCTGCCGACTTCGTCAGCGCCGGTAGTGGCGAGACTCGCGAGGAGGCCTTGAAGCGTATCTGCGTCAGCCCTCAGTGCGGTTTCAGTACTCACGAGAGCGGATACCCTCTGAGCCTGGAGGATGAGAAGAAGAAGTTGGGTTTGACCAGGCAGATTGCAGATGAGATCTGGGGACAGCCCTGAACCTAAAGACGTGATTGAAACGGGTGTTATTTTCTAACATTCGAACAGTGAGGGAATCTGATGATGTGAAATGAGCTATGTATTTAACAGACGTATCAAATCAGCATGTGACAAGATGATGTACATATGGGTGTAGTGAAGGGTGCATCGGTAGGCGCAATTGATGAGATTAGGACGAGAAGCGTTCAATTATATGTTGTAGTCATATGACAGTCAGTTGCTGGATAACACTAGTAGGATGTGGCTCGCAGATCCTTGCAGGGCTTGACTCGGATCTTACTTTATCCCAACGGATTTAGAGACGCGGTTCCTTCTGAATAGCATGCGCGGTCCTAGTCCGAGAGACACTTCCTTGATTGACTGGTTGCTCAGCTGGCGGCTGTATTGATTTGGCCCATTGTGGGCATGATTATGAATTGGAAGGTAAAGAGGTAAGCCAGACAGCAGCGTAAGTAGCTTACCGATGAGTTGCACATTTGTGGTGTCTGTTGTAACATTATCCAGTTTTATTAGATTCCCTTTCTTAGTATTACTTCAGTTGACTACATAACCTGTGTAGAAGAGCAAAAGACTCCCGCCTAGTGGCTCAGCAATTGTTGTTGTCCGGTCATCAAGGACATAAAATGGCAGGATCAGCCGTTCAGCACGCAAGGCACCGAAACAGAGAAAGTGTAAAATAAACTGATAAACCAACAAACAAGCCTGCTTGTCTGATATAAGAGTAAAATTTGTGGTAGTCACAAGTCTCCCTTGAGGTGAGAAGAAAGAAAAGTACACGCTAGAGACTGTAAGAATGAAATTGAAGATATTCAAAGTACCAGCCCTAAATGATCAAGAAATATTTTCCAGGATAGTCTGATTAGCAGGTATAGGGCATGTAAGGGGAATTACAAGTACTAGGTATGGTAAATTTGTTATTCTGCTGTAGTTTCCTCCAGCCCAGAGATGCAGTCCCATAGTAAGTAGCACGGCACGCCGTCGGCACCAGCTGCTATGGGATACTTGTTACTAAGGGTCGCTCACCCTATGAACGACAGAAAAGCTTATGTCATCTATAAAATTGGCACTATCGAACAGCAACACGTCTTAAATCCCAGCTTTTCAGATCATTCACAAGTGGAGTTGGCTCAGATCCGGGAGGACTGAAGAGTCCCTCCACAAATGCCCTCCCGACGATCCGACACTCATCGTTTTCTGATTCCGGGCACCTTCGCATGATCAATACCTGAGATATCCCAGATGCGATCATGAGAGCATCCTTATGTTTAACCTCACAATCTGCGATCCCAATGGTATCGTACCCGACGCCTGTTGTAACGACGAAAAAGTACTTTCCAGTGAGAGCTGAAAATTTCTCCACTACCGGCACAAGGAGATCTCCAGCTGCGTCACAGAAATCTTTCTTACTCTCCACCAGATCCTTCTCCATCAGTTCAACGAAGAACTCAAAGGAGAATGAGTCATGCGAATCCGTATAGTTATAACATGCCCTAAGCCATGTCTCCGCTAAACCACCAAGGTCATAGCTGCTCCTATTCGCCTTCTTGAATACGTTAGCAATAACCTGAATTTCGGCCAACATGGTTGCTAGTTGGTCAGACAATTGGTATATACGGTCCAAAATTGCACCGACCGGCTGGCAGTGAAGATGCAAGGTACTGAGATCGTCTGCAACAGTCGGCAAATGGCCTTCTTCTACCCCTAACAGAGCTGTTTCGGGCAGGTGGTGTTTGTAGTAGGCATTGCGCATGTGTAGACGACGTTCTTGGCTCATTGTGGCAAAGTCTAATACCCACGAGGGCGAGGACTCGTCCTTGCTGAAATCAAAGTTCTCAAATATTTTCCAGTCCTTCTCATAGTTGATGATATAGGCAGTTGTTTCATGCATGACTTGATTCAGTGGTTTTGCATAGTTTGGGGGATATTTTTCCCGGGCCTGGGGCGTCATGGAATATAGTGCGTATATTCTGTCCAGAGGCTGAGTGCATTTGCGATGCAAAGTGGCTGATAGCAGATCCCCAATACCACACTCTGGGGCAGAATTCGGATCGGGGCGAAATATTCTCTGCTCAACGATATCTTCCGGTATACTGCCGAGGAATGGCCGTAACTTCTTCTCTCTGTAGACTTCTAGGCGTTGTTCTATCGCTGCGAAATTTGCTTTCGTGTCATCGTTCAATCCTTGACGAACGACGTTGATCCAATCACTCTCTGGGGGATGGCAATAGACACCCGACTGAAGCAAGTTTTCCATGCGAAAGGTAATCCTACCGCTCATACAGATTGGTTTCTCTTTCGGCAAATGCCATTCCTGGAAGGTCCATAACCGTTGCCAGTAAGGCGCCGACAATATATCCAGATTGCCGATTGAGGCACTGATCATTGCAAGATATTTCTCCTGTTCTTCCTCAATTGATAATGTGTCCTTTCCCCAAATTTCATGCCAGTAGGCGCTTTTCCCCGTCTGTTCCCCCTGGCGAGCATTGAAGTAGGCAACAGCCTCTTCCATGTCTGGATTTGACTCACCCAGCCAGGCAATCACCCCGCTTGCACTTGTATAGATCCGGCCCATTAAAAGGATTTGACGCTCCTTTTCTCCAGTAATATCCATCTGGTTTATACAGAGATAGTCAATCCAGCACACACGTTCCTGTGTGGGATGGCGGAGTGCGCGTAAACAGGCCTCCAGATTCGTTGGTATTCCCACTATGCAGCCTTCAACGGTGATATCTGCAGTCACAGTAACATCACCCCACGTATAGGAAAGAGCCTCGAAATCTGGGGCTTCATCAAGAGGTACTACTTCCAGTGACCCCTGCACCACGCTTTTCTCATCAGCACATGGGAAGAGTCTAAAAAGTCGAATCTCATCTTTGTGGGGATGGAGTGGGGCGTAGGATATTGGCATTGTGAGAAGACTCGATTCTTTGAAGATAGAAGGAGAAAGCGGAAATCTAAGCAGCAAGGCTGCGTTTCGTTTTCATTTCAATACCCCGCCATGCATGCTTGATCGCCACGTGATTCATGCACTGGCCGCGCTTATCATTTCTAACAGACCAGTCACAACTGGCACCTCGTATAGCAAATAAACAACGGGTTATAGCTCAACCTTTTCAAGCAGGCTTTAACTAATAACAACACTACTTCTTAGGCCAGATCAATCCATACTACATCCTCGTTTAACATGTGGTCCTACTTTCTGAACATGGTAAATCCGAGATGAGATAATATGAGCATCAGCTCCTCTTCATAAGCACACACCTGCCACCGGAGACACAATAGAGAGATCTCTGGATTTGCACGCCAGGTATTTCTCACTGCCCGTTCGTTGGACAGATCAGGATTGTTAGCTTATTACGCTACATTGCATACATATTACGCTACGCAGGCTACGTTGTATAAGGCTGCTTTCAGGAACATATTCAAGGAGGAGTCACGTACGACGCCACCAGCACGGTTAGAGTATGTATCAGTACATTAAATATGTCGGCAAAAATACAGTGGAATTGAAAATACCATTGAGACCATCGCCATCAATAAAGTATGTTTCAGCTTTAGTACAGTTTATCAAGCCAAACAGGGAAACTGTATCGAAATTCTAGATATTCCGTCTTGAACACTCTCATCGTGACTTACTATCCCAGCCAAGAAAAATCGCTGAGCTGTATATTCCTCATTTGCCTTATATCTATACGGTATTGAACAGGAATTTTACGGACGCGCCTGGTGCGAGGTGTTGTTCAACCGTCCATGGCTCCTGTCCATAACCGCAGCAGTTAAGGCAGGCACGCGGATTGGCGCTAAAATGGGGTGGAAATCACCCAGCACGTCCAAACATACACCGACCAGAAACCTTTCTTTCTTTTGCACCGAGCAGAGAGAAACCATTCAACGACGCACAAAATTCTCTCTCAGATTGCTATCCGCGGGTAGAGAACTATCTTTTCCTACCTTCGACAATATATACACATGTCCGAATTAATATCGGGAGCGGCTGCTCTTACTGTCGGCCTATTCTCCGACTCCCACACCACGATAGGGACAACGATCACCTCAGGTACTTGGTGCCAAATTGTCTTGTTAGGCCTTTTGACATGGGTGCTATGGAGTCGGATTGTATGGCCCAATTTCTTTTCTCCCCTGCGACACCTGCCATCGCCGCATAGAGGGATCTGGGGATTGAAACAACGTCTGCGACTCTATACCGAACCCCGCGGAAAGCCCCAGTGTGACTGGTATGTGGAGTAGTCCCTGTCATCTGAATATTTCTCTCTCCCCCCCTTCCCCCCACTATTCCCGGTTGGTGCTGACAATTACTGGAGCGCACAGGGCGAATCAAATCCCAAACAATGGTTTGATACGATACCGCACTCTGTTGAACTCCGATCGGCTGCTGGTGACTTCGACCGAGGCTCTCGCAGAAGTCTTGACTACAAAATGCTACGACTTCAAGAAGCCCAAATGGCTTGCCAACGAACTGAAACAGCTACTCGGTGTGGGGGTCTTGTTGGCGGAGGGAGACGAGCATCGAGCCCAGAGGAAGATTCTTGCGCCTGCGTTCTCTTTTCGTCACATCAAAAACTTGTATGGAGTGTTCTGGGACAAATCATGCGAGGTGATCACTACCATGACCGACCGTCTGCCTTGCACGAGTAGTGAGAGCTCCATTGTGCACACTGGCGTTCTTGATATTGCAGAATGGTCCCATCGAGCAACCCTTGACATGATTGGGATCGCAGGTATGGGCCAGGACTTCGGAGCAGTTCACAATCCCAACGCGGACCTGGTTCGGGCTTATGCATCGGTCTTTAAGCCTTCTAAGCAAGATATCGTGCTGGCTGCTCTACGGCTTCTTTTACCCAATTGGTTGATAAATTGGTTACCATTGAGGCGCAACGAGGAGATCCGCTCTGCAGTCCGGAGAATCCGTGCAGTGTGCGCCGACCTGATCCGCCAGAAATCTACGCGTCAACGCAATGATCGCACCTCACAGCATCGAGATATACTCGACGTTGCACTCTCCTATGGGGGGTTCAGCGAAGCCCTTCTCATTGATCAGCTCATGACCTTCTTAGCCGCGGGTCACGAGACCACTGCGACGGCCATAACCTGGGCTGTATACTTACTTTGTATCCACCCCGAGGTGCAGACAGCCCTCCGTCGCGAGATACGCGAGAAGCTCCCTAGCCCCAATGACCCTGGGAGCAATCTTACAAGCGACAGCATCGATACAATGACCTACTTGAATGCCGTATGTGATGAGGTGCTTCGCTACGCCCCTCCGGTGCCTCTTACATTCCGCGAAGCGGCCATTGATACGAATATTCTAGGCCAGCCTGTCCCCAAAGGAACCAAGATTGTGCTGGTCCCTCGGGCTACCAATCGAGACACCCATCTCTGGGGCCCAGACGCACAGCAATTTAATCCTGACCGGTGGTTAGACGCTGGTATCAAAAGCAATTACGCTACGTTGACATTCCTCCATGGTCCCCGAAGCTGTATCGGGCGATCGTTCGCAAAGGCCGAGTTTTCTATCTTGCTGGCTGCCTTGGTGGGACGGTTTCAATTCCAATTGGAGGATGACGGGCTTCTGGACGAGAGACGCATGAAGCTCACCCGCACAGTAACTGCCAGGCCGGCCAATGGGCTCCTTGTCAAGGCTACCTCTCTGGCAGGCTGGTAGTAGCGAAATGGTGAATTGCACGATTGTGGTAAATGCATTGTCGGGGTGGGTTACGCGCTTACGCACGCACATCACCCTTCTTGGAGTGGCTACCCCTGCTTTGTCTTATACTAGTGCTTACGGAAACAGATACTATAGCCTTACACGATGACCCTTATTGGTGGGTGGCATGTTAGTTTGCGGATCAGGAAGGCTTGACACGATGCACACAGTAGTAGTACTACTCTTGGTACTAATCTCTCCTTTCTACTCCCTCCCTTGCCGTGACTCGTTTCTCCTTTGATCCGAATGGTGGCCCCACTGCTTCTGGACTGGTCTTTCCCACCAAAAAAAAAAAAAAAAGACCTACGGGACGGATGTCCCTGTTTGAGATCAGCCCGTCAAATGACCGATCACAACCGGTATCCACAGAACAGCCAGATATCCCGGTAGTTATTCCGTAGTTAGGTGACTACTAGGCGGCTTACACTCCCCACTGGCTGACTATCTACGGGACTTTATGCTTGTCATCTAGTTCTTTTAGTGCGTCTTTGCGAAGTACAACGGAACAAGCGGCGTCCGGGGCGTTGCTGCCTAGTCGCAGTCGCACTTGCTACCGCTGGTGCCCATCCCACACGCTTTGGAGGTCATGGTGACTATCTCGCATGTTGAGGCACAAGGGAGTACCACGTCTCCCACTCCAAGGCCTTATGAGTATCGAACTGCAGAAAGCCATTGCAGAGACTAGGCAAGCTCTGTGTTTTGAAGCAGAATTCTCCTTTTTCGTCCGATCCTGTTGCCTTAGTCATTGCAGAGCGCAATCGGCCTTTCGGTGTCATGGAATTCTCGCGATGTGCTGCCGACTCCTCTTTCGGACCGGTAGTCAATCGATGTCGAGATGATTTTGACTTCACGCTGAAGTTTGAACTACTGTTTTTCTCCATAATCCCTGCGTCGATTTTCATCGGTCTCTCAATCCCGCGAATTGCTTACCTGGTCCCAAAGCGTGTCCTGGTAACAGGGAACTGGTTTCTTGTCACCAAGCTGGTCAGTCTCCAATCTAACAGCTTTGACGTATCCTCTAATGTTCATGATTCATATGTGCACAGGCTGCCATCGTCTCATACGCCGCTCTCCACGTCTCCCTTCTGATTTTCAGCATCATCGAATCGGACCATTTACAGCTGTCCAGTTTCTTCATCTCGTCAGAGGCCCTCACCCTAGGTGCCACTGCCGGCATCACCACCCTCTCCCATCTCGAGCACTACCGATCGCAGCGCCCTTCCATCCTACTCAATGCGTATCTTTGCCTTTGCATGCTCCTGCACATCGCAGAATGTCGAACATTGTGGCTCGCTGCTTCATCACAACAAGATGGCATCTTCACCAAGATATTCACTGCGGCGGTCTCGGTAGAAGCTGTCATGATTATCCTAGAATCCCGTCAGAAGACCCGCTGGCTGGCAAAAGACGCCAAAGAATGCGGACCTGAGGAGACCAGTGGCCTTTACAGTCTCAGCACCTTCACGTGGCTGAACCAACTATTCTGGGCTGGCTACAAGAAAGTGCTCAGTCTTGACGATCTCTTCCCTCTAGACAAGGATATGGATGTGAGGCATCTGCAGGCACGATTTATGAAGCACGCAGGACAGATGCCCCACGGTCAAAAGCACGGCCTGGTGATCGTCTTGACAAAGACCTTGCTAGTTTCCCTCCTCCTCCCGATCGGGCCCAGACTTGCAGTGACGGGCTTTACTTTCTGTCAAGCCTTTCTTATTCAATCAGTTCTCCACTTTCTCGAGAACAAGGCAGAAGAATCGAACAATCTCGGGTATGGACTGATCGGGGCCACAATCTTGATATACTCTGGGATAGCGATAGCCACCTCTTGGTACTGGTACTGCCACGAGCGATGTCTCTACATGGCGCGCGCCTGTCTCGGTTCGGCTATCTTCCAGAAAACGACAGAATCTCGACTGGAAGTGGCTGGAAAGTCGAGTGCAATTACTCTCATGAGTACAGACATTGAACGGATTCTCAAGGGATTTTTAAACCTTCATGAGTTCTGGGCCAACCTGGTCGAGGTGGCACTCGCCAGCTGGCTGCTTGAGCGAGAGTTAGGGATTGCATTCATTGCCCCTATCTGTCTTGTCGTTGTATCGGTCATATCTATTACCATCCTTGGACGGTTCATTGGAGGTCGTCAAAAAGCCTGGATGGAGCAAATTCAAAAGCGCGTGGGGCTCACGGCCACGGTAATCGCATCTATGAAGCACCTAAAGATCGCAGGGCTCGTTGATCCTGTCGAAGCAGCGGTCCAAAAGTTGCGCCTTCACGAACTAGACGTTGGCAGGGGATTCAGGCGACTTCAAATCGGAGCGCTGTTCCTTGCCTTCTTGCCCAACCTTCTTGCTCCTCCGATAACTCTAGCTGCCACGGGGAGTACTCTAAGCACTTTGAAGATTTTCACTTCTATCGCCTATCTCACGCTCTTGACAATTCCGTTGAGTGATGTCTTCCGATCGGTGGCACCGCTCATGTCGGCACTAACCTGTCTTGGCCGTATTCAAGCCTTCCTGGAAGAAACATCACAACTCGACTATCGGATATCAACCAAGGGATCTGGGCCGGCAAAAGCTGCTATCCCACCCTCGCCGAGCGGCCCCATTCTTGAAGTTATAGATGGCGAATTCGGATGGCAGGAGGATCAGGAAAGCCTGGTGAAGAATATTAACATGAAGGTCCATCGAGCCAGCCTCACCGTGGTGGTTGGACCGGTCGCCTCTGGAAAGTCAACGCTGTGTAAAGGTCTGCTAGGAGAAACCCCTGTAGCTCGGGGTCAGGTACTGATAGACACTCTTGAGGGAGGAATCGGATACTGCGACCAGACTCCTTTCCTTTTCAACCAAACGGTCAGAGAGAATATCATCGGCTTTTCGCCATATGACGCCACACGGTATGCAGAAGTTATTGATGTCTGTCTTCTGGCTCACGATTTGTCCTTGTTGCCTAGTGGGGATGATACATTGGTGGGTAGCCAAGGCATCGGCATGAGCGGTGGGCAGAAATTACGGGTGTCTCTTGCCCGAGCTCTGTATGCGCCAAGCAGCTTATTGATACTTGACGACATCTTCAGTGGCCTCGACGCTGATACCGAAGAGCAAATCTTTCATCGAGTGTTTGGCTCTCATGGGCTGTTGAAACGCAGAGGAACAGCGGCAATCTTGTGCACTCACTCTGTTCGACCACTTCCCTCGGCGGATCAGATAATCGTTCTGGATGCAAATGGGAGACTAGTCGATGACAAGAGCTCGCAATCTCTCGATACCAACAGTTTGGACCGGATCCAAGAGCTTGTAGCGGGGGACTCCAAGATCAACTCGAAGCCGATACGTCCACCACATGCCAATACAGCAATCCCCAAGCCGCTTCAGAGTCTTCGGACCCAGGTCGCTGCTCAGAAAAGTGTTGGCGATCTGGCGCGAAAAAATGGAGATATCAAAGTGTACAGTCATTATTTCAGAAACGTTCCTGTAATCCCCTTGTTTGCCTTCCTTCTAGCTACCGTGGCATATGGGGGGTTCTACAACTTTCCCACGATCTGGCTTCAGTACTGGTCCGACGACATCGCGTTAACGCACCCCAAACATTCGAAGAGTTTCTGGGTTGGACTGTACGCCCTATTCGAAGTGTTGGCTCTGTTCGGTTCAACAACTGCCACGCTGCTGGGACTGAACTATATGGCTATCCGATCGGGAGCTGCTTTGCATCTGTCGGCGCTGCGTGTAGTGACTAGAGCACCCCTTGCGTTTTTCACGAAGACTGATCTAGGAATGATCACGAATCATTTCTCACAAGATATGACGTTGATAGATGGTGAGCTGCCAGGCTCCATTATTAATTTCTTCACCGATGTCGCCGTGGTCATCGGTATGGCATGTATCCTGGCGGCTACATCTCCATATATTATGATTTCGTACCCTTTCGCCGCCATGATACTCTATATGGTGCAGCGTTTCTACCTGAGCACCTCACGCCAAATTCGCCTACTGGACCTGGAGGCCAAGAGCCCACTCTAGTAAGTCTTTTGTCCCATCTCCTTGAAACAAGGGATACTGATCATTTGCTGCTTCTTCGCTGTCAAGTGCGCATTTCCTTGACACTGGTAGGGGCATTGCCACCATACGCGCATTTGGATGGACAGATGAGCAGATCCGGATTAATCAGGTGTTATTGAACACTTCGCAACGCCCCACGTATCTTCTTGCGATGATACAGCGCTGGTTGTTGTTTATACTGAACGTTTTTGTTCTAGTATTAGCAGTCCTTGCCGTCGCACTCTCAACCCACTTACATAAGAGCACAGGATTCACGGGCTCCGGCTTGCTCACCCTCATGCAGCTCGGGCAATTTATGACGTCGGTTGTGCAATGCTATGCAAAGTTGGAGACGTCCATGGGAGCTGTCAGTCGGCTCAAGGCATTCCGCGACAATACACCGTCCGAAACGGACACCGAGGGCATCACACCATCACCATCCTGGCCCTGTAAGGGTCGTGTTCAGATGCATGGAGTATCTGCTTCCTACCGGTAGGTCCAACGTCGACACTACTCTGGGAACAAAAGCCTTTCTGACAATGCAATAAACGCTTTTCGCAGGTCTTCCGAGAGCGTGCCGCATAACCTAGCCTTGCATGAGCTCAACCTTACTATTGAGCCCGGGGAAAAAGTGGCCATCTGTGGTCGTAGTGGAAGGTGTGCACTGAAACACATGCATTTCCGAAGATTATACGCTAACGTAGGACGATTATAGTGGCAAGTCATCTCTCCTTCTTCTTCTTCTCCGCTTGCTGGACCCAATCCCGTCTTCGGCACAGAATACCACCATCGACGACGTCCCATTACACCAGGTCAATCGCTCCATTCTCCGCCAGCGTATCATCGCCATACCTCAGGACGTGATATTCCTTCCCGACAGCACCTCTTTCAAGGAAAACCTCGATCCCTGTGGTTTGTGCTCGGAGGACGAATGCCAGTCCATCCTGCGGGACCTTGACTTGTGGTCCTTGGTCCAAAAACAGGGCGGCCTACAGACAGGATTTTCACCCGCCAATCTCAGCCAGGGTCAGAAGCAACTGCTCAGCATTGCCCGTGCGGTATTGAGGAGGCGGGCGCGCTCACGGCAGCAGGCGGAGACGGGCCTGCACACAACCGTTCGCAAAACAGGAGTCCGAGATGAGTCAGGAGGGGGGATATTGCTGCTCGATGAAGTGAGCTCTAGTGTTGATCTCCAAACCGAACGGACTCTGTGGAGAATTATCCATAGGGAATTTGCCGGATACACTATTATCATGATCTCTCATCGACTGGAGGTTGTCTTGGATTTCGACCGAGTGCTTGTGCTGGACTCGGGTCATCTAGTTGAGGATGGCAATCCGATAGAGTTGGCTCAGATGGAGAATAGCCGCTTTCGCGAGCTATTGGTGGCAGCGAGTCAGGATGGTAAATAATATATCACTGATCTGGGCCTTGTAAGCGGCTTCATTCATGTAGTAGGAGTCTTACTTAGTGGCTCCAGGCTCTATATTAGTACACTATTCCACTTTCATATTCAATTGTACACCTCCAGTAATTCCTGCGGTATTGCATGCCTACTCCAAAATTCAAGTTCGTTTAAATAGTATCCTTTCAATTTGGGTGGTGTCCGATATACTTGCCTAGGCACGGTATAGACCACAAATACTAGATAGCACCACTTCATAACTGCAATTCTAACGGGACCTTCTTTTTTAATAATCATCCCCCTCCACCCTCATAATCCTTCTGAAACGGATTTCTTCTTCAGCGCCTCAATGACCAATCTTCCTAAACTAGCAATGGACCCCGTATTCAAGATCTCGAGTGTACTAATCTCAATCCCACCGAGGTTCCTCTTCATCCAGTTCCGGATCTCAATAGTGACCAAGGAATCGACGCCCAGTGCAGCCAGCGATACGCCCCCGTCCAAATCCTCCAAGGGCGGTAGCATGAAGGTATATATCTTGGCAGCCAGTTCACGAGTGACAAATTCCAATGATGCAGGGTCATCGAGCATGGTTTTTGGATCAGCTTCTACGGACGCTAGAAATGATTTCAGCGTGTCAGTATCCCGGTTTCTACCGCTGCTGCTAGCTGATGTCTTGTGGTTTCGGTTGTGATAGACCCCCATGCGAGGGTCCTTCTTCCATATGATGCGGTTAGTAGGATCGGAGAGAGGTTTGTCGCAGTACGTAGCCCGATGGTTAGCTGTCCGTCTTCTGTTGGACTGATTGCAGATTTGACAATGGCCCAGTGAAGTGAGTCCATGAGGTTCGTCTCGCGAAGGAAGTACCAGAAGTACCCCACGTTTACACTCTGTCCGAAAATCGCCTTTACCACCTGCACTCTTCTGTTGATTCCCACACCCTCATGCTAAGATACGCTAATTTTATTTTTAGAATTGATCCGAACTGCCAAGGGTCAAGCTTCGTAATGTATTGTAAGACTCTGGATCCAGATGGGGCGACATGAGACCTTATTATATATAGTAAATTAGGAACTACTTTGAAATTAGGCTTATTTTAAAACCCTCACTTTTCTCTAGCTATAAATTAGATCTGTGTAGTTTTAAACTGAGAAAGACAGCTATGCAATAAATATAATTTAATAATAGTATAGCTATAGTAACACGTCCCCAGGAATAACAGATACATTAACAGGCCTTCATAATATTTTCTATTTATTAACAGGTAAATGGACCCCGTCAACAGTTAGCGTGAAGCTTCCCGGCCATGGTGCAACGTCAATATCTCGCCTAAGAAATGTCTCTAGCGGTGTTAGAGCGAGGCTTTCCTTGTATAGCCCGCGGTATCGGATAAGAAATGCCGCCCTACGGATAAGCTTTGGACCGAACACACTCCCCCTTACAAGATAAGGGACGTCTCATTCATTTTTAAAATGCATCCATTTCTCTTATCCTGCATCGTCCTCTATACACACAAAACGAGATCTTCCAAATCAACCACTATATTCTCATCTCCCCAAGAAGATTCAAAAAAAAATGCATGCTATTCTTCCAATTTTACTGCTCCCGGAACATGTCACGCCCACCCCGTCCAACCTTCCTCTCCTAAAAGCCATCCAGAAGGTCCTGAATGACTCGTATACTGCAACATATTGTACACATCCCGAGATCTTTGGGACCAGTCATGTTCGCATGGCAGATCCGGCACAACTAGCAGATATTATTGGCGCTGACGGCTTCACCATCGTCCTGGTCCGTGTCACATCGGATGGAGCAGGTCAACAACAGCCACAACTCTGCGAAGTGCTTGCAACGGGTAGTGTGAAAGATTTTGGTGACGGGGAGGTTGAAACATACGCGCAATGGAGCAAGAATCGGAGCGGCAGTGAATGGGAAAAATCTCAGGGGGAAAACCGAGGACGCAGTGGTGGAACGACTGAGCGGAGAGCAGAAGACGTGCAAAAGTTCGAAGTCACCGCGTTTGCTGTGTCGCCGCATTGCCAGGCTGCTGGGTTGGGCGCTCAAGTGTTGAGGGAAATCCAGTGGTTGGTGGCCAGTGATGATGATGCAAACGGTCCGAGGCTGCGAAATATCACGGCAAAGAATACAGCTCTGATCCATGGGCTAGGACTGCTGTCAGGCTCAGCGACCACCATCCCGCTTCAAGGAATTGACCTCAATCGACAGAAGGACATTATGACAGGCGTAAAGATAAGAACGCCTGAAGAAAAGATCCACAACACAGCCAAATCGAAGTTGGTATTGATGGCTATCAGGGAACTAGGCAACGAGGCATATTATCAAAGAAGAGGTTTCCGCACCGCGTGGAGTGGGACTGTCCCAGTAGGAATGTGGGATTGCAGAAAAGAATGTACTATGGTATATATGGAAATGGACGTGGACTAGACAATCTAATCCTATAATTCATTTCTAATAAATATGGTTAGCGCATCTTGGCCTTAGGGTTTGGGATTCAATAGAAGAGTATAGGTGGTAAAGGCGATTTCCGGACAGAGTGTACCTCTCGCTGCAATCCTTCGCATATGTTGCCTTTTCCTCATAAAAGTAATGAGGGATAATTGTTTGACGAATTACATCCTCCCAATCAGTCATCTTGTAGGTGGCTCGCAAAAACCAAGTCATGGAAGTACGGCCCTGTGATTAACAGGTAAACCTACGCTATCTGCACCTATTATTAGCAGCACCTTTGTGCCTCCAGGTACCCACAGGAAGCATCTTGGCCCATACTGAGGATGGGGAATGATATTTTAGAGCATCCTATAAAGCTCGACAAGGTCCTACCACTTACGTTTCATATTTCTATCTGCTTTGTGTCGACCACCAGCCTCTTTCCCCAGGGCTTATATGCCACGACATGCCTTCTCAAGCGTTTTTTGAACAGATAGAAGCCCTCCAGATTGAAATCATTACCTACGGTTCGGTTCCACTCTGATCTCGCAAGCGACGTACTTAATGATCATACCTCCGAGACGGTAAAGTCCCAGCAGGACTTTTCTTTAAAAAGATGCACGAGAAGTTTTTCAAAATCAAATTAGGTATTTAAAGTCAATAGCAATGAATCATTTCTCTGTCCATAACCACCAAACCTTTAGAGCTACTCGCCGAGAAGAATGTGGGGCGCGTCTTAGCTCTCTATTCTGTCTATTTGTGAATATGTGGGTTGGTATACATAGTATCACACTAACTCCACGGGAGCTTGATTTGCATTCACTTAATATGACTGGTAGGTTGAGGCTCATTAAGAATACTGTGTGGGGCCTGTGCTTGAATACTATCCTCCGTTTCTGATCCCAATAATTAATTGGTATTCTACTGTCAGTGCTGGCATAACCTAATATACAGGGACTGACGCATATGCCATTGAGCAATATGGCTGGGCTGACAACGCGAGGGAATACCTACATTCTCAGCGATATAACCATGTCATAGAACAGGAGAAGATGTCATTATTCAGATATACCACTATATGGTCTATATCATAATCAGTGGAAGGCGCCCACCCGATAGAGAAAGGTTAGGGCAATGAGTCAGGGCAAGGCGGGTCCATTGCGGAGTCCCCGCAAATGGATCCAAAGATGAAATGCTTCTCGGCGTCGCCATCAAATTTTTCGCACACTACCGCCATGTCGACGACCACCACGACAATTACCAGTGAGGCTACTTCACTGCGTCTCTCCGCCGAAGAAGTTCGACTCCCGGCTGCTCGCGATGATCGAAAGTCGCGCTTGCAACAAGTCGTCGTGATCACCCAGCTGTTTGCCGTCACTCTCACGGCCAGCGTCATCAATGGCTTGGTGGTAGTCGGACTCCCCACCATCACTGCAGACCTCCAGCTGCCCCCTTCGCTCTCCCTATGGCCCTCCTCGGTATGCAGTCTCGCCACGGCTTCTACCCTTCTTCTGTCCGGCTCAATTGCCGACACCATTGGGCCCCGATGGGTGGAACTAGTCGGATCGCTCGCCAGCGGCGCCTTGATGCTCGGACAGGGACTCTCACAAACCGGCATTGAGCTGGTCATCATGCGAGCCTTCCAAGGCGTGGGTCTGTCAATGCACCTCGCGTCTTCAGTGTCCATCGTCACACAGCTTCTACCCCCCGGTAAAGGCCGTAACCTGGCATTCTCCTGCATCGGTCTCAGCCAGCCATTGGGCTTCTCCCTGGGTCTCGTAGTCGGCGGCATTCTCATCGACACGATTGGCTGGCGCGCAGGCTGGTACATCGCCGCAGGGATCACTCTCTTCTTCACTGTCGTCGGACTGTGGTCGTTGCCCAAGAGCCCAATTCAGCGAGATGGACACATCCTCCGCAATGTCCGGACCAAGATCGACTGGGTGGGAGCTGGACTAGCTTCTGCCTTTATGGCATTGCTCTGCTACTTGCTTGCGTAAGAACCTCCTACCAAACCTCACACAATAACGCTCTACCCATCTGACACATACACCACGAATACAGCATCCTCAGCGCCAACCCCTCCCGCATCCGCTCCGCCGAAAGCATCATCATCCTCTGCCTCGCGGCCGTGGCCCTCCCCACCTTCATCACCTGGGTACACTTCCAAGTAAAGCGCGGCAAACCAGCCCTAATCCCGAATGCACTATGGAAGAACACCTCATTCTCCAGCATCTGCGCCACCGTGGCCCTCTCCAACGCCGTTATCAACTCCATGGAACTCTTCGCCAGTCTATTGTATGCCAAATCCCTTTCCTCCCTCTCTTCTCCTATCTCTCAACACTAACACACCACACTTGAAAAAAATATATAGCTTCCAAGAAATCCAATCCCTCAGCGCCCTCGGCGCATCCATCCGCATCCTCCCGAGCCTAATCGTCGGCGTGCTCATCAACCTGGTAATCGGGTTCTTCGTCCACCGCATCCCCGCCTACTGGATCGTAACCATCACCTCATTCTTCTGCGCCTTCTCCCCACTCCTCATGGCCGTGATCAACCCCACCTGGACATACTGGGCGAATGCCTTCGTCGCGCAGCTCCTGCAACCTATCAGCGCGGACGCGCTCTTCACGGTAGGGTTGATCGTCATTACGAACGTCTTTCCGGATGATACGCAGGCGTTGGCGGGCGCGGTGTTTAATACGTCGGCGCAGTTTGGGAGTGCATTGGGGATGGCGGTGTTGCAGGTCATTTCTACTGTGGTGAGTGAACAGAGGGAGAATGCTGGAGAAGGAGAGAAGGAGGCGTTGATGGTGGGGTATCGGGCGAGTTTTTGGACCATGTTTGGGTTGATGGTCGTTTGTACGGCGGTTGGGTTTTTGGGGTTGAGGAGGTCGGGGAGGGTGGGGTTGAAGAGGGATTAATTTTTTATCTACTTCAGTTGGTTTGTGTTTGTTGGTTGTGCTTATGGGATATTGGTTTGCTTTGTTTCTGCTGTGTGGGTGTTGGGTTGGGAAAAGTGGATTTGTTTATATTGCATTTGTGGTCAGGGCTCGGGTCATGATAGATCCTCAAAAAGCGACGTTTAGAATAACAAAATAGAATTTCTGCTACTAAGGAAGTCTAAGAGTCATGCCTCTCTTATTCATACTTCAAGCATGTCAAGTCATCAAGGAGAATAGAGCAGAGATGGATGGATAAACTTGCATTTTTTTTGTCATACTGTATACAATTGTTGCACAAACCCTCCTACCCCATTCCTACTACCTCCCACTCAGCGGACTCCCCCAAGCGACTCAACCGCCTGTCTCGTCAATCCCTCAAAGGTCATCTCCGGCCCAGTAAATGCATGGAAACTCAACGTCAGCCCAAACTCTCCAAGCAACCACTGCTGCAACTCCGACCCAATCATACTATCCAGTCCATACGAAGCGACGGTCCCTTTACTAAAGTTGATTTCGTCAGTATCGCGTCCCAGCATACTGGCGCATTTCTTCACAATCTTCTCGCCAACGCGGGCCATCAGCATCTCGTAATCAAGCTCTTGTCCATCACCGAGAAGATCGCCGTCCGGTCTAGAAGCTCTCAGCGAACCTTGCAACAGGTCCAAGTCCCGCTGCACGCCGCGCAGACGGGCGTCTCCGTGCCAGAATAGACGGTTCGTACCGGCGGAGCGATGCAGCAGGGAAGGATCGAGCCCTAGCACGAGATGACTGGGACTGTTCGGGGACATGGCGATTTCGAGGCCCTCGAGCATCTCGACCTCGTCGATTCCGTAGAAACCTAATTTTTGAAGACTGTCCTCAATATTCTGGTTCTCTGCCACTACTCCGACGTCGAGAAGCATGGGCAGCGCTATGGAGCAGGCGGGTAGACCGAGGGACTGGCGGTACACTGCGAACGCATCTAGGAAGCTGTTGCCGGCACTGTAGTTTGTCTGGCCTGGTGTGCCTATTGTGCCTGAGATCGAACTGGTCATGACGAAGAAATCTAGTGGGGCGTTGGCGAGAACGGAATGAAGAACCTGTGCTATGCGAACCTTGGGTGTGACGGCAGCTTGGTATTGTGCTGCTGTCATGCCCTGTAGCAAGCCATCCTGATAGCTCGGTCAGCTCACGTTGGTTGAGAATAGTGATAGCTAGATTGCTTACCTGCAGCACCATTGCAGCGTGCACCACACCGCGAATTGGTTTCTCCTTCATCACTCGAGCGACAATGGCTCTCATATCGGACTCATTGCCTGCATCAGCCTGAAATACCTGTACAATTGCGCCGCATGAACCTCTTCACCCGAATGCAAGGAGGCATTATACTGGTGGCTATTCGGCTGCGTGGGCAATTGATCGATGCTGTACACTGGCACATTAGATGTCCAGATGTCCCTGTTCTTCTTCAAAAGCTCCAGCCCATCCTGTAGAATTTCAGCCGTCATCTCTGGTCGGGTACCGAGGAATTGGTAATCCACCGGCAGAAAAGATGCGCCCTTGGTAAAAGGACCTGTATCCAGTGTCCCTTCTATTTCTCCATTGCATAAGACAAACCGACCTGCTGCTTGTATATGCCTCCATGCCTCTTGGCCAGCTGCTGAGAAACGATTGCATATTACCAGTGAAAAGGCTCCAGAAGTAGCTTCGAGGACCGGCGACATATGAGACGCATGTACATCCTCAACCACGACAATCGGAACGCCGGACAACGAGGCTTCATACAGTTCGTCACTCTCATCTTGCGTTGCTACAACGACAGTGATCTGGGCGTCCAATTCCCTGCTGAAATTGATAGCCAACTGCACAAACGCTTGGGGCATATGTAAAAGCAGAATATGGTCATCCTTTTGAACTCTTCCTAACCAATTCATGCAGAGAAGGAGTCTGCATATAGTTGGAAGCATAGCACAAAGAACTGCTGAGTCGAGATCCTCACATTCGAAACAGACACCTTTCTTTGTTTTGATGATGGTCTGATAGCCACTTTCCGCGACGAGTGTGACAACCTGACGATGTGTACTTTCACCTTGGTTTGGGATTGTATGGCCGACAACGATCACCGGTTGCTTGGTGCGTTGGTCACAAGCCCAGTCCTGATACTCAGTCATCACCACCCGGAGACATATTTCGTCCTCCGTGGAGTCAATGATGAAATCCTCATTGGCCCTGAAGATCAACTCGCCTTCCATGAACTCGCTTTGTAGCGGCATGTTCAGTGGCAATTTCACCGTATCACTACCTTTTGGAGATGTACCGGGCCATGCCCAGGGGACCAACCGGCTGGTATGTAGAATGCCTTCGTGAAGCCAGAACTCTGTCTCGTGGCCAGAGCTTCGAGGTGCTGCAGCTCCCAAAACTGTCACTAGAGCCTGTCCGATGCTATGGTGAGGCTCTTCCCAATCGACATCCAATGATAGAATCTTGGCCCCAGGATGCTCCGGCCTGGCACTTCGCAAGAATCCTAGACTCAACCCGCCCTCGGCAGTGTGGCCTTGGTGGACACCCCATGTGAGCCAGAGAAGCACATTCTCTTCGGAGAGGACCAGCTTCTTGAGCATATTAAAATGTGTCTCGGAGGGATGGACAGAATGCTACCGTCGACGTCAAGAATAACCGTGTTTTGGTGAAATGCATGGTTAGTCTCGTGTAGATGTACTACATCAGCGGTCAATTCCAGACCTTGTAGTGTTTCCACGATGCCCTTGATTAGAAGCTGATCTGGATTGTCTTTAACCACTAAGGTCACGGCATCAAATTTCAGTTCTCGGTCATCTCCATGTTCTAACTCCTGGGAAAGTAACAGACTAGTCTCTGAGACAGATAGCCCCAAAGCTGGTCTGGAGAGCATGGAAGGACATTCCGAACAGCTGCCATTTATTGATGTGTTTCCATCCTCCAAGACAAGCACCCTACCGGTGGGTGCCAGGATGGACTGGATTTTCTGGTTCATGTCAGTATTCAGCTGGCCCTTGAAAATGATAAGGTCTTGCGCATCCGAGCTTAAATACAACTCGGACATGTCTGAGAGCTGGATCACCGATACATTCTCCGGTAGAGTAAACTCCAGTTTTTTTCTCGCATCCTTGTCGAGCATCTCGGCAATTGTTAATTTCCCAGTAGCGGGAAACTGGCGCGCCACGACTTCGACAAGGCCATAGTCGTCTCCTGCAGCCATTAACACTCTTTGTACTGGCCGCTTGTGGTTAATCAGGCCAAATAAAACAACGACGGCCTCTTCGACCGACTTGTAAGGCGTCTTTTCCAAGGTTTCAGCTGCGTAGTCAATGTCAGGTTCCCACTGGTATTGCATGTACGTCTGGTCCGGAACCACCGCTGTCGAGCGAGCCGACCAGCTCATCTCGTGCTCTTTGAACCAAACTCCCTTGCATTCCAGCATCAGGAGCCCGTCCGAACTAACTAGCTGTATGTGTGACCGAAATAAAGGGCTCTGGCACTCATCCGTCCATGCAAATGCATTTCCTTCGGCCTCTTCGGGAGACATAATGGTCATCTCTTCGACGCGCATCGGGATTGTGCTGTACGGCATGACATTATACCGTCCCTTCTCGAACGAGACAATGGCGAGCTGAAAACAGGCATCAATAGTTCCTGGATGCAAAATATATCTCGATTCGCCATCAATCGTTCCGCTCTCTTGGTTCAATCCGATTGTACTTGCTGCTGCGTAATCTTGGCCGTTGGATTCGACCATTCCCAGGCGCTGGAACGTGCGTCCATAAAAGACCCCAACTCGATCAAATGTCTTATACCACCTGTCTGGGTGGGTACGTTGATGCAGCGTCTTCGCCATTTGTTCATGAGGCTGCCAAGGTATCTTCTGCTTTGTCTTGCGAGCCGTTATAAGGCCGCTGCAATGGGTAGTCCACTGGTTGTCCAGAAGTGATTCAACAGTGAATGTATACCAGCCGGATCCCTTATTGCTTTGGCGCGACAATTGGGTCATTATCTCAGTTCCATAGTCGGTATCTGGTATCACAAGCCCTTGTTGGAATTCAAAGTCCTTCAAGCATGCGCCATTGCTCGGACTGAACGGTGTGGCACTAATCTGCCATAAAGCTTCAATAGCTATAGCAATGTACGCTGCACCGGGCAGCAAAACCTCGCTTCCAACCTGCCATATAGTTAGATGATAATCAGGAATGTTATTCTATCACTCACTCGATGGTCCTTCAGCCACGGGACATCTCGGAGCCGTAAAATATTCTTCCAGCCATAAGTCGTGTTAGAGAGGCCCGCAACTCGTCTGCCCAAAAGGTCATGCCGAGGTTGCGACTGCTGGCGCTGCTCCTGGCTTAATCTTGTCTCGCGCCAATACTCCCTTGTATAGTTCCACTGGTAAGGTGGCAGGTCGACTAGCAGTCGTGGACCTGGCTTTTTGGACAAGTTGTGTGTCACATCCTGCAAGCGAACATTGTAACCAGAGAGGAACAGACGCCCGGCGACTCGCAGTAAATCGTTGCAAAAATCGGATCCTCTTATGATAGTCGGAATGTACTTTATTCTTCTTGTCCGGTCAATGGTCGATATTATCTGCTTCAGTGGCCCAGCGAGGACGGAAGCAGAACAGGCACGTACATTCGAACGTTGGCGTCCTCCGCAGTAGGATAGATAGCGTAGATGTCGATCCCTTAGGAATCCCGTGTTCTGAACATTGCGATGTATGCGAAAAGCACAAGGCGGCCCTTGGTTTGCCACCATAAATGCTAATGAGATGCTCCATAACCTGACTGGTAGGGATATCACCTCCTAGTACATGCTCTGAGTTTGATGTATTTCTTGATTAAGTGGCAAGGCCATCGAATAAGGTTATTGATTGAGGCTTATGCCCACTTAAAAGTTTGTGTGCATGATATTCCTTACATTCTTCATGCACATGCTTCCTTTAGACAGTGGAGATCCACATGGCAGCTGCCCTTTCGAGTTGTATTTCCACATTGAGGCTTCGAACAGACGCTTATGGATATCAATGGTCATAGAAATTTTGGACCTCACAGAAGGCCATATCGGATGCTGAGATGCTGAAACGGTGCATATACAAATTGTGGCCAGAACGTTATTGAAAAGTCAAAGTGGCTCTTAAGGGAGTGAGTGAATGGTCAGATATTGATCACTGCCGCGAAGATAGTAGAGGGGATATGCAGGAAACCCTTTTCGAACTACATACATATTTCATAGTTGAAGAATTTAGTTGGGTTGGGGCATTGTTGATGTGTCGCCTGGCCGGCGACGTTCACTGTGCCTGATAAGTCCCTGGTCGTTGGCAGTAAGAAGCCATCTTGATTGACAATATCCAATTCGCAGCAGCGAACTGAAGTAGTTTCTTCACATGACGGTCACCTGATAATTGGTCTGTTTGCCTGTTTGCCTGTCTGCCTTTCTTCGTCGCCACTCATTCCATCATTTCTGCACCCCTTCCGGTTGAACCTCCGACCCCTTGTTTCCTTCAGTAGCTACCTACATAAGCAGAGATCAATGGACCACCATTATGTCGACTCGCATGAACACTCAGAGAAGAAACAGGAACCGGTAAACTTTGGCGGCCGATACTTTCACAGTCTTCAGTCCACTACCGTTGACTGACTACACTTACGCCTATCACCTTCTCTATCCGTGTGCTCGGTATATCTGCGTGACACCAAAGACGGCTCACCTGCAAGATGCACGATACACTCTAGGAACGCTGGTATTCCGGTTAGTCCTAGAGCCTCGCCAGGGATATACCAGAACGGTGACTACATTCTGCATCTTGAACCTGCTTTGTATCTGATATTGTTGCACAGAGAACAACAAACATGGATTCGCATCTCGCTTAGCAGTTGCAGAAGCTTAAACCGATCTCCACAAGTGCTCCCACGTGGGAGGATAATCCCTACTACAGGCGTGCTGGTTCCATGATGATTAATGTGACATCATATAGAGACCAGTCGATTGGAGAACCATAGAAGAATAGATGGTGACGGGCAAATATGGCAGGTTGTGCTTATGCTCTTGTTGCGATTCAAACCGGACACTAACTGACCTGCTATTTATAAGAACCTGAATGACACTCGATCAGACGGGTCAGTCCTTCCATCAAAAGTACAAGAAGCGACATACATGCAATACTTGCATATCTGAATCCCAATTCACCTCATAGCCAAAGCACTGTAGGATCCGTGGGTAGATATCAATCTACACCCGCTGTCATTAGTATACACATTGGTATTCATGGGCTACTCATGTCAACAGCCCCTGCCTATTGAGATAATCAATTCCCTTGCGACTATTGTTCGTCATGAGTCAGGAAGGGGTAGCATCATATCTAGTGCACATACTCAGGACTCTATTTCCACAATATTGCAGCCTCCAATGCAGTTAATATAACATACAAGGAATAACAGTAGAGTCTAGTCTTTATATGTGTAGACAGCTTCCCTATCTACATCTAACCCCTAGCACCTACAGCGTTTCAAATATATTGTTTCCCACAAGAATATAACAACATCCTTCCTTCAACATTCCCATGATAAAACCACCAACCATATATGTAGTAAACCAGTTTCCCCTCCCCCACAAACGTGACCCCTTAAATGAAAGGAGACAATAACCTACCCACATACATACACGCCATTATGACATTCAACCATTCGAATAAAAACCACATCTATTCAGATACAATCATCACTAACCAGTAACCACAGACATCCCAACCTACCACAACAACAACCCAATAAACAGACACCACTAACCCCACCACACCCCTCCATACGAGTCTCCATAAATGTCCTAATGTCTCCAATCTCCATAAGAGTCAAGATCCATCCACCTGCACAACATTTTCCCGAATTCGGTAGATAGCACGCACCTCCAGCCCGAGCGGGCCAGCGAGCGAGCCATCCTGTGCCCGAACCGAGGTGCATCATATCATATACGGCATTGCATGACATGATATGACATCCACTAAATTAGTACATGCAGCATAAATTGGAGTTACCAGTTAACACACAAAAATCGTATAACAAACCAAATCGAGAAGCCCCCAACACCCCAAACCCATCCGAAACTAATAACTAATTTCGATACGACCTAGTCTAATGTGAAGTTTGACACCCGGGATGTTCCGAGAATAACCCCCCCCCAGAGCCAAGCATCGGGACGGGAACCGGAAATGTATCTATCGCTCGGCTCGAAGCGGCCAACCCCCTTCTAACTTCTAAGATGCAACGCTCGGTGTAGTACTTTCTCGTATAACGGGATGGATAGATGGATCGGAAGGTTCCGCTGAGATTCTAGTGTGATTTAATTGGTCGAAGGACCGAGATTACTTAACTCATTCATTTACTGCTCACTGCTCACTGCTCATTTGAGGATTCGACATTCGGATGGGGAACGGCATGAAATGACAGCAGGAAAATTTAAGTTTTGAATGTCCGACCGCACGCGGCGACAATGTCGTCACGACTCGCTATCCAAGGTTTTTCTCGAATTGGGAAGAAACTTCAACGGTTAAGTTTTTATTTCGTGACGAAGTTTATTACAATTGAGTTTACTTTTACTGAGAACGGGTAATGATCGGGTGGGAAAGAAACCGGCTGCAACATTGCAGGGTCGTAGTAGATTTCATGTAACCAAAATCTCAACAAAAATTCAAGCAAAGTCTAATAGTAGAACCCGAACCTATCCAATCCATCTAACCAACCCAGTGGAAGAGACATCATTGGTATGTGAAAATGTATGTGAACATCAGAGAAAAGAGAAACAGGATCGGTTGCAGTGACGCTGCATTGCCTTGCATTGCCTAGCATGCATGTGCACATTCGTCCCAAAGGGGGAAAAGAGAAAACCCAGTCTAAAAGAGTCCAAAGGAAAAAAGTCCAAAACAAAATCAGTCGACTCGCTGATGGCGATTTTTTGTGGCCCAGGAGCGACGATGGATATCAGTAGTCCAAATCCGTAAGCCGTAACATGCAAAAGAAATGTCTAACATCGATCAAGATGTGAACAAAATGGATGAAAAAAGAGGTGTGGAGAGAAAGGAATAAGTAACCGCCGATGTGAATGCGTTTACTCGACAGCAGAGGCACCGTCGCCGTGGAGGACGGGGTTGACCTTGGGGTTCCACTTGAACTTGAAGTCCTGGCCGAGCTCCTTGCGGACGGCAGCCTTGACAGCCTCCAGGACGTTGGGGAAGACACCGAAGTTGGCCGGGTTGTTCTCGTCGTTGTCCTTGCCCTGGAAGACACCGGTGCGCACCAGACAGGTGTTCCAGCCGTGCATGTTACCACCGCAGATGTCGGAGGCCGGGTTGTCACCAACCATGTAGATGTTCTGGGGCAGGCGGTTCTCGTTGTGAATCTGCTCCATCCAAGCCTTCATGACCTCATCGGCGTAGGTGTAGGTGGCGCGCTCGGGCTTGCCGTAGACGACACGCTCCAGGTCGACACCAGTGAGGGCCTTGTACTGAGCCTCAATGGAGATACGGAAGAGACCCTGGGTCAGACGGGGGGGACCCTTGTGGTCGGTAGGGAAGACCAGGTCACCCTGGGAGAAGTAGATCGGGATGCGGGAGGCAACGGGGTCCTTGGCGCGGGTCAGCAGCTTTCCGTCCTCAGCCAGGAGGAGGTCCATGATGAGCTGCATGTCCGTGGCGTAGTCGCGGGAGTCAGCGAACACCAGGATGGCGTCGAACTTGATCTTGGAGAAGTCGCGGGGCTTGGCCTCGGCACGGTCCTCCTCGGAGAAGCAGCCCCAGGGGGAGATGGTGGGGTCCCAGGCGAGGATGTCCTTGGGGTGGATGACGTTCTTGAAGCCGTAGTTCTCAGCGACCTTGCGGATCTTCTGTCCCTCACCACCGCAGACCAGGACGGTCTCGTAGTACTCGGCCAACGCCTGCATTGGGGTGTGAGACTGGATGAACTGGTCGGTGGAGATGGGGCAGCCCAGGACCTCGGTGAGCTGGGCGCAGCGGTCGTCCTCGGGCTTACCACCACCGTTGGTCAGGAGGATGTAAGGGATCTTGATGCCCAGCTCGTTGTCACCGTTGAGCATCTGGAGAGCCTCCTTGGCCTCGGGGATGGCCTCGTTACCGTGGGCCAAGACACCATCGATATCGAAAGCGAAGGCCATGTTCTTGGCGGCAGCGACCTTCTCCTTGGACATGTCCTGGACCTGGGAGGCCAGGATGTCGCGGGACACATCGGCAGTGACCACCGAAGACAGGCGAGAGACACGGGGAGATCTGGGGATGGGCAGAGAGGTGCCGAAGGAGTTGCGGGAACCCCGACGGTCCCGGGAGGAGGGAGCAAAGCTCAGGTTGTGCATGTACTGAGCAGCATCGCTGATAGAGCTGCGGGTGGCCGGGATCTCAACCGTGTTGCCAGCATCGTTGGGGATGGGCAGAGAGCCAGCAGCGCTACCACGGTGATCCCGGGGGGAGCGGGCACCCGGGGCAGGGGCAGCGTCCACGGCAAAGTCAGCGTCGTCGAAGCGAGGCATGATGAATTACTGAAAGAATTGAGGTGGTGGAGGGTTCAATTGATGAAGATTTGAGAGAATATAAAGGAGGGGGGGGGAGACGATGATAAGATAGGATGGATAAGAGATGATATCACTCGGAGACGAAAACAGGAAGACAACCAACGGGCGTCACCTGCAAGGAATTGTCACCGGAGGAAGATGGAGGAGGATGATGTGAAAGAGAAAGGATGAAGATGAAAAACGGCGAGAAGAAGGGAGGCGAAGAGGACATATATAACAAGCTTTCTTCAGCAAACACAGTGGCGGTAAGGTCCAGCGGACGGAGGGGAGAAGGCGTACCACCGGCGAGGTGAGTGTTTATCCTGGGTGCAGCCATACGGAGACAGCGCTGCGGCCAAATCAGCCATCTGGATCCACCGACTGGGTTGGGAGGGGCGTATCATCATCCCTAGGAATTCTCGTCGTCATTATTTACGGGGAGGTGATTAGCTGATGCTGATTAGCTGCGACATTGCGCAGTTTGCTGGGAGGGAGCGGAGCCAACAATGGCAGCTCGATGGATGTAGTTTAGTTTCCCGAAGAAGACTTACAAAGTTACAAAAACGAAGTCACTACTTTTCTGGGCAGGCTGTGGGTGGAGCCGGGTGGTAATCTTTCAGGACGGTGACCGCTGGACCCTGGCTGGTGGTAATTTATGACATGTGCAATACTGCTACTTACCACATACAACAAGAGAGAGAGACACACACACACACACAAATGCCATTATTGTGCAGGTATTTCAGTCAAGTATGCATGCGACGTACTTGCTACTTTGCTACTTTCGGGACAGATTCGGGGTTTCTGAGGCATTAAACAGACAAACCCAAAGGAGATCCACTCTTCACACCACTTTCACTGCCGGCGCAGCATCGTGGCTGCAGATGGCAGCCTGAACTTGCCCACCGCGGCGGGGCGGGAGGGCTACTGGGGAGTGGCATCACCGGATTCTGGACGCCGTGATTGGTCAGGCTGGAAATTTGTTCGCAGGACGAACCACCCAAGCAGGAAGACACTGCTGCAAGTTGAGTGGACAGGAGGGGGTGCCAGCGGGACTGTGGTGGGAAAGTGATTCGTCGCTACGGGCATTCCACTCATGAACGAGCCACAGATCGCTGGAGCCGATGACGATCGAGCGGGCGGCGGCGGGTCAAACGCTCGCGCCGTTTCGAAACCAATACACCCGGTGATGTCATGGGCTCCATGGCTCGCGTTTTTTTGGTAATTGCAATTTGCTCGTCTGGTTTGGGAAATTGGGAATTCAAAATGGATCCAGAAAAAAGTGGGTTTTCTGTCTTCAGACCAAACCAAAACGTGTCCATGCCGTCATGGAAGCTTCACTGGGAAATTTGACCAGGAGCTCCCCCGAGCTGGAGCTTGGAAGGAAAAGAACCGAACACCAAGAAGAAGCGTGGGATGGTTTTGACCAAGATGGCTGGTTAGAAAGAGTCCAGTGTACAGTAAATCGAAAGTCAAAGAAATGACCCTGCATAATATAATTAGAAGTAGTAGCAGTAGCAGCAGCAGCAGCAGCAACAATAGCATCATACCCCTCACCACCCCACTTGCTGTTCTTGCGTGGAAAGTTACCTCTGCCAGAGCCCCTCCTCGCCAACGACACCGAAAGACGTCCCCTCCCACCCGCTATTTGTACTCATCGATCGGCTTCTCTAGCTCTTCCTCCTCTTCAATTATACCTTCAATTATACCCAATTCCCTTCTTTCTCCATCACATCGATACCCCTACACAACCATGTCTTCCGGTCAGACCTTCACTCTCAGCAACGGCGTCAAGATCCCCGGCGTCGGTTTCGGTACCTTCGCCAACGAGGGTGCCAAGGGTGAGACCTACAAGGCCGTCACCTGCGCGCTCAACACGGGATACCGTCACCTCGACTGTGCCTGGTACTACCTGAACGAGGGCGAGGTTGGTGACGCCCTCAAGGACTTCCTGGCCGCCAACCCCTCCGTCAAGCGCGAGGACATCTTCATCTGCACCAAGGTCTGGAACCACCTCCACCGTCCCGAGGATGTGCAGTGGTCCGTCGAGAGCTCCCTCAAGAAGCTCCAGGTCGACTACATTGACCTGTTCCTGGTCCACTGGCCCATTGCTGCCGAGAAGGAGACTCAGGAGAAGCCCAAGATCGGCCCTGATGGAAAGGTAAGCTTATCTTCTCCTCCCATACTACTACGATCGCATCGAGCTGACTTGATACTTGGATAGTACGTGATCCTCAAGGATCTCACTGAGAACCCGGAGCCCACCTGGAGGGCCATGGAGAAGATCTACAAGGATGGAAAGGCCAAGGCCATCGGTGTTTCCAACTGGACCATCGAGGGTCTGGAGAAGCTCCTCAAGTACGCTGAGATCAAGCCTCACGTCAACCAGATCGAGATCCACCCCTTCCTGCCCAACCAGGAGCTGGTCGACTACTGCTTCAAGCACGACATCTTGCCCGAGGCCTACTCTCCCCTGGGCTCCCAGAACCAGGTGCCCACGACGGGTGAGCGGGTCAGCGAGAACAAGACCCTGAACGACATTGCCCAGAAGGGCGGCAACACCCTGGCGCAGGTGCTCATCGCCTGGGGTCTGCGTCGTGGCTACGTGGTGCTCCCCAAGAGCTCCAACCCGGCCCGCATCGAGTCCAACTTCAAGAGCATCCAGCTGTCGGATGAGGACTTTGAGGCCGTCAACAAGGTGGCCGAGGGCCGTCACTTCCGCTTCGTCAACATGAAGGACACCTTTGGCTACGACGTGTGGCCCGAGGAGACCGCCAAGAACCTGTCCGCTTAGAGAACTATAGAGTGATTTTTGATTTATGCAGGCCATAAACCAGTTAAAAAATGAGCTTATGAGTGGATGGACTGAGACGAAATGTGTACCTAGCTAGCAAATGAAGCAAAGCAAATTACACCACAATACAATACGTATAGAAAGGAAGCATGTATTTCACACCCCTATAATAAACGAAACAAGAAGACTATCATTTGAAAATTCATATTCAGAAAAAGAAAATAATTGATAATATTTCATAATAGGACTATCCGCCAATCCCATCCATCCAGCGTAGCTCCCACCAACAGTTCGCAAAATGAAACCTCAACCCATTCATGCATGCATGCATGGTTGCTTGCGAGCCGAATCACAGCCTGTATCCAGTGGCTTAATGGAGACGGGACGGGACTAATCCCAGTAGGTTAGTTAGTTAGTTAGTACTTACTCGGAGAAGTCGGAGGACTGTCCTCCATGCGTTGACGGGGCTAGTGTGCAATGACGTCACCCCTACCTACCACAGCCTTAATTCTTTTGAATATCTACCACATTGAAACAATGAAATAATAACGTCTGAAAGAAGGAATAATGTTATCTGTTATGTGGCAAAAGAGAGTAGTCTAGAACATTCATCGACCATCATGACTACTTTTTTATTATCATTATAATACAGGGATAGTATATATCCCTTTCATCATAACATCCAAGGGAACGGCAGTTTCGTACCTGGAAACAAAACAAAGAAAAAGAGCATAATATGGAACGGGAGGGACTCTAACCGAACCAGGCTAGTCATCGCCCGAAGTCCCTCGGAGAATCTCGGAATAGAAGCCGGGTTCTTCCCTTCTCGGTGGGCAAATCTGGGAAAGCCCTAAAACACCGAGTGGCTGGATTGGGTAAGGGGCTTTTGTCTTACTCATTACGGAGTACTCCGTACTAATTCCCTTTACGGAGATAACCATGGCTATTGGCTACTATTATTCGTGGAGGGCTGGGTGGAGTGGGTGAGTGGTGCTGCCCTAGCCCTAGTATTTACTGGGTTCATATTGCTGGATTGATTGGGACTGGTTCAGATAACTACGGACTAGAGAGGGGTAAAACCCCCGTTTGAACTAATTATTTATCCAGTTGAGATGGAGAAATGGAGTTAGTACTAAGTAAGTAAGTAACTACGTAGTATGGATATTCCATCGGGGATTGAATGTGTACATTCCGTAGTATCTACGTGTTAATACTTAGTACTCCGTAGTATGTTGCGGGATTATTTATGTTGGATGGATGATATGGATATTGGTCCACTTGGTATGTTTCTGAATACGGAGTATACCTAAGGAGTAGATAGTATCTATCTTCGCTACCTACTTACTTATCTGGTCGGTAGATAGATATCATTCGTTCAGAATATCTACCATTTACATCGGTTATGGTTGGTTGGTTCGTTGGTCGGTTGGTACTGGTGCCTGAAATTCATCCCGGATCAATCAATCAATCAATCAGAACCAGTTACTACTACTACTACTATCTGAAATTTAGATCCATCCATCAACCCTACCACTTACTCAATGTCTCAATCGCACCAAAACTATACTAACTACTGACACAAAGTACGAGGTAATGTCTCAAGTATATCCCGAGTCTACCCGCGATATGCGCCCTGAATAAGAAGGCAAGTTCAGCGAAGGAAAAAAAAAAAAAAGCTAATTCCATCCTGGGCTGAACTTTGTTGTGTTCTTGGCTTGGATCTGCGTGGATTGGCGCTTCTTAGTTCTTAGTTCTTAGCTTTCTTGGTATACAAAGTGGAAGTACTACGTAGATATTTAGTAGGGTGGGATGGGATGTGGGGTAAATTATGAGTGATTGAGGGATTAATGGGAAGGGAGGAAGAGGAATTGGGGTAGTTAGTTAGTGAACTTAGTGGTGTGGATGGACGCATGGATGGAGATGAGTTGATTGAGGGGAGTTGTTGTGTAGTACTGTAGTACTAGTAGTAGTGTGAAGGGTGATCGTCGGCATGTGTTTACTGTGCCAAAGTTTGAAAAGATGATGATCATGATCATGATAGTCGAAGTTCAGTATAGTGGTGGTGGTAGTTTTAGACGAGGTGTGGTGTATACTTTCTCCGCAGTATTGCAATCACGAGATTAACTACGAAGTAACTATCCTTATTAGACGAGGATATATATTCTTCAAGCGTTTAGATCCCTCAGTATCTTCATACAATTAAATTCCACCAATTCACTATATACTACCTCGATAATCTGTAGACTATGCGAATATATATTTGATTTACTGCTCCGTAATGTCCACAAAATATATATCACATCCACTCACCGGCACTACTACTCCCACTGCACCAACATGCAACCCTGCTATATTGTATATGTACAATGCAGGGCAGAAACCTTAACCCCCAATTGCAGAGGTTATATCATCGTGCAGAGACATGCAGATATATATCATGTATGGGGAATATAAGGTGTGTATGTGTATGTGTGTATAGCTTGGATAGTCAGTATCCATGGATAACCTGGTTACTGCCACCCCGCAGTGCATATCTCTGTAAGGATGTGACTATTGTGCAGATCTGAATGTGATTGAATGTGATAGTGGAACAAGGCTGAGGTCCATGTGTTGCGCGATGCATCGAGGTTGGATTAGGGATATACAGTTTACTACTATACTACTGCTACACTATAGAAGTGGATGATAAGAGACTCATGACGTATTAAATTCAATTCTGCAACAATCATGCCATAAGACCAAACGCCTTCCCTCCATTTCCGCCCGTATGTACACATTTCGAAACGCCAAACTGAAAGAGAAGAAACCAAAGATATCAACAGATATCATATTCACGCGCGCGGACGCATCCTCCGAGGCACTGGCGTCGACCCAGCGTTGATCTTCAGCAGGTTGGTCTTCGCGCTACTGCTGCGCAGTGATGTCTTGATGCTGTCGCTTGCAGGTTTCGACGGCGTCGCCGGGACCCGCCTCGGCGACTTGGGGGTTAGCTTCTTGCGCTGCCCGGCCGTGCTCGCGCTGTTCTCGCTGTTCTCGCTGCTCGACGACGGAGAGGACAGGGAATCATTGCTGACGGCTTTGGGTGCTCCGGGACCCAGCCGGCGCACGCGCCGCGTCCGAGGCGTTGCAGTAGCGGGTGCAGTAGCCGCTGCATCGGCGCGATCCTCCCCACCACTCTTCTGCGCCATTTGAGACCGCGTTGTTCGGCTACTGGCTGCCTTTCTTTTCTCGGGGCTTTTGCCCTTGCTTCCGCTCGCAACGTCATGCTCCTCACCCTTGGCTGCTGCCTCTGATCCGTCCTCGAACTGCACCAGTTCCTCGTCGTTCCACGACACATGCTTCTTCGCCGTTTTGTGTGGTCGCTCCGACAGGTCTCCCGTCGTGTCACCATCGGTGCAAGGGGCGGTGCCGGCCTTTTTCCCCGACTCTGGCGACTTGCGTGTGAGACCCTGCAAAACGAACTTCGGTGCCAGTGCATTGCCCTTGTTCAGTCGCGTGTTGCGCCGCGTCGTAAGGGCCAGCTCCTGGGCTTCGGTGCGCTGCAAGAAGACGAATTCTGTGCCCTTGGCACGGCGCAGTGACAGGGTGTTGCGTACTGCAGCCGCAGCGGTGATGGTCGTCAACAGGTTGGAAGAGCGAGCGGTGCGAGGCCGAGTGCTGCGTCGAGGGCTGGATGGCTGCGGGCTGGCCTCATCTTTCTCCTTGGTAGGCGACGGTTGAGGCTTTTGCGGTGAGGGCGAATTGGTATCAAGGTCCTCCAGCGCGCGGCGCGCCGGTGGCGTAGGAGACGCAACAACAACCGACACCTCCGCCTCAGACTTTTCTGGCTCCGGGGCGGCCATAGCGGCTGCTTTGGCCTCGCGCTTGGCTTTGGCTTTGGACAAGAAGTTGTTGAGTAGCTCAGTATCTTCTCCGCCCAATGAGCTTCGGAGTGCCGACCGAACGAGCGTTGACTCCTGCTCAGTCGTTAATTCCTGCACAGGCGCGGCGACCGTAGCCGCCGCCGCTTCCTCGAGGGATTCCCCGTCGACAGGCACAGTGGGTGCTTCGTCGGTGTGCACTTCACCGATCAACGTAGGTACCGTGTTATCATCATGGTCGGCATCCTCCGGAGTCGTAGGTTCCTCTTCACTTGCGTCGGAGAGATGCACAGCCGGCTGTTCGACGTCTTCGCGGGTTCTTAAATCTGGGGTACCGACCACGATGCCACCAACCACCAGCGGCGACTGGCCATGTAGCGAGCTGCCATAGGCTGCGTCGGACGCCAGCTTAGTGGGGGTTTCCGGAATCGGGTTGGGGCATTCGTCCGTATCGGCAGGGTTCTCGAGCTCCTCCTCCAACGTCGACGTGGGCATTTCCTGGTCGTTCTTCACATCGTCACACGACTCATCTAGTTGTAGGCTGTCGTATTCAACCGGCTCATCGGGGATGTCGACAAAGTCACTGTAGATGAGGGGGAGTTTGCCTAGGGCCGTTAGCCTATACTTCTGGGTAACCTCCTAGAGCACAGGCTGGAGAACTCACGTCGCCGCCCATTGGCTTCGGATTCCCATTGCGTCTCCAAGAATGAGCGCCCGCGCAAACCCTCTTCCAAGTCGTCCGCTTCCAGAGCAAAACATCTGCGCTTGACACCGCGACGGAGGCCGGGGTTCCGCGACGTATTAATTTCCAAATGCAGGTCGTCATCAACTGTATGACGCTCTGCCGCAATCAATTGCTGCAGAGCTTTCATGCTGTTGAATGAGGTTCGAAAGCGCTTCCAGACCTTACGCGACTTGCCGCGGGCGCGGAACGCGGTCGACGGTTTGCGTTCCCAGGGGCGGGGGGCTGTTCTGGTAGCCTTGACCGGGGTAAATCTGAATCTGTCTTCTTGGGAGAAGGTGGTCCGTAAATGTGGAGGGCTGTAAAGAGGATAAAATGTTAGTGAGGCTATAATAAGGCATCGATCACCGCTCAACGGTGTTTATGGGAGAACTGGCGATGGTGGGAGAAAAGGGGCCGCAACATGGCGGGTGGCGCAACAATCTCCCACATCGAGCTCCAAACAGACAGCGGACCTTTAGGCCGTCCAAAGAGAAGGTTGAACTCACCATGCCTGGAATGTGTCGGAAGGACAGACAAAGTCCGCCATCTTCATGGTGAATCCGCGGCGGAATGTGTGTCCGGCGCTGACGTCAAGCGAGACACGGAAGGAAGGCTTGAAGCCGGTAGATAGTGAATTTGCAGAACGTAATGAGATAAATTACCGGGCCTCTGTGAGATAAAAGGATGATACTTAATAGCGATAGAGCGTAACACAGAATATACAAACGCGGGCAGGATGATGGAGGAGAGTGAAGTGGATTTGCTGTTGTGGTCCGGTCGCCGTTTGTCCCGTTGCCCTGCCAACCATCAGAGTTATAGGCAGAATTACCCTCATCTCCGCTATCTGCAGATTAACACCATCTTATTTGGACGTTCAGAATATTGATGATTGGCCAATATCTAATAGACTCCATACACTTGATTCCATTTAAACATCCTTAGCCTAGCTATCTATATATCGACCATCTAGTAAACCCAGGGCAGGATTCTCCACCGGACCGCCCGTCGGTACTTTCCCCAGTCTTCGCCATACTTTGCCTCACACATAGCATCATCTCTGCGTTCCCGATGCATCAATAGGACTGCAAAGTACAGTACATAGAAATACGTGAAGATTATACCCCAGCCTTGGGCTTCACCCTGGACGACCTGGCGCCCGTCCATCATCTGAAAGCTCTGCGAGGCAGCCACAACACTCCCTGCCGGAAGCACCAGATATCCTGCCATCCCCGTGGGCAAACTAAAGGGTAATGCTTGAAGCCAGTCCCCAAAATAGTTGATATGCCGAGACATCCCCCACCATCCAGCTGTGAGCAGTCTAGTACCGCGCTTGGTCTGAATATATGACAGGCCTGCCACACTCGGGTCGTTGGGGTGCGTGCGGAACATGTGCTTCTGATCGTTGGCGGCCCGGAAGATGTACAATCCCAGGGCAAAGACGGCGCTCACAGCGGCGACGTTGAACCATCCCAGCTGCAGCGGGTAGACAGACAAATACCGACATTGTGTTGAGTATAAGAAGGGCACCCAGGCGAGATCACCAAAGGAGAGCATGAATCCCATGCCGTCATTGGTGATATCCATCATAGTCAGGAGACCTGGCTCATTATAATGGCTGTTCAGCACGTAAAATCCCTGCAAGAAGGTGATCAACAGGATACTGTCAGAGACGTAGCCGTAGGTGCGATACTGTTTCGCGACAAAGGCAAGATCAAGCAGGATCCAGCCCGTCAAGCCAGGATACATCTCGCACCAGGTCTTGATGTCGATCTCTCCAAAGAGTGGAAGAGTGACACGGGGGTTCAATTCCCGGCCAATGTAGAAATCGTAGATAACATTTCCTGTCTTTCCGCCGGCTGCTAGTTCGCGGAGATCCTTATTGGGGTAATTGGTGTTCACGCTGAAGCTGCGGATGTAGAGGAAGGTGGCGAGAGCATATGATATCAATAGATTGGCCGTCAAGATTTGCACATAGTGATCCGCGATATACGTCCACATAGGAAAGTCGGCGCCTTTCAAGTAGGTGCCGATCGCGGAGACAGCAAACACAACAACGCTGGTCGAGAATGCTATAGGAGTCGTGGTCAGCGCAGTCCTGAACCGACAAAGATAGCAGCCTGGGGTATAGGTCTATATATTTACCATTCATGCGGTACTCGAGCGGACGGCCGTGATGGACCAGTTTCGTTCCATGAACCTTTTGCGCCGGGAGAAGTCTCCAGAGAAGTAAGACACAGGCATAGTATGCCAGCACTGCACCTATCACTTTCCAGTCAAAGAGTTCCCAAATTCCACCTTCAGGCCACTCGGTCTCCGCGGTCCATTTCTCCCAAGTCAAGGTGCGAGGGCTCAGGAGCGAAGGTACAGGACAGCCCGATACATCATTACAGCTGAAGGCAAAGAAGTACAGGAGTAAAGGCAGGCCCAATGTAATGGCAGCGGCTCCTAGACTACCGGCATTTTAGTCAATATTGTCAAGGCCAAGGGGTCCGGGGTAGGCGCATGCTTACGGTCCGCCAAACTCGTACTCGACCACCGTAGAGGCAGCCATTGCAACAATGATATCTCCGGATAGGCGTAATCAGCCGCCAAAAGTATTGATGTCCTCGAATTTCTTCATTTTTCACTGCAGAATCAAGGTTTCCCTTTATAGTCTCACAAAGTACTGAGCAGGCGACAGTTGAATTCCCCATCGGGACTAGCGGCACGGGGCCGGGAACGCAGAGGCCGGCGTGATATCATCTTGGCGACCAGCAGTCCATCCACATTCTCTCCGATTACAGAAAGACTCAGAGCAAGTGGTTCACAGCCATGGCGGAGTATTGGAAATCAGCGGTAGGCAGAAACTTTCTTCCTCTTCCCGTGTCTCACTACTGACTTCAATACAGCCCAAGTTTTGGTGCAAGCAATGCAAGATCTTCATTCGCGATACCGCCTTCGAAAAGTCTCAACATGAGGCTACGGCCAAACACCAGGGCAATCTGAAGCGCTTCCTTCGCGACATCCATCGGAGCAATGAACAACAACAACGCGAAACACAGAGAGCAAAGAATGAGGTTGAGCGACTGCGCCAGACCGTGGCCGGGTCCGCGGATGGGAAAGACGGGGATGCTGCGCCCTGGAAACGTGCGCCCGCACCGGCGCCCAAACCTCAGGAGCGACCTGTTTCTTTGGAAGAAAGAAAGCGACAAATGGCACAACTCGCCGAGATGGGTATAGCTATCCCGGAAGAATATCGCAGTGAGATGGCTTTGGCCGGAGAATGGCAGACGGTGTCGGAGAAAGTCGTCCAATCTGCGGAGGAATTAAAAGCCAGTCAATCGCTAGGGGTACGCAAACGGAAACATGAAGAGCGGGACGAGGAGGAAGAGGAGGCGAAACAGGAAGCTGAACGATTCGTCAGCAAGGCTTGGGGCTCTCGGACACGAGTGTATCCGGGCGCCCAAGAGGACACTGATCTCGACGCGCTTTTGGAGTCTACAAAAGATATCAAAAAGGGAAAACCTTCAGCTTCTGCGGAGCCGGCGCCGGAGGCAGAGCCTGAGAAGGCATCGGACTCCGCCAAGGGTCAGTTCCTGCCGGTCAAACCGGAAGGGGATGCAGCAGCTCCTGAGACCGGTGAGCCGTCTCAGGTCAAGCAAGAGAGCGAGACTGCCCCCTCGGCTCCCGAGACAAAGGAGGAGCCAGAGGATACCCCAGCTACAGGGGTAGTTTTCAAAAAGCGTAAGGCTAAGGTCATGAGAAAATAACGGGCAAACATCACAGCATACGTTTCACGAAACTGCAGGAAGCTGTTACGTGTCGGGGGTGCTCATCAATGCTCCAGTGAAATATTGTCTGGCAATGCATCATCACGTTAGCGAGTGAAACTGCTTGATTACCGTGTGCCAGGACGGCTGGGATCTAGCAAAAACTGCTGAACAGGATGGATAGGAATGCATTTACGATCCCAGGGCTAGATCGTGTTTAGGAACCGGAAGCCGAACATCACGCAGATTGCTGAATCTGGCGTCTACAGAATTACAGGTGTGGAACCTGAAGCTGGATATCAAGAACGGCTGGCCCGAGTTGTGCACAGACGTGAGGCCGGCGATGGGCTGCTTCCATCGGGGTACGCGCCAACGTCAACAAGGCTGATTGCAGGGACTGATGTTGATATCGACAGCATGTAAGAGAAAGGCATTACCCGCCAGAAAGATGCAAGTAGATCTGCCGATTACTTATCTCATAGAACTCATTAGAAGACCAGCTGAGGCTACCTCAAGGCTTGTAAGATCATAAAAGCAGGTAGCCAGACGGGATGATAATGAAGCTATTTGAGACTCTATAAGGTCATGTAGTCTGTTATCGACATTATCAATCAGTATAAATTTAAATAGCTTCACAATAATAATTGCAATGAATGCTGTTGTTGAAAGATGTGCAGCCATTCATGGTTGTCGGGTTGAGTTGCCACTGGCTGGTTCCCTTTTTTTTTCGCTGCCGATGGGAATTTGGCGCAAAACTGGCAAGCGTTGGCAAAAGTCCGGGGGAGAAAAGAGAGTCTTCAAGCGGGCCCGAAGCTCTTCTCTCTTTCTTTCTCTTTTGCGGGCGCAACAACAATTTTAATCGCAATCCCAGCTCCAACCCCCACCCCTGATGCGGAGACTGTCTGGTGCCGAATTGCGTGTTTTGGTGCTATAGTCATTCGGCTCGCTTCTTTTCGCTTATCTGGCCCAGTGCATGGTAAGTTAACGAGAGCTTCTTTCCCATTTGCCTGCCCCGATCTGCCTGCCTCCCGAAACGCGCCCGCCCAACTCCGCTGCCTTCCCTGGGAGATCTGGCCGCTCGCACAGGAGTCAACGCTCGCAGGAATGCAGAGAAGATCCTGGATGGTCGTTGGATGCTACGAGATGGCGACTGTCAGTGGTGGTTGCGCCGTTGAAGTGCCACGTTTGGGCGACATGGCGGGATTTCCCTAACGGTCGCATTCAACGTCACCTGGGTTCCGATACCAGCATTGTCATCGGATCTGCAGATTTCGAGAAAGATCATCTTGCAGACTGCTCCGTTGGATTCCTGGTCATCGACTCACGAGTCGTGGCCTATGAAACGCCTCCGATGCGCGGTCAAGCCGTGGAGCATCAACAGCAGTTCACTCCGTCGCGGCCATGCGCAAACCCAGACGCCGGAACCGTTGACTGTCCCTTACATTCACAGCCAGATAACACTTCGGGCGGCAGTTGCGGTGCTTTGAGGGTGCATAGAATTTCTGGGCCGAGGTCTGGTCACTAACACGCCTGTCTTTCTAGACTAGAGAAAATAGCACCTCGCGATCGTTGCACCCCTGCAAGTTCTTTCAGCCGCAGACTTCTACGTGTCCTCGACAAGGCTTCGTCTACAGTCGGTTGAATACCTCTTCAACATTCATTCATCCAGTTTTCTTGAGCTCTCACGTGAAAGTAATTCACCATCGAGATGGCCGACACCGCAGAGCCGCCGAACAACACGTCGGGCGAGCCGCCTAACCCGGCTCCTGAATCGACCGACATACCATCTGTTGAGACCACGCAGCCGACCACGACAGACAATACCCTTCCACCGACGGACAATTCTCTTCCACCGACGGAAAATTCTCTTCCACCGACAGACAATTCTCTCCCGCCGATAGACACATCTCTGCCCCCGATCGATTCTACTATGCCGGCTATGGACGATCACTTACCCAGCCTTGATCATTCGCTGCCCCCGATAGATGCGACAATACCCTCCTTGCCGCCCATTGACACCTCGCTGCCACCACTGGACACTACACTGCCGGCTGTAGATGGGCATCTGCCGGGCGGGGAGCCTGACTTTTCCTTTCCCGACACCAAGTCGTTGACCAACGAGGGTCATGGGTCGGAGCCTACGCATTCAGGGCCAGGAACCTCTAGCTTTGATTTTGGCGAGCAATCTGGACAGTCATCTACACCTGCTCCTACGTATCAGTCTCCCGTGAATGGCACCCCGCTGCACCAGCCAGCCCAGCAACAGTCGCAACCACTGCAGCACCAGCACCAGCCGCAGCAGCAGCAGCAGACAACGCCGGGTCAGACCCCCCAACCGCAGCTGCCATATCATCAGCAATATGCGCAGCAACCGCAGCATTCACCCTCCCATCAGCATACACCGGCGCCACAACATACACCGTCGCAGCAGCCTCAACAACATGCGCTGGGACAGCCACAGCCACACCAGTATCAGCAGCCGCAGCAAGGATCGGACATGTACCACAACCACCAGAGTCATTCCCCCTCGATGAATGCGCCTTCGATGCAGTCCTTGGATCATCATGCCGTTTCGGGACAATCGTCGCAGATTCCTCAGGCACCTATTGGCTCACCGATGCCATCCAATATGCCTCCGATGCCATCGGTGGGCCAGTACATGACGGGCTACCCTACCAATGTCGGACAGATGGGCATGAACGCAAATGCGCAGATGCGCTATCAGTTACCAGGCGATCCCAACAAGCTGTTGTCGGGCGGGCGGCATAAGAAGGAGGTGAAACGTCGGACGAAGACGGGATGTCTCACCTGTCGTAAGCGGAGAATCAAGGTACGTACCAGCAAAATATGACAGGAGAAAATACGACCCCTCAGCAAATAATGAGATGGGATTGGAGGGAGAGAAAGGGGGATGGATGCAGGTGGAAAGGCAGTGTAGGCGGGGAGCGAGAAGGAGGAATGGCGGAAGGGCGGGCATTTCGCTTGTGCAGCAGCAACCCCGCCGGTCGCTTGTTGTTGTTTGCGCCCACTCGCCTATCGCTGCTCCCCGCCCTGCTGAGCTGCCATTTTTCGCTGCCATCCCTCGACTTTCCTTCCTTCCTGCTTATTATTTTGACTTCATTACTCCTCAAGCTCTAGCAGACATCTCTCTGTCAGCTGTGTTTTGCCACTGACCGTTTTTCTTAGTGTGACGAAGGTCATCCTGTCTGCCGCAACTGTGTCAAGAGCAAGCGTGAATGCTTAGGTTACGACCCCGTGTTTAAGCAACAACCCACGCCTTCGGCCATCCAACCGGCTCCCAATCCTCATCCTTCCTTGGTGGTCAATCCTCAGGATCCCTCCACCTCGTATCCCGCTGCGCCTCCGGGTTACATGCCAGCTGCGTCTCAACCGTTTGCTCCGTCTGAGTCGCCTGCTCCGCCGAGTGAGCGCTACGATTACGGCACTGCAATTGACCCATCGCTGGACGTGAACAACAACAACAATATGGCTAGCATTCAGCATGCCGTGGAGGGAGGTCTGCAGCCCACAGTCAATCCCGCCATGACCAGCACCAGTGGTACCCCGTCAGAGCCGACCAACGTCAGGTGTAAGTATCCTCCAGGTGTGTTTTTGAGGTACACCGGTTAACTGTGAGCAGTAAAACAAGTTCAGATCAGCGATCTTCTCGCACTACGCGGCATTCCGCCTCCCCCCCCTCACCCGATCACCTCCCTCCCGCCAAACCGTTTGGAAGAAATTCAGGCGGTCTTCCTGGCAACGTACGCTCCCGCCATTGACAAGTTCTTTGAGACTCGGTGGTTCCAGGAAAAGGCATTGACACATCTGCTGGCCAACGCGCAGCTCATGGCTGAGTACTCCGCGTTGATCGATGCGTTCAACGACCCCAACCTAGGCGATCCCAATGTGCTCGCTCGGTTGGAGAGCTTCGAGGCGTCGGTCGTCTGGAGCTCCATGACTTTGTGTCGCCATGTGATGAATGTCTCGACCGGCACTCAACCAGAATTCGATCTTCTCGCTGCTGCTAAGCGGTTGGATGTCATTGAAGCGATGATCACGGGGGAACACCTGGACTCGAACCCGCTGGCGCAGTTCCCCACGCGGGAGCCAGCGGCCAACCCTCCTTTGTTGCCCGATCAGCTGACGCAACGGTCGTTGGATTTCTGGAGCGCGATCGGACACTTCTTGACGCTGCACGACAACGAAGCCAGCTCGGCCAAGGAGATCGATGACACGCTCGCACGCTGCCGGACACTGCTGGATACCTTTGAGAACCGTGACGTGATCTACTCGATTGCAATTGCTCGGCATCTGGGTCAGCGGTGGGCGGACTTCCCGCGCAGCTTCCCGCAACCGATCACGACGAACGAGAAGGATGCGGGAGCGAAGCTGTACGTGGCGCAGAAGTTCCTCGAGCAGGAAGCGGGCGGCAAAGGCACCACGCAGGTGATCAAGCGCATATGCGGCATGGTGGTTCGGTCCTGGATTGTCTCGCGGGAGTAGATCCGAGCCGGCTTGCATGCACTGACGATATCTATTTGCGACCTGTAATATGAAAAAGCGATTGGCGACTACCTTTGACGATGTTTAACTAGATTTTTTTTTTTCTTTTCTCTTTCTTCCTTCCTTACTTTGCTTTGCTCGTTCATTGTTGCCAGCTTATTGTTCAATTCCCCCAACATTGGCCCCTATTGGTTGGAACCGGTTGGTGGGCCATATGCTTCTCTCTCACTCGGACTGCGGAAATACGGGAAGCCGTCGCATCACAACTCCGGAGTTGATTCGCTTCAGTTTCGCTGCAGCTGGATGGCAGTTATCATGGCGTTATCACGGCTGCATTGTTGAAAAGGTGGTGGTTTTCATTCTTGTCGATTATCTATATCATGGCTCAATTCGCTTGCTTGAATGGGGATGCCCTGACAAGTTGCGAGCCCTTTTTTTGCAGAAGAATGAATAATGAAATCTTGTATATATGTATTTGCAATTGGCACCATCTATCGTAGTCTAGACGTATGTACAATAGCATGAAACTCATAGATCCGCCTGCTCTGGGATCGGACTCTTCAGGGTGCCCGTCTCCAGCGCCATGCGGACATTCTCAATCGCCCACTCCTCCATACTAGTTTGTGTCTGCAGCCATTAGCATCATTGTTACCTACATAATGTTATGGTCAGGAAATAGTAGGAACACTCACCTCGACAGTCCAAGTACCCATATGCGGCACCAGCAAGACATTGGGATTGCGGACCAAACCCGGATGCACCGTCGGCTCTTCCTCAAAGACATCCAGCCCAGCCGAATACACCTTTCCACTATCAAGAGCCTGCACGAGCGCATCCTCATCCATAACCGCACCGCGAGCCGTATTGACCACTACCACCCCATCCTTCATCTTGGCGAACTCGGCCGTGCTGATAATGTGGCGGGTGTGTTTCTTTCACAGTCAGCATATACCCCAAACAACCCAACAAGGATAGGTATGGACTTACATTCAGCGGCAAATTCAAACTAACCACATCACTCTCCGCCAACAACTCATCAAACGTGACATACCTCGCCCCATCCGCCAACTCCTCACTCAACTGTCTCCGATTATGATAAATCACCTTCATCCCAAACGCCTCGGCCTTCTTCTTCAAATTCCTCCCAATCCCACCCATCCCCAAGATCCCCAGCACTTTACCCTGCGGATCATGTCCCAGACGCGGCGCCGGCTGACCCCGCCACTTGCCCTCGCGGAGGGCATGCATACCCGCGTTGAAGTTTCTCAGTGCCCCGATGATCAGAAACATGTTGACGTCGGCCGTCGCGTCGTCCACGGCTGTTGGGACGTTTGAGATGCGGATTGGTGTGGGCTGTCGTGCGCTGCATGCGTGCGGGTCGATTTGGTCGTAGCCGGCTCCTATACCACCATTTATCCAGTATCAGTATACAGGTTTGTTCCAACCATCCTCATTGTCCGGAGGGGTTTATATTTTCGTGTAGGGGATAGCGCATACCACAATGAGCCATATACACCAACGACTTGGGCAGCGCATTGACGAGTTCCTCATCAATCAGACCGGTGATCTTCACGCTGTCAAAGGTGCGGTATGCGGCGATGACGCCGTCCAGGGCGCCGGATTGGCATTCTTGGATGAATTCGGCGCGGTTGGTGGCCTTGGGGCGGATTAGGTCGGCGATGTCGGAGAGGGAGGACCACGTTTTGTGGGCGCTGTAGTAGTAGTAGTCTTGTTAGTGTGTATTCTGTGGTTGTGGTTGGTAACTAGTGTTTGGAGGGGTATTGTTGTGGTGGTGCGGGGAATGATGATGATGTGATTGATGTGTGTGAAGGTAGCTGTAGACGTACTGGATGATGTCTCCTAGGAGGAGAACCTTTGGTTTGGGGTCGCTGGAGCCCATTGTGTTTGTATACTGATTGATTATGGTCTTTGTTAGAGAGTAGAGGGTGAAGTGAAGGTGGGTGAGGTAACTACTTGAGAGCGATGGAGGATTCGTGGGGGTGCCAAAGAAGATGCTCGGGCGGTTATATACCGAGTGGGGGTGGGACTCCACGAGGAATTCGTGGACGGAATTGACTTACCGGTACTTAGAGTACGGAGAATAAGACTGCAAATAGATGCCAGATAGGAGAAGAAAGAATTAGAGAGGAATGAAGGAGTAAGTCAATAAGAGACAGATAGGGATACCCCCACGGCCCCGCTCCCGTTATCGAATGTACACTTCGGCTTCATCTCCGGTTGGTGCGATGCACAGTATACAGAGACATCAATGGCTACAAGGATGACGGAGTGAGTCATACGAAGCTCTCTCATGATACAGACTAGCTACTAAACTACTGAGGACTAGGGTGCGCCCTCCACTAACACGCGGGTCCAGTCGAACTTCCTCCATCGCTTTTGAAAGCCAGACACCCGCCGATCTCCACCGCGATGCCAGCGTCCCTGCCGCTTAATCACATCCGGCGCCAGATCCAGCATTCCTCCGATGACTTCTCGGGCGAAAAGATCCCCCCGAGGCCAGCGGTTCTCGTCCTCCACCACATGGCCCAGTCCGCCGTCCAGCTCAAACCAGACATGGAAGTAGGGCATTTCCCGCGCAATCGACCGTCGGAACGCGCTCCGTCCCATGCCTTGTTTGGATTTGGCAAGAGTGTCGATCAGCTTGCGGTGCTGCGACCACTCTGAGTCCGAGGAGAGGATGGCCTCTTTGAAGAAGGCCGGAGAGGTCTCTCCTAGGCTGTAGGGCAGAGGGACTACTTCCATCGCTGCGTGTCGCTTCCGATGCGGTTGAGCCGCGTTCTCGTAGAAGATCACATCGCGGCCCTGCTCATGGTACATGCGAGTCAGACTCTTCATGAAGTTGCGAATTTCCTCCCACTCGTCGTCATCGCATTCGAGCAGGTTCGTGCGGTGCTGGATGGGAACAATAGTGGCACAGCCCTCGTTGAGCTCGGGTTCCGTGGGAAGAGTGAGGAAGACCCGTGTTGCTAATGCCACGACGGGTGCAACGGGCGGCGTATTCGTGTCTTCATGGTGGCAGAGAGGACAGTTGTCGAGAATGCGATTCATCTTCTGCAGCTCGTTGATGGTGATGTTCTTGATGTCGATCTCAGACCGGTGCACCCGTTTGGCCAGCTTGGAGGCATTGTCGTCCATGTATTCCAGGTCATTCTGTGTTACGTTAGCATGCATTCAGAAAGTTAATGCGCAGAATACTCACCTCAAACTTGGAGTCTTTGGCGATGCGCTCCGCCATCCGCCGTCCGTCCCCTCCAAACTGTCCGCGAGTGCGACGCTCTTCCTGAACCATGTCCTCGATTGTCATTTCGTCATTCTCCTCCACCTTGCCACGTTCACGGCCGCGCCGGTTCTCAACCGCCTTCACTTCGTTCCGGCTGCCAGCCAGCATCCGGTTCTCCATGACGCCGAGAACCACCACATCGGATTCTTTCCGGTTGGACATGGCCGCTGCCGCTGCATTATAGCGCTCCTCAAGTTCGGCTGCATCTGGCGCGCCCTTGAGCTTGGCCTTCATCATTTGGGCCTTCAATCGGTTGAGAGCCGTCAGATCCAGATGTTGTGTTGTGTTTGACGGTGGCACCGTTTCCATTGGCTTGCCTTGACCTTGGGCATCATGCTCCTTGCCAGGACTGCGGAGGTTTTCATGAGGATCGCGGTGCACACCCTCCTCCAACTTTCTCTCCTGGAAGAGTTCCCCCGTAGGCTTCTCTTTGCCCACGTAACCTTCACCGTAGCGTTCGCGGCGGTCCAATTCTGCTTCCTCCTCCCGTGCATCATCGAACGAGCGTAGGTCTCCAAATCGGTTCACAGCAACCTCCTCGACAGTTTTTCCAGTCTCTTCCGCCTCCCGGTAGACGGCCTTGAGCCTAGTCATTCTCCACTGAGCACCAGTATCACCAAACGTATAGTCAACCTCATGCTGGGCTGGTTGTTCTTCGATCTCTTCCAGCACTTTGCCCTCCTTTAGATCGCGTAAATGGGTATTGAGCTCCCTGCTGTGGATTTTCAACTCAAAGTCCGCCTGGAGCATCTTCGCCTTCGGTTCCTCCTCCAAGCGCGTCGTATTGCGCCGCTGAACGTAGTCGACATCGAGTCCGTCCGGCTGCATCCAAGCATCTCTCTTCATGCGCGTAGGCTCCTCCTGCACGACTTCCTCCACCGGGGCAGGCGCGTCTGCTTCTTCGTCTCTGCTGTCGCGGTGTCGGCGCTTGTGTGCATGGTCACGATCATCTCCATGGTCGGTCGAATGGCGCGATCGCTTATGACGGTGGCCGTCGTCCTCGCTGCGCCGTGACTCACGGCGTCTCTCATGGTCGCGCTCTCTCGACCTGGACGAGCGGTGACGGCGGTGGTGGTGTCTGCGCTCTCGGCTGCGATCGCGGTCATGGTCACGGTCGCGGTCGCGGTCGCGGTGATGGCGATGCCGACTCCTGTCGCTCTTCTCGCGTCTTTGTTCCTGCTCCTCCGCTAGCGATTTTTCGAAATCCTCGAGTGTCATTGTGATGGTTGAGCTGCTGAGGAAAGAGAATGAAAGATGAAGCGAGGAAAAGGCTGCGGACGGAATGACGTCTGGGCGGTCCAGACTCCACCGGAGCCGATCTCTCCATCCCCGCGACGAACATTTTCTCTTTTCTTCGGGCTCCCCGCTTCACTTGTTCGCCGTCAACACCATCCTATCGGACTTGTTCTGAAGAGCTTGTCGGGCTTCACATAATATATCGTCGAGTTTGATAGCTTCATCATCATCAATCCTTCAGCATGGCGCAATCACCCGTGGCCGTCGTCTGCGTCGGCATGGCAGGTATGCCGATACTGCTCCCATCTCAATATTATCATCTCTGACAAGCTCGCTATCTAGGCTCCGGCAAGACAACCTTTATGCAGAGAATCAACTCGCATCTTCACTCGAAGAAGACGGTCCCTTACGTACTGAACCTGGACCCCGCCGTTTACTCCGTTCCTTTCGAGAGCAACATCGATATCCGCGACTCCATCAACTACAGAGAAGTCATGAAGCAGTACAACCTCGGCCCTAACGGTGGTATTCTCACCTCCCTCAACTTGTTCGCTACGAAAGTCGACCAGATCATCGCCCTATTGGAGAAGCGCACCGCCCCAAACCCGAGCAACCCCTCCGCCAAGCCCATCGAGCACATCCTCGTCGACACTCCCGGGCAGATCGAAGTCTTCGTATGGAGCGCATCTGGAAGCATCCTGCTCGAAACCCTGGCCTCTTCCTTCCCTACCGTCATCGCATATGTCATTGATACCCCCCGCACCAGCTCCACCAGCACCTTCATGAGCAACATGCTCTACGCCTGCAGTATCTTGTACAAGACCAAGCTGCCGATGATTCTGGTCTTCAACAAGACCGACGTGCAGGATGCCGAGTTTGCCAAGGAATGGATGTCCGATTTTGATGCGTTCCAGCAGGCGCTGCGGGAAGAAGAAGAGTCGGGTGCGTTTGGTGCAGAGGGCGGAGCTGGTGGCTTCGGCGCTGGAAGTGGATACATGGGATCGCTACTGAACAGCATGAGCTTGATGTTGGAGGAGTTCTATCGTCATTTGAACGTTGTTGGCGTGAGCTCCATGACCGGTGATGGTATCGATGAGTTCTTCGCGGCTGTAGAAGAGAAGCGCCAGGAATTCGAGCGCGACTACAAGCCTGAGCTGGAGCGCAAGAAGAAGGAGCGCGAGGAGACCAAGGCTGCACAACGGGAGCTGGAGCTGGGCAAGCTGATGAAGGATATGAGCGTCTCCGGTTCTGGTCGTCGGCGCAAGGATGAAGCTGAGACCGTCAGTGAGGCGGAAGAAGAGGCAGAAGATGCGGCTGGCCAGGGAGACGAGTTCGACGATGACGATTCCGATGAGGATGGATATAGTGCTCCCCCGGCGGGTAACGATGAAGGACTGTCACAGCGGTACAAGGATGCGCTGGCAGATCAGGCTGGTCCTTCGGATGCGGATCACAGTTTCGCCAGATACTTGCGCAAGAGCAACATCAACTAGGATCTGGGGGCGGTCTCGCGGGATATGCATTCTGACTACATATATTGGTGTATGAAGGCGTTAAAATTGGCTTTATATCATGAATAAATGATTAGATTTAATTAAAAGCATACGGTTCGATTGATAGATCTGCGGACGTCGTATATGGCAAGCACGTAGTAGATAGACACCGATGAACCAGAACATTGAATATATCTCAATTGACTATCTAGCTATAATGAATTTGCAATCCGTCAATGGGTTTAAGGACTGTCAAATGATGAGGAAATGCATGCCGCTGCATACCAAATAGCCTGTTGATCTTGAAATTTGGTTCTACCGATGCGGATTGGGGCACCAACATCACTCACGAGATCAGTCAAACATCGTAACACAACCAACACCTCAATCCATTCAGCCAATCAATATTCCCTACATTCAATGAAACCTGGATTGAATAGTAAAAGCAACGGTTCCTGGATTGCTGCACTGGATGAGTCAGCCGCAGATCTGCCAGCCCGGAATGAATGACATCATGGGCGCCTGAGCTAGCAATGACCTCACGAACTCTGCCTTATAAGACAGGATCTCTAGGCAGTAGCTTGCTGTTTTTCTCAATTGCTGGTTTCTCTGCTCAATATCAACACCAACTCTCACATCACAATCTATCAAAAACCACAAGTAGATATACATTTGACCTACAACCATGGACGTAAGTTCAATCGATCCCCTCCATAGCATCACAACACTAACACCACCAACAGGTATTCTACGCCTACACCTACTCAACAGCGGGCTGGCTCTCCCTACAGAGCGTTGCGCTGATCGCCGTGCCCGAAATGATGACCACAATGCTCGAGCAAGAGAGCAGACAGCCATCCTGTACCTACACCTCCCCTCTCCCTCCACCTTACCACTTTCAAATCTAACAGAAGATGAAATACAGCAATCGAAACCTACCTCTCCCGCTGCCTCGGCATGGGCCTCCTCACCATCGCCATCCTAACCGTCATGCTCACGGGTTCCATTCCCCTCACGGCCTCCATCACCGACCCCGTGACAACCGACGACTCCGATCCCAAGGCGCCCTACGCCGTGCCCACGATGCAAGTGACCACCGTTTACCATTTCATTGCGGCCGGGTATGCGTACGCCTGGTTCGCGGATAAGGGCCAGTTGGCGTTTGGGGTGGGAATGGTGGTGTCTGGGGCGCTGGCTTCGTTGGGTATTTGGTGTGCGCTGTTTGCGAGCAGTAATGGGAAGATTAGTCGGAAGACTGGGGCGGATAAAAGGACCACGGGGTTTCCGTTCAAGAATAGGGAGGCGGAGAAGAAGCATGGGAAGGGGTTGTAAGTCTTTGTTGTGATGATGTGGGTGTGGGTGAATGAATGGGGTTATTGAGTGTTGTGTTGTGTTGATGTGATGGCTGCATGGGATATGTTTAGATATGATTGGGAAGATATGTATGCATTATCTGCATAGTGCTAGTATTGCACCAAAGAACAGAGATATTATGTGATTGTTTAATCAGGACTATCAGTAGCTGAATGGGTAGCAGTAAGTAGACAGCCATCACAGACTGCACCCTGAACCACAAAAATAAGGACGCGTACATACCACAAATCTCCCTCACCAATCAAAGCCAAGCCATCAGATACGTCTAAAAAAGTCCGCATCCTATCAACGGGGCATACCAGCTCTGATATACCCTCCAGAATCATAATCCCATCACGCTAAACCCAATATGCACGAACATTTCAGATATCTGATTGGTTCACTCGCTAATGACATCATAGGGGCCATACGCTATACCCTTTTCGACATGGTGCGATATCTATATCTCAGAATAGATCCTTCGATAGGGTCTGTTTTCACGGTGAGAATTGGAGAAATTGGCAATGGAGGGGGTATAAAGAGGGTGAGAAGGATGTGAGAAAAGAGGAAGAGAAGCAGAGCTCTATTCTTTCGTTTTTAATTCAGTTACTGTCCTTGAATTCTTTCTATACACTTGTCAGTCACTCGTTACGCTCATATTTCTTCTACTACTATCTTCAACTACTATATTACTACATACCCAAGAGGGTTATTACTACAACTGAACTATTTTCATTTACTATATAGTACTAATTGAAGTACAAAGCAGTATGTCTTCCACCAACCCACCCTATCCACCACCTCTAACCTTTACCTCTCAACAGTTCCCAATATCCTCCCTCCTCTACGAGAAAACAATCAAAATGGTCTACATCGCCAAAGAAGCCATCATCTTCTTCGTCATCCTCGGCTGCGTGGCAGTTACTATCTTTGGATACTCCATCCACTATCTCATGACCAATGGGTTCTACGGTTCCGAGAGGAACCTCGATTTCCCTCCGGAGCAGCGGATATACATGCGGCAGTTACGACTGAGGGATTTGCATTGGATGGCGAGAGATCATGGGGTGAAGTTTGCGAGTAATACGTCGCCGGTGTAGGTGTTGTCTTGGTATGGATGAATGTGGGTTGCTTTTTGGGTTATGGTAGCATGCATGTGTGATGGGATATGGATGGCGTTTGGGTGGGCTTGGAGTTATATCTTATTGCTTGTTTAGTTCTATGTTGGGGTTTAGATAGATTGTTATACCATTGTTTACTAGGCGTGGTGTACATGTTGAACTATGCTCATATAACGATTCAGCGTTATCATCAACTACATAAAAAGACGTTTTAGTAGATGCCAAATGAAGCGTGTGTTCATCATTATTCTCTGTGATAATGTGCATTATTCAAGATCTATCACTGCGTGACTGTAATAGGTGTGTCTGTCTGTTTGAAGACTACTAGTAACTACTTCCTGTCTCATTGCTCAGTCTACGGCGTTGGATGCATAACGCCGCATACCTAAATACTATAAAAGCGTCAGCTCGGAGATACCAAACTTAGTACAACCAAAAGTATCGATTCCATCTCATGGAAAGGTCTGGTAGCAAGCCATGCAACGACGGTCACTCCACCTAGACTTATGGATAACGGGTAGTCTGCCAACTCATACTGGACGGACCTATATCCTCGACATTACCCATTTTCGTGATGATCAACTGTTCTTCCACCCATATCATCAATTCATCTACAGCGAGCCCAGGTCATACTTCCCAAAGAATAACCGCTAAGCTGCATATACAAAGTAACTATTAGACACAAAGAAACACCATGTGATGAGCGAGCATATGCAACTAGCCGAAGATAATGCTCGACCGCCGTAACGCTCCCACATCTAGAACCCCTTCCCTCCGTGGGAAACTGCTCTCCAATAGAGAATATATCAGAACACTCACTCACAACCAATCCCAATTTCCCATCAAAATGCCACCAAGCAAGTCCCCCCTAACCCACCACCCAACGAGTACTAACCACCTCACCACCCCAGACCCCACCCCAATCATAATATCCGGCCCCTCCGGCGTCGGCAAAGGCACCCTAATCCACAAGCTGATCACCACCCACCCCAACATTTTCTCCCTCACCATCTCACACACCACGCGCGCACCCCGCGCCAACGAAATCCATGGTATGGACTACTTCTTCGTCGACGACGCCACATTCAACGCATCTCCTTTCACAGGGAGAGTTCATCGAACACGCCATATTCAGCGGACACCAGTACGGCACGAGCAGGAGAGCCATTGCGGATATAATGGATAGGGGGCTGGTTGCTATCCTGGATATTGATGTGCAGGGGGTGAGACAGATAAAATCGGGGTCCTCGGGGGTGGAGGCGCGGTGTGTGTTTATTAGGCCGCCGAGCTTGGAGGTCCTGGAGGAGAGGTTGAGGGGGAGGGGGACGGAGAGGGATGAGGATGTCAGGAGGAGGTTGGAGAGGGCGAGGAGGGAGATTGAGGAGGTTGTTCAGAGTGAGGGTGGGTTGTATGATAGGGTTATTGTGAATGATGATTTGGAGAGGGCGTTTGAGGAGTTGGAGAGGTGGGTATTTGGGAGGGAGTAGTTGGTATACTATGTTAGATGAGGGGAGGTGGTAGTATAGAGTATGCTGCTGGGAGCTGCTAGCTATTGTGGCTGTTATGGCTTCCATTTAGAAGTAGCTCTTAGAACTATATACTGATATTGCTAGCGTTTATTGTAGTTATTAGGGCTGGATTAAGGTAAAAAAGAGACAGCTCTGCATACGGACCATTGCTTCTTTGACTGAACGCTAGCATATCATCAATGTGAAACATGACCTTCGTTCTACCTTCAAAGCTCTTATTGTGCCATGACCATTCGATTTGATAGCTGTAACTTCATAAGATCAGCTAAGATCCTCGCCTCTATTAGTCAAGGAACTTGATTCAGATCCTTCTTTGAACTTGAATTTAAGAAATACCGCCCTCTTCACCAAAAAGAAAGGGAGAAGTAGCAATTTAAGATGCAATGAAACTCGTATCTCATGCTCATAACTCATGCATACACACTCACCCCAAATCACAGAAACAGGACTAAAAAAGAAACCACAACTCCCCAAACACCACCGCTATACCCACACAATGCAAGATTCACCCTCAGAATAACTTGGCCTCAACATCCCTCTCATCAAACGGATCCCCGAATTCATCTACTCGTCCAGTAATTAGCACATCTCATCCCTCTCCACCCCAACCACTCAGGAACAACTATCATCACATACCCAGATTGAAATCCTGATCAATCACATACTCCATCGCGCGCTGATACTCCTCCTCCGCCCGTTTATTCATCCACGCCGCGCCCGGCGCATCCATCTGCTGTACCTGCTGCTGCTGCTGCTGTTGCTGTACCTCTTGACTGGCCTGCGTCGCGAGCGGGGAGTCAATGAGGCTCTGGTTGAAGGACATCTGGCTCTGCGTGTTCAGAGTAGCGGTTTGTGTTTGTGAGCCGGGCGGAGAGAGTTCTGAGCCGCCGAAGATAGGAGGACGCGGGTTGACGAGCTTGTTGGTTGGGGTGCGGGTACCCGGGTGGGAGTCTTCGGAGAGGCCGTGAGAGGATTCGGGGGAAGAGGCCATTTGGGAGTCGCCGTCTGGGTCTGTTATGGTTAATGAATGAGCTGCGTGAGAGTTGGTGGACGGGTGGTGAGTAGTGGGGAAATAGGTGGAGGTTGGTTGTAAGATGTAGCGGGAACTGTGTAGAGTAGTTGGGAACGAACCGGTAGCCATGGTATATGAAATTATCAAACCAGTCAATCAATCAAGCAATAGACGAAGCAAAACCAACAAAGCGAGACAGTTTGTCGATTGCAGTTGTGATCGAACTGGAGGATCGGGGATAAGGTGAGGTTCGACGATCTTAACTAAGCACAAGGCGGCAACCGCCATTTTCCTCCGCTTTTCTAACTCCTCTTCCAACTAGACGATTTTCTTCCCCTCGTCTTGCTTACCCCTCGGTCATTCTCTCCTTGAAACTAAGCCACCTGGCTGATCCATTGGACGTGTTCTTTTTGGTTTACTCTTTAGACCCTGTACTTCTGGGTCACGTCGCTTCACTCGTTCAGAACTTGTTTTACGCGCTACAGCGATATCCCTTGGCCATGAGCGCAAAGCCCTCAAGTGGCCCCGACGCCTGGGAGGAGGACTGGGAGAGTCAGGCTGATGTATGTGCGCCACTATGTCTGCATCTTGCCGTGAGGCCACCCCAATTCTTTGGCTAATCGCTCTCTAGTCCCTCGCTACAGAATCCGCCCCGCCTCCGCAGGAGAAGAAAGTCTCCTCGAAAGTCACCAAGGCCCAGCGCAGAGCCCAACAGGCCGAATTCAACCGCCAGCTATGGGCCGAAGCGTACGTATATCAAGTTAGTGGCTATGCGGATGTTGCCTGACTGTTTCCCGCTACAGAGAATCGCCTCAGACATTCCATTACCTGGAAGCGCGGTCAGACGTCCCGCTCAAGCAGGAATTCAAGCCCACTGTCACTGTTCTCAGTCGCAATCCGCAAATAGCCACGCGTCATTCATCTTCTATAGACGGGGCAAGCGCTGGTATGAGAAGACTAGGGTTGAACGAGGATGACGACTCTGATGAGGAAAAACGCCCTCAGCCTACCCCTGAAGAGCGGCAGGCTATTGCGCTGCGCAATCTGGAAGAGAAGCAGCGCAAGTACGAGGAAGTTCGGGAACGGCTATTTGGTAGCCCGTCTGCCCCTACTTCCGGCGCGTCGTCGCCACGCAGTGCTACCCCGCCTAAACAACACGAGGGCCGAGGCAAAGGGAGAAACCGTGGGAATGGGCGAGACAACAACCGTGACAAGCGGGACTCTTCTGCTGCATCAGGAAAATCCAAGCAGCTCTACGACCCGGGCTCTCCTAAACCGAACTCGAACTACGGACCGCGGAGGGAGAAACAGACCGGTGTCCGAAGGGAGGATGACTCGCAATCTCCGAGGCAGCCGATCCGCAGTCCTCGTGGCCCTGACAGCAGCGGAAGGGGCGGGTTTAGATTGGGCAACAGGGGTGCCCGTGGAGGCTAGTAGACTACGAAACGTCACAGCTATTCCTTCACGATGATTGGCGCATCGCGCCTGTCTGTGTTGGTGGGAACGCGACTCCAGGTCGCTGCTCAGAATAGTATTCAGATGCTAGTTGGTATAGCAGTGACCTGCAACAAGCTAGGGAAGACCCCTTCCAGCGTTGATCGCATTGGCAACCTGAGACGTGTTGGGACGATTTTCTAGAGACGTCAGCTTGTGATCGCGTTGTATCAGCAATCCACTTACGAGCGTATCGCTCATAACTATCCAGATAGAGCTCATCGGTGCTCGTGGTTGCCTGGATGTGCTCATTGTTCTCAATAGCGTCGACCCACGCTCCCCACCGACTGCCAGGCTCCGGGTCTGGCCACCCGCGATAAGGCTTCAAGGCACGGCGCAAGCGGATGATCCAAGGGGCGACCTGAACATCAACAAACGAGATTTGAGCGCCGAGAAAGAACGGGCCCTGCGCATCTGCGGCGCCGACCAGAGTGTTGAATGCATCTCGGAGCTCCTGTGCATTGGCTATCTGCTTCTGTGTGTCTTGTTCTTGAAGAACACGATAGAAGTTTGGGACGATGTGACGGTTGATCTGCGATTGTCAGATATGAAAGGGATGGTACTCATGGGGTGCATACGAAATCCGTCCACAGTCGGCAATGCGCCCTCAGCTTGGCGTCTCCGGGTGGGAGCAACGGCGTCCCGACGTTCAAATCCTCCAACTAAGGATGCGTTAGGATCGGATCAAGTTGGTTCAATGGAACAGGGGCAGATTTATACATATTCCAGCAATACGGAACTCTCGTATGAGCCCCAATCCCCGTGCCGCAAGGCCGGGACAAGACCCCTGGGGTTCACATCCAGTAATGATTGGGGCTTCTTATAGGGGTCAACCTCAATATACTGATAGGGGATGCCTTTGATCTCCAAGGCAACCCAGACGCGCTGTACAAAAGGGCTAGCAATGGTCAGCGCTAGCGACGGTGTATATATGCATGTAAAATAGAGGCACGTACCAAAAGCAACTTCCATACAATTTCAGTTCATTCTCTTGTGAGCGGTGCGCGACTGTCTGGGCAGCCAGGCCGGTGGCTTTGGTATGGTATTGTTTCTGAATTTGGTTTTGAGTAGCCATTACTCTGGTCTGTGTGCGGTGCTCATTAGAGGGAAGCCTAATCAATCGCGTCTTAACAGCAGAGGGGGCACGCTTGAACAAACTGCCAAATAACAATGGTTGCAACGACAGAACGGATCTTCGGAGCATAATGGAGGAAGTGAAGGTGCAGTTGACGAGCGGGGAAGATAGTCGGCGATAGGCACTTTTCCGCCGAATGACGTAACACGCCTTGTGCCAGGATCAATCAAGTAGAATGTAAAGAAAAAGCTTACATTTAGCGACCTCTTCTTCTCCCTCACCTCCTTCAACAAGAAGCGCTGCACACTATTCTTCTTCACGCGATCACTATCCTCCAGCGTGTGACGATGACCCCCACTCACACCATCGTTCTTCCCGTTCGCTCCATTCCCATTGACTCGCTGGATAGTAAAGAACCGCTGCCCATTGACGCCTGGATGATCCTCTGGTAGAGCCGGGTTCAGGCTTGGCGTTAATAGCCCAAACTGCTGGTTTTGAGCCTGCTGTTGCTCCCTGACAGCAGAATCCTGCAGTACTGGGCTGGGGACCCCAAGTCCATCAAGGACACCAAGGTCTGATCCCATGACATCGTGGCCCGGGAAATACTCTGTGATCTTGATCTTTACATCACAGAGATCTCGCTGGCGGGCAGTGCGCTTACGTTTCTTTATGTTGGGGTCGTTAGATTTCGGTGTGCCTGGAGGTCGGCCTTTCAGGCGACAGTCCCAGTAGTGGGAAATTAGTGGTTTGCGTTTGTAGTGTTGCGTTGAGCGGTGGGAGTAGACGTTGTCGATATGCGGAAAGTATGTTAGGAACCTGCAACTTGTCAATAAGGGGTGCATCTGCAGCAATAGAAGAAACTACGTACTGCTCCTCACTTAGGACTATCATCTCGTCGACATTGAAAAGCCGTTCTCTCCATGCATCCAGGTCTGGAGGATCGATGATGGTGCGGATGTCGACATGTTGGTCAGGTCGTTTTACGAGGGATTGAAGGTGTGGCTGTTGATGGTGTTGATGTCGCGATTGATGACTTTGTTGAGAGTAGTCGAGTTCGTCGACGGCACATTGTAGACCGTGGAGCGAATCCTCGTCGATGCTCACTTGGCCTTGTCGATGGGTTGGAACTAGTTGCGGATCCTGGTGCTGGGCAGCTAAAGTCGACGCATCTTCGGCGACAGAAGTAAGTGAGGGATGGAGGACAGTCGAGGCCGTGTGGTGTAGTGTTGTATCAGCTTCGGAGGGGAGAGATGGATGGTCCATCGTGGTGGACAGACTGTTTGATATTAGATGCTGGTGGTGACGCTGCTTTAAGAGTGTGGAGGACAAGAAGGCGGGGGTTGAGGCGGCAATAACGTTGCGTTCGTTGAGTGAGTTGCCAGTTTGAGATTAGCGTGGATCGGCGTTTGTTGATCAACGGCGGGTTCTGGCTTCGTACCGTCGATCTGTCAGTCGTGGATGGGCCATGTATCATGTTAATTTCATTCCAGATCTATTACGAATGGCGTATCTTTGACTGGCAAGAAATCAAGTTACCCTCTCTTTATCGTATGCTTAAGTAAAGTCAAGCACATCCGTTTTCTACTCTGTACTCAAATACCCTCTTGACGTTGTCCCCACGCGTTGGTGTGCGGAGTTAATCGTTCTGCCGGCAGAATTAACTGTCTACAAATTCCATGGCCATGGATGGATCTACTGAGTAGACAGGACAAGCTAAGTATTAGACTACTTGGGAACCTCCCAGAGAAAGCCCTTCCATGACAAAGCGCAATAGCGCTTCGAATATGGGAGACAAACCCCTTCCAGGGTGGTGTGTGACCTAGTCAAACTCAAAATAGCAATATTCATTCTGTTATTATTACATGTATAGTAGTGGTATCTGACATATCCGCATGGATCCTGCCTGCGTGCCTGCCAGGTTCAATGTGTATATCTGCGTAGCAAAGTCGACTTGCAATCACAGTAAGTGTACTCGAAGTTTTGCTGGGGAGAATTCGCGGTCATCAAGGCGGTAGAGGGCCTGGGAGAGAGAACGTATTGACTCCGCTTCCTGTACGCACTCTTATCGCTAGCAGTTGGTTCTCCCCACCCACTACCCCCAGATGTCTGGATGATAAGAGTGTCACCTCGGCATACGTTGGTTGTACTTTTCGGACCAAGGTCGATAACTTGCTTCTGCTCTTGGTCGGTAGTGGCTTTCTTGACCAACAGATTGACGCCAGGCTCGCCGTGACAGCCCCCGTGGAAACCATCTGGGCTTGGAGGTTGACACTCTGACATGACCGTCAAGCTGACTGGTTTCAGAAACTCAATCACTCTGTTGCATCCATCACCGCCATAGAATTGACCCTGTCCACCACTGCCACGCCGGACACTGAACTCCCAGACTAGGCATGGGTACTGTCTTTCCAATAGCTCAGTATCAATGATTCGTGTCCTCGTCGTGCCCACTTCCATTGCGTTCTTTCCCTGCCAGTCAGGACCAGCGCAAGAACCTCCCACAATTGTTTCTTGATGAATAAAGCCTGGTATGTACGTCCCATCGGAAGTAATGCGGCCCCTAACGCTGAACATCAGGTTATGAAGACGTCCACTGGCATAGATGTCAAAGCACTGCAACATCAACTCGAGGACATGATGCGATGCGACCCGTCTTTTGCTGATGGCATCCTCAGACTGCGGGCTCGGGGCTGGATCAGCTCGCGATGGAAGAATGATCTTAATCGGGTTTAATAAACCCTGGCTGAACCGGAGATCACCCTTGATCCAATACTGCAGCAGGTACATTACGGCAGCTTGGGCCACATGCGAAGGGAAGTTAGTCCTGCCTTTACGCATATAATCAGCCAACCTTTTCATTACACATAAGTGGAAATCTTGGGACGTACCAGTTCCAGTGAAATCAAAGTCGGCTTCTCCCTTGTCATAATCAATCGTGATTTTCAGACAGATGGGACTACCGTCACTCATCAGATCGGTCGCGACTAACGGCCTACCGCCACATTTATCATAGGTCATTCTCAGTAGCTGGCGAACCGCGGTCTCGGGCCTTCTTTCCATAGCTTTGACATATGACTATTGCTTTCTTTAGTCGGATCCAGCTAATTACTAATGAGATGCTCCTGCTCACCGATATTACATTCACCTCTTGGTCTTCCAAGAGCTTCGTTAGGGAGACTCTAGCTTGTTGGTTTGCATTAACCAAGACTCGGAGATTGGCAAGATTGTCGGCCAGATAGCTCGAATCACTGCAGTCAGAATGTTGATTGCGCTCCGACAGGACATACTTCTCGATAGCCTCTTCGTCGATGGCGCCGTCCCGCACTATTTCAGCTGGTACGATCTCTCCATCCTCTTGCCAAGGCTCCTTCGTGCTCAAAGCTGATGATTCAGTAAATATACCACTGGAGGTGGAGTAAAATACGATGACGCCGCCATGGAATACAGGGGTGACCACTGTAACATCGAGAAGATGAGTGCTCCCGCACAATTCTGTTTCCTGGTCAAACCACGCTGCGCAAATTGTGTTGAAAGATTGCAATCAAACTTACTGGGGTGCCTGAACACCAGAATATCTCCGTCTTGTAGCTTGTGCTTCCAATTTCCACGGTTGGACTGTACGGCACATTTCATGGTACTAATGTGCGATGGGCCGAAGGGGGCTAAGTATGACGAAGTCAGCGATTGTACAATTGCTCGTCCTCGGCAAGGCCTTCCTACCACTGGCGATTAGTCTGCTATTCGCAGAGAAAATGCCACAAGAGAACTTTAAGTATTTCTTCATCTCGCTGCTGATATCTGTCTTTCGCAGCGCTCGCGTCATCTTCTTAATCATGGATGCAAACCGATGGTCGAATATGGAAAGTTGAAGAGGGTCGATCGCGATCTTTTGGACAACTGAACGTGCCGTTGGCGAGGGTATGTCAATCACCACATGGCTCTTCAGAATTGTTGCTTGCGCCTTCGGAGTCACGAGAATGGTTTGAGTATCATCGACGATCAAGGCCGGCCCTTCGATCCGGTCGGCTGTTCTTAAGCTTTCAAGGCGATATACTGGAGTAAGCTGCCAACCGCGCTCCTCGAAATAGACCTCCTTACTCATCTCTCTAGCCTCGCATGATGGAACTTGGAACTCTCCAAGACATGCAAGCTGCTGGGCTGGTGATAGGTCACTGGGGGTTTTCTTTAGCCCGACTGCATGCAAACGAACGGTGCAGGCAACCACTGGCCGTGCTGCTGTGAAGCCATAATTTTTCCTATGTATCTCTGCAAATTTTCCTGTGAGCTCCAACTCGTTCTCGGGTTTCGGGATCGCAATGATGGTATGAGAACCTTCATAGTGCATAAGGATCTCGACCTTAAACTCGATGTCGTCTTCATCCTCGATCCCCCGTTCGCGTAGCTCTAATGCCGCCCTAGCTCGCAACGATGCCTCGATCTCCCGGATCCGAGGAATGGTATCCTTGCGAAAGACGCACTCAAGCGGCTCTTCGAGATCCGAAACAAGATTTCCGAATGCCATGCCGTACGCAGATAGCATGGAGCTGTGATGATGCAGGATGACCCGGTCGATACCCAAAGAAGATGCAATGAAGCAAGCATGCTGGCCCGCAGCACCACCAAATGCAACAAGATCATGGCTACTAGCCTCGTAACCTCGTGTTTCTGTCTGCCTGCGTATTGCGCGGCACATGTTCTCATTTGCGATCCGCAAGAAATTGAGTGCCGCTTGTTCTGGGGTCAGCTCACTTGCATCCGACTCAGCACCGTTATTTATATCTGAACATAAGCTGTCGAACATTCTTCTGGTCGCTGCTATGTCCAGAGCTTCATCCCCATTTGGCCCACCGACCTTGGGGAAGCATTCTGGTACCAAGCGGCCTAAGAGCAGGTTCGCGTCAGTAACTGTTAGGGGACCGCCTTTCCCATAACAAGCTGGGCCAGGATGTGCCCCAACGCTGTTTGGCCCTACTCTCGCCGAGCCGGTGGACCAGGATAATTGAGAGCTTCCGCCAGTCGCAATGGTGTTGATGTTTAGCTGAGGCAACTCGATGGTATTACCGGCCAGTGTTGTCGTTACACGCTCGTATTCGCCCGCAAACCGCGATATTTCTAGTGAAAGGTCAGCAAAAGGGATCTTCGAGGTTCATATAGTCAATCCGCTCACTTGTCGATGTTCCGCCCATATCAAAGCCAACGAGTGGCTTGCCGGATGATCGATCATAACAGGTCGAAGCATACCCTAGCAGGCCACCCACCGAACTGGACAGGATACCCTTGCTCCCCACAATATCGTGTATATGGGCCATTGTTCCATCATTCTGCAAAAACTCGCACTGGGGAAGAGTTGGATCCCTCAGCTGACCAACAAACAAGTTCCTAAAATGCTCGACGTGTTTTCGTATGACCGGTGTTATGTATGCGTGCAAGGTAGCCGATTCGGCGCGTGCTACCATTCCAATCTACTACCTATCAGCCTCATTATCACTATCATCACAATCATCTTTCTCAATTTTCAAGCACAACCGGGGTTGACATACCTTTGGGTGAAGAAGGGAACTAACTGTCACGTTGAGACCGGCCTTCCGAGCCAAATCTGCCAGCCTAAACTCATGGTTCGGATAGACAGAGCTGTGCATGAGGCAGATGCTGACACTTCTGATGCCACTGTCATGCATTTCCACAAACTGTTGACTGACAATGCCCCAATACGGTTCCCGCACGATCCGTATCACTTGCTGCGAGACGCCTGTGTCGAATACTGTATCCGGGTCAACATTGGCCACATGGTCTCCTGGATCGTCTGAAGGGGGTTCCAGGACGACTCGCTCATCCACCTCAAGAACCTTTTCATACACCGCCATTGGCTTTGGAACGGTGAAGCCGAAGAGGTCAAGAGGTGTTTGGTCTCCGAGCTCGAGTAGATCACGAAACCCCTTTGTGATCACCAAAGCAGACCGTTCACCCTTTCCTTCTGACAGAGCATTTGCCGCCACTGTCGTCCCCATGCGGATACTCTTCACTACACTGAAGTCAAGTGGACTTTCTCGAGGTATTTGGCTCCCGGTAGCGATTTCGAGTACACGACGAACACCCTCTGTCGGTGCGTCATGGTACTTTTGCGGGTCGATGGAAGGCAGCTTCAAGGTGATATCCTTTGATTTGCCAGGAACTGATGCATGGATATCAGTGAAGGTGCCACCGCTGTCAATGGAGATGCTGATTCCCGAAACAGCCATTTTGGTATGTCTGATTCTGTCTGGATGCTTTCAACTCATTTCCTCTCAAAGCTCCCAGCCCTGGGGGCCTTGCTCCTTTAACTCCCAACCACTACTGCATACTACATCATGGTTGCAAGGGTCCTGTGCTCATGCATCCCAGCACGAATGAACCAACATCTACCTGGAGTAGGGCTAAGTCTATCACGCCAAGACATGTGAACTGCGGCATACAGGCAGCCGAAAGTTGGATGCCTGGGAGCCTGACAAGGCTGCCGCGGCTTGCAGACAGCCGATGATCTCAGTGTGTGAGTGTGGTTATTGCGGCTTACATGCATCCGAAGAGAAGCTTTTGCGCCGATGAAAAATAGCCGGAGCCCCCCCTGCTCTTGCGGCAAGGATCGGCTCAGGCATACTACTGCTACATGGTTCACAGATCGCGCACTTATCACCACTTTTGCTTCTACATTTAATTAACACAGCAAAAGTTCGCCTTCACACTACGGTTATTGGTCGATACTATATGACGCAGCCAACGGAAACAATGTCCGGGAAATCAGGATCGGATACCTTGCACATTGCTATCATCGGGGCGGGTATAGGGGGACTCGCTCTAGCCATCGGACTCTCTAATCAGAATGTTTCTTTCACTTTGTATGAATCGGCCGCGCAGTTTAGTGCAGTTGGTGCGGGAATCGGCCTAGGCCCCAATGCACTACGTGCGATGGAGCTGATAGACCAGCGGTTCCGACAAATGTACAATCAAATTTCTTCGGGAAACCTAACTCCCAACAAGGAGCACATAGCGATGGAGGTTCTTTACGCTGAGGATGGTTTTGGTGAAACGCGTGGCTGGGAGCCTGCGCCGTTTGGAGCCGATTGCTATACCCGGACCAGTGCCCATCGGCGGGATCTCTTAGACATTATGACGAGTTTGATCCCCAAAGAGCGCGTGCACTTCAACAAGAGAGCCAAAGAAATCAAACAGGATGTCGAGAACAGCAAGGTGATGATCACCTTCGAAGATGGCGAAACCATCGAGGCGGATGCGGTCATCGGATGTGACGGTGTGAAGAGCGCGACGAGGCAAGCCGTCCTCGAGACCCTCTATCCAGAACAAGCGCAAGCTGTTTTTAGCGGAAAGTACGCCTACAGATCGATCGTGCCAATGAAAAACGCTCAGGAAATCCTCGGTGAGCATGCGGGGGATGCTAAGGCATTCATCGGCCACGGGGTGAACATCATGACCTACCCTATCTCCCGCGGCACGGAGCTTAATGTGGTCGCGACAAAATTGACGAATAAGCCATGGACGCACCCTCAATGGACCAACGAGGTCACTAAGGAGGATATAGTGGCCGACTTTGCAGGTGTGGCGGATCAGCGCATCGTTAGATTGTTGGACGTATGTGTACAGTGTAAACCCAATCTTGCTAGTTTAGAGCGACTAACGGACTTGATTAGTGGGCCAAGCCAGTACAGTGGTCTCTGTGGCACCATCCAAGCACGCCGACCTATTATAACGAACGGATCTGTCTCCTAGGCGATTCGGCCCATGCCACTACACCTCATCAAGCTTCTGGCGCCGGCCAATGTCTGGAAGATGCGCTCCTCATGTCTCACATACTGGGTCTCGTGGAGGATGCTAGTGAAATCCCTCAAGCATTCCAGGTTTATGACAATATTCGGCGGCCGCGCGCGCAGGCCGTTGTCACCACAAGTCAAGACTGTGGAAAGCTCTATACGTTCACGCACCCAGAATTAGCCACGGATATGTCCAAAATCGTCGCAAATCTCAACCGACGCTTTCTCTGGATTTGGGAGCATGACTTGGGCATGGATCTAGAGCTTGCCCGAGGCCAATTCGCTGCCTTGACACAGAAAACAGAAGGTAATAGTTTTGAGCAGCCCAGATTGTGACATGATGAGTCTGAAATACCCCTTTTCTAGTACTGCCTGATTCTTTTTTTGGTTTTTAATTTACTTTAAATCCTTACAACGCCTGTCCGGCAAAACAAGATCCCAATCGCGTCTCGGCGAAACTGCCATTCTCAGACATCCTCGATATACCAGCGTCAACTATACCATGGTCGGAGTATGCAATCGCTGGCTGTTATTCCAGGAGACTTTAGCACTGCTTTTGTTACGCACATAGTGCTCAATGACAAAAATTACCGAAATGTTCACTTACCTGCCAGAAAACTAGGCAGAAGTCATACTACTTCTGCGGCAGCCCAAAAGCAAGACGTCCGTGCTCCTTCGCAACGTTTAGCGCCCGGGCTGTCGCTGGTCAGTGCCCGGTATCAGTAAAATAGGCCATGTTACAGTTCATTGGCGTATTCAGGGTCTCCGTCCCCAGTAACATGCACCCAATCGAGTCCCATGAGTAAAAGCCACCCTCGTCGTTCATAAACGGCATACCCATTGTAGGGTTAGTGGAGCCGTCATTGGGAAGAATCAAAGCCGAGTCAAGGTGAGAGACACTGAGCTCTGCGCTGGGTTGCATGACTACTCCCAGATCCTGGACAGGTGCATACGTCTGAGTTGCCATTGACGGGCCAAGCTCGACAATGGCATTCGCTGAGCTTGGACTGGCGTTGACGTCGCTTTGGACACTCTGCACTACCTGGTGGGATGGGGCTAGCTTCTCGTGGACCAGCACATCCAGGTCGCAAATCATTCCAATCCAGCGCCGCATGGTACCTGGCACCATGGGGTTGGAAGAGTGGTCAACGACAATGCCCGCGCAGGAATGGAGGAGAGCGAGAGATGAATCAATGGTAGTCCGGTCACTGCGCTGTTGCGCTCGATCCCACATGAGACCCAGCGCCAAGACCAGGGTAGATGAATACACAAAATACACGTCCCACCAGGTCACCGCGTTGAACTTGCCACACTTGTGCAGCTGCACCAGCAGCTCGCAGCTCTTACGACCAGACTCGCAACAGACCTTGGCTGTCAGCTCGATCTCCTCCTCGTTCGCATCGCCGGTGGACTGTTGTGTAAACGATCCAAGATGCTGCATCAGGGAATGGCGAGTGAGGAGGGAGACGGTGTAGTGATACTGGATGTGCAGTAGAAGCACAGGTCTCTTGAATGACTCCGGGAGTGTGTCAAATACATTAAGCGATAGATGCTGCGGTAGAGTAGCATGCCACCTAGTCAAATCTCGAAGCAGCCCGGCTGCGGGCGAGGAGAGGCCTGAGAGTCCTGTGAGCTCAGGGTCACTCGCAGCGGTTGGCAACGCACGGCACGCGAAGCCGAGAATGGAAGTAAGCCGTGTCGACCAGAGGGTGTAATTCGGGGGCCAGAGGGAGGATCCGATCCCCAGGAGCCTCTCGTGGGGCGAGCTGGTGGAACACAGCGTGCCATCGAGGGCGCTGGGCCGGTCGTGGGAGGAGACCTGGATCTGCTCGAAGCTGTAGAGCGTCCACCACAGGAGACGTCTGAGCTCCCGGGCCAGTCGGGGACCCTCGCACACAATATCGTCCCGATGCAGCCCAATAGCCACGGCAATCCGCGCTGCCGCCCCGGTCAGGGTCCAGCATACATCACGATGGTTTGTATTATGGAGATGCAAGGCGGCCAACATCAGCGCCTGAACTGATTGGATACTGGAGGTGAAAATGATGCTGGGGAGGAGGGACTCGACGTGGGTCCACCATTTTTGCTGCTGGGTCTCTGCGGTCCCCAGTGGGTTTATCCGTCGACCCAAGATCAAAACGCACAGAAGGGTGCACACCCATGCGCGATCCACGGCTTGTGGGGCAAAGCGCCATCGATCATAATTCTCCAGGAATGACGCCTCGTGCAGGACCGGGAAGTCGACGTTGACATGCTCGAAGTAAGAACGGACCAGTCCGTCGATCACGGAGGAATCGAGCAAGGCTGGGATATACGACATGGAGCTGCCATTGGCATACGAGGGAGGGGGCCTTGCAACGACGCGAATCTCGGATTCGGTGAGGACTTCGATTGCAGATGGCCTCAGGGTCTCATCGGTAGGGTTGCGACCGAACAAGAGCATTTGGCAGATTCGCTCCTGGTGACGTCCAAGGAGAGTCCGGAGCTTCAACTGGAAAAAGTAGGAGCTTGCAGGGCCAATGTACTGTCCCTGTCCCTGCTGGTCTTGTACTAGGTGTTGCTGCTTCCTCTCCACGCGTACCACTTCATTGTTCTGGCTGGGCTCGGGTTGCGGAGCATGGTACTCGCCCTCCTCGTCGATCTCCGGCATGGGAATTCCCAGAGATTCCCCGACCTCCCGCATGCTCTCGAATGAGGATAGGTCGGCATCAGGGATGAGGCCTTTAACCAAAGCCTCCAATAGGACCATACGAGCACGCACATGTTCTGCGCTGCCATACAGCCTTTGTTTCCGCGGCCTCGTAACGGCACATTTATAGTTGAAGCGCTCGCAATGCTCACAGCGGAGCTGGTTTGGGATTCGATTACACTTGTGCTTTCTCGTTTTGCACCTGTCACAACTGTGCTCCGTGCGTTTCCGTTGCTCGGGTGGGACTCGACGATCTGCCTTTTTGGTTGAAGCTGCCATTGTGTCTGTGGGAGATCAAGCGGGAGATCATCCGGGAGGACCGAATGGAGGAGAGAGAGAGGGTGAGAGAGAGGAATTGCGGGCTGCATGTAGCCGCCGTGGCCCCGGAGGGATTGTTATAAGTTTTGGGGAGTGGACACCCCTCCGCTAACTTGACAGGGGTCTGGGATGGTCTAGAGACGGACTGGAGACGGACTGGAGACGGACTAAAGACGGACTAAAGACGGACTGGAGACGACCTGGAGACGATGGATGGCGCCGAGTTCAGGCGATATGCAGCCACGGCTCTAGCGTGCACGACCGGTCCAGATAGCGCCAACAGGAGATTAAGCACACGCACAACGGCGAGCGGGTTGCATGCATGCCGCTCGACTCTGCACGTTCATTTCTGGCGACAAATGGAGATCTTCTACGCGAAGTATGAAGCTGAATTTTGCCTCCTAAATTCTTCAGCAGTTCCTTATGCTCCACAAGAAGCAATTCTGCAGTGGCTAGGGTTTAATTTATACTGAAGAATGCCCCTTCACCTTCTTTTTCCTCCAGCTTCGCCTGGTGAGTTGCATCTCTCCGTGCAAAGATGGTGGACGTAAAGGATTCCCAGGCTGTGGAGGTCCTCCAGACCAAGTCTGTATCATCCGGAGACAGGGAGGCCGATACACGAATCAAGACCACGGCGCAGGGTATTCCTCTCGTCCCTCAACCTAGCGACGACCCAGAAGACCCGTTGGTGCGTTTCCTTCAGTCGCGGATCAGTGTGATGAATGAGTTTCTGACAGTAGAGAGGAAACTGCTTGCAGAACTGGAGCACATTTACCAAGCATGCGGCTCTTGTGGTTCTCGCGTTTGAGTCTTTCATGACCAAGATGTCAAACACGTTGATTGTAGATTCCACTAACATCCCCGACTATTTTGTGTATCCTTGTTTTCTAATACAGTATCTAGGCTCCTGATGCGCTGGAGCTGGCTAAGCAATTCGGAGTACCCAAGTCGACTGCCACGTACATTGGCTCTGCACCTCCCATCTTGAACGCTCTCACCTCCTTCTTCTGGATTCCTTTGAGCCATCGAATCGGCCGGCGTCCGGTCCTTCTAATGGGCAATCTGATCGCCCTGGTTAGCTCAATTGGTGTGGCGCGGTCCCAGACGTATGCGCAAGCTCTAGCCTGTCGGATGGTTATGACCTTTGGTGGGAGTGTCGGGTTGTCTATCGGACCGGCTGCCATTTCGGATATGTTCTTTCTTCACGAAAAGGGCTCCCGCATGGGAGTAAACAGTATCTTGCTCGTTATCGGTCCCTATGTAGGCGGAGTCGTTGGTGGCTCGATTGCATACAATCCAGATCTCGGATGGCGGTGGTCCATGTACATCGCCGCCATTCTTTACGCTGCGCAGTTTACCGCCCAGCTAATCTTTGGTCAGTCGTCCTATTCACCAGACATTCCTTTATGAAAGTCCTTGTGTTGATTAACTTTTTTGCAGTCCCGGAAACGATCTACGTACGAGACGAGAATGGCAGGGGTGTGTCCAAAAGTTCCGCGCCAAAGCGCAGCACGTTCCTTTCTCGACTCAAGTTTCGCCCACCACCGCCTCCAAAAGGCGAAAGCTGGGCTAGAACGTTCATCAAACCTTACAAGATGTTCGCCTATCCTGCCGTTTTTCTTCCCTCCTTCTGGTTTGGGGTTGCATGCATGACCGAAGTTGGTAATACTGCGGGATTTGCTCTCAACTTCGGTAGTGAGAGTCGCTGGGGGTTCAACTCAGCCCAGGTTGGCTTCTGCTACTTTTCCGGTGTGATTGGAGCCGCTCTGGGTGAGATTTGCAGTGGTCCTTTGTGTGATATGCTTGCGAAATACAGCATACGCCACGGCAAGGAGTGGAGGCCGGAACGGTTACTCCATCTCGTGTGGTCCGGTCTGATCACTATTTCGGTATGTTAACAATCCAATCGCCAACTACGAGGTCTCCTTTCTTACAATATACTACCTCCTAGGCCGGTCTTCTCTTGTACGGACTCGAACTGGAATATGGCAACAACTGGGCCGCAGCCCTAACCGGAATCGGATTCTTCACGTTTGGTCAGGAAGTCCTTGTCACTGTTCTTCTGACGTACATGACAGACTGCTACCCGGAGGATGCAGCCGAGGTAACGTTGGTCCTCCAATTCTTCTTCGCCATCCAGACGTTCCATGTCCCCTTCTATCTTCCGCAATGGATCAAACAACCGGGCGGCGCCAAAGTTCCGTATATTGTTTTTGCAGCACTTCCGGTGGTGTTGTACCCCATTTGCATTTGGCTCTTTGAGTGGAAGGGTGATAAGATTCGGAAGAGGGGACCGTTGTTCAGGATATAAATTGCATTTGCATCATCAAATATACATGGTCATGCCGGCTTACGCACTAGCATTGGGGAGTCTTTCCTACACATCTTAAACGACTTACGGTCCGGCATTGGGAACTTTCATACATTTTCTCCATCAGTGGTTTTGGAAACATAATAAATAGTTAACAAGGGGGGCTGGGATTCGGAAAGCTATTAGGAAGGTCAAGCGAAGGGGTTTTAGCTAGTTACTAGCTACACTTAGTCTAGTCATCTTTTCGAAAATGAAAAATGTCTCGGAGTCACTTTCCACCTACCTCTTGATTCTTTCAAGCCACATCGAGAGTAGTTGCCTTTCTTTGTCTCTATCTCTCCTCTAACCAGCCATATACCCAGTCACATAATCCCTACATGGAGTGCCTCTATCACAACAAACTATATTTTCATCACATAGATAGTAGATAGACCCAGAACCCCCAAGGCCCAACTGCTTCTCACTGACGCGTTGCCGACGGCTTTTATTTTTTTTTTATTTTTTTTTTCTCCACCACACCTTCAAATAATCAGACCTAGTAGTCTGGATAACTGACCACTTCGTAGCTAGCTAGCAGGCAAAGACTACTATGTATTTGCAACGAGGCGGATAGTGGATAGTAGTGGATCATGAACCACGGACCACATCCCACAAGCGATGCCTATCTACGGAGTACCCATTCAACCCACCCACTCTTTTAGTGCACTAAGGACATTCTCCTCCGGGTATTTCGGTCCGGAGCGCCCTCGGTTATCCACCTACTCTATGGATAAAAGTACGTACCAGCTGGATAGTAGATAGTAGATAGTAACTAGATAGCTACCACGCAGATATCTACTTATCCAGTATCCACAAGGTAGTATTATCATTAGTAGTAGTGGTAAGTAGTAATCAACTAATCCAGATAGGTAATTCTATCTAACCTATAAATCGGAAATTGTCTGTAAATATTTTCCGGTACCGAAGATAGGTACCCACTACATCCACTAACTAACTAGTAACTAGTAACTACACTGAGCGTTGAGACTTCAGAAGGGGAGGGAAAGGGACTAACTACTAACTATCTAGCTAATAGCTATCCTTTGTGCCTTGTGGACGGTTAAAATTAGCGGCCGACAGGGATCGGGATCCCACAAGACTAACCAAGTTTTTATGGTACAGAGTACTCCGTAGTAGGTCCCACCTTTCGCCGGACATTTACCCGAGTAAGGCCGTTCCTCCTTGGAAGTTAGAAGGGCCGTGGATATACCGTTTGACTGGCGTGCATGGAAGGGTGGGTTTGGAGGTAAGTGGAGTGGACCTGCAGTGTTATATTTCTATTTTCTGTCTTCTATTTTTCTTTGTTTGAAAGTGTGATCGTCGTCGTCGTTCTTATCGCTGCATAGAGAGTGGCTGGGTAGGCGCGGGGTGGGGGAGAAGGGGAGTCTGGGATTGATTATGGTGGTATTGCTAATAAGTAGTCACTAACTACGTAGACTAGAATAGTAGGTAGCTATATTCCAGTTAGTACTAGGTAAGTACTCCATAGATGGGCAAAATTGCATGTGAGAGGGCTGAAAAGAAGAGGAGAAAAGAGGAGACGTCTGTCCAGGCTCCACCATTGGCAGGTAGATTAAGTTTTAATATGGAGAACAGCGCACTCCGTACGGAGCACTAAACTAGGTTATGTTGCATCGTGCGCCTGTTATGAGTTGGTGGGTCCTCTCTGCCTCTGTCTCTCTCTCTCTCTCTCTGTCCCTCTCTTCTTACGAACAATTTGTCGAAGTGGGGATAGTATGAGGCGATGGAGTATCTCTCTATCTATGGAGCAGGCTGAGGGGTTGGAATTTGAAACTTTGACAAGGATCGATGAGGGGAAATAGTTGCCTTGGTGCCAGTATGTTTGCACTAGGCAATATAAATATAAGTGCCTTAGAGGGCAGAGGAGTAGCGTAGTGCTTGAATGGACTATGTCTCCCAGAATAAAGGAGACAATTTCCGTCTGCTCTTGAGGGTCCAGTTTCGTTTCTCTTTCTTTTCTTGTAGACCTCTTTTTCTCTCTCTTCTCGATTCACATTCCGGGTGCTGGTATAATCTGTTAGGTGTTGTGCGTACTGCTAGATTGAGGTATCATGCTTTCATGTTGTCGATTCTCTTGAGCCTTGATTTATTAGGTAGGTGTTAGGGGTCAATACTTTGATTGATGTCTAGAGACGTAAATTGATTGCTCGAGGTTTGGACCTCTTTTGGATGAGTTTTGTGGTGCATTTGTCAGGCTCTCAGTTTCACGACATACTATGATCCATGCTTGTGGTGGTTTCCCCAGAACGGTACAGAATATATGATCTTGGCTGATGCGATATTCTTGAACGGTGAGTTGGGCTTGTGAACCATATGATGTCCACACAAGCAGACAGTCAGACAACAGGATTGAGATGAATGGGGTAGCTGGTGGTTGCCATCATGCTCATAAGATTGTCGTCACCATCCTCCAACGTCTAGTATCAGCGCATCTCGAATTGCTCTAAGGCCAATATACTCTGCACACTTCAGAATGACATTCCTACATAGGGAGAGACATACTCATAGTATTATTTGTTGGGACAAAGGTCTTGTGATGTCGTCCTCCATTAAACAGATCACGGGGATCGGAACGAAGTTATGAGGTAATAATCATATACTTCACATCGTAGAGCGTTGTTGTAATTTGTTCCAGTTCATTTGTCTCTCCATAGAATCATATATATGAACCCCTTGTTGCGACTTTTTTAAGATCTGATAAAGCATCCTGTACACACCAGTGGCATCGGAACTTCAGTGGATGAAATGGGTGTAGGCTATATATGCCTTGTCACTACGTTCAAGTTATGGCTAACACAGTATATACTACTACTTTCAATATAAATTAACTTCATATACTGCTTAGAGTTGAGTGCTAGTACTATTCTGAACGTGGCACTTCTCATGATGCTGCTGTGCTTAGTAGTACTAGTGGTTAGTGCTGGGTACTATTTAGGATATATATATATAATATATATACTACTAACTACCTGACTGGTAGTACTGGTACTACTATGCCAGACGCGCAACTCCGTGCTGCCCTGTTGTACTCAATTATCCAAATGAGTACTTACGGTTTATAAAATAAGCTTGCAATGTCTCGAAAGGGTATTAAATCTATCACATAACATCTCTATCCCGTACACATCATCAAGCCGCAACTTCCACCCGAATCCTCGCCTCAGCCATATCCGACTGGAACCAGAACCCGATATCCTTTGTAGTATCCACAAGCTCTACCTCGCGTTTCACGAACCCCGGCTCCTCCGATGCTTTCACCTCCTGTTCTCTAGCATCATCTTCGCTATCCCAGCCCTCATCATCCTCCATCTTCTCCTTGCTCACCGGGTCCAGCTCATCGGTCTCCCAGACCAATTTAAAGCTGTAAGGCTGTAGCCCAAAGAGTCGAGAAACAATGGCCTTGACTTGGTATGTATCGAACGAGCGAGGAACTTCTTTAACCTTGCTAATGGCTCCCTCTGATCCGGCACTTTCGGTCTGAGATAGACGAAACACCAATTTCACCAGCCTCGCAGCAACAGACCGCGGGTTCACAGCAACGCCACCAGCTCCTGACTCAGCCCTTCTAATCACAGGCTGACCATACAATTCACACAGCTCTTTGTACCTAGGGTGCTTGGCAAGAATGCCTTCTTCTGCCGTCTCTGGGGAAGCGGACAGCTCCTTTCCGATAAGAGAGAGGTAGTATAATTCTCCGTTATTGCGATCCTTCTGAGTAATCTTGCCGTAGTTTAGCATGACCAGAGACCCGATGCGAGAAAGTGTCAACATGTACGCTTCGTCCACTGTCATGGGTTTCTCGGGCACGCCTGTGATATGGGATGGGCCGATGGGCTGGTCGTACAGTGGGTTGCCGGATATTCGGAGGGTGTTTAAACCTGGGAATAATGAGGGGAGGTGATTGACGAAGTCCCATGTGGTGATCTTGTTCCGGGATAGGTCGAGGGAGTGGAGGGTTTGGGGGAATTGGAGGGTTGTTTCTGAGGGGTTGTTGGTGTCGTGGATGGTGGAGATGTTGTTCCCGCGGAGGGAGAGGTGCTCTAGTCTTGAAAGTGAGGTGAGGGATCTAATAGAGGACAAAGAGGTGAGGTCGTTGTTTTCTAGGGTAAGGCGGGTGATGGTGTTGGAGAGGGGGGTTGTAAGCATTGAGAGTTGGTTCGCGGAAGCAGAGAGTGAGTTGAGAACAGGGAATTGATAGGTCAAGGCTGATATCTCCTCCCATTCTAACAGCGTCTCGTCGATGTGCAGTGCTGTGATGCCCTCAAACTTCAACCCTTCCTCGAGTGGACCAAGCCGGTTGCCTCTGTTGCCATGTTAGCTAAACCTCAACTTTACTATCATGGTTTAGAGAGACCTACATCAGCTTCAGCGCCTTGAGGAACTTCAACTGCTCACAAATCCGAGCTACACCACTCCACGTCATCAACAAGTTCCGGCTCAGATCCAGCTCGGTGATCTGGGGACAAGTCTGCTCAATCTCCGCATACGCAGACTCGACCTCTTCAGCTGATGCATCATGCCCCAGCACACCCGCGACTTGCAATCCGTCAAGAAGCACGATCTTCAGCTCCTGGAGCCTGGCAAGCTGCTTCCGGATCTTGTCGAAGCCAACCTCCTCGACGACCTTGCCGCTGATCTCGATGGGCTTGTGCAGAGCATCACCCGTGGTATTGTTCCCCTGTCCTTGCCGAGCAATCTCTTGCTCAAGGAATTCCGACGCGTACTTCTCGCGCAGGGCCTCGATGAATCCTCGAGGTTTATCTGCCGGGCGAGACGGACGCACGAATGACCCAGCTGTAGGGTGTTTGTTTTTGCCTGCAATCGTGAGCATGCATTCTAACTAGTATTTGGATCTCAACCCCGTGGGCTAACCCAGAACTCAACGGCCCCAAAGAGAACACTTACAAGTGAAATATCTCACCCCGCGATGTTCTCCCGAATGCTTCCCCCGAGTCGGGTCATCCCATTCGACTCCCAACCATTCCCCAGAGGTGCCCTCAACAGCACCCACGTAGCGAACGGTACACAAATCCCCCGAATAAGACCGCCGTTGACCTACATGCGCAGTCTCCATTCTCAAATCACCGAGAACCGTAACTCTAAAACCTACAGTTCCGAACAAATACAACAAGCCTCTCGCAGCATGTGACGGATTTCCCACTCTCCCCGCTCCACCAATCGCAACCCACACCCTTCGCTTACATAAGTTACTCCTGCCTGAGGCAGAAGCTAATCTCCAAATCGCCGAAGCAGAACTTCCTCGACACTCGATATCATCGCCTCAACTTTCCACTGCTATCCATCTCCACAACCACAACCCGGCAGCATGGATTACCAGGTAAGCACACCCTCACTCCTCTATATTCGAAAGGTTCATCACTAACGAAACCCCCAACAGAACCGCGCCGGCTCCAAATTCGGCGGCGGCGGCGTTGCCTCCCACTCCGCAACCAATGCCGACCGGCGCGAACGCCTGCGCAAGCTCGCCCTGGAAACCATCGACCTCGACAAAGACCCCTACTTCTTCAAGAACCACGTCGGCAGCTTCGAATGCAGACTATGTCTCACAGTGCACCAAAACGACGGGTCCTACCTCGCCCACACGCAGGGACGGAAACATCAAACGAACCTTGCGCGGCGCGCGGCGCGCGAACAGCGCGAAGGGAAGAATCAAGACCCGTCGTCCATCCCGGGAGCGATGGGCGTGCAGGTCAAGAAGCAGACGATTAAGATCGGACGACCCGGTTATAAGATCACGAAGATTCGGGATCCGTTGACGAGACAGCTCGGGATGTTGTTCCAGTTGCAGTTTCAGGAGATTACGCCGGGAGTGACGCCCAAGGTGCGGTTTATGTCGGCGTTTGAGCAGAAGGTGGAGGAGCCGCCGGACAAGAATTTCCAGTATTTGGTTGTTGCTGCGGAGCCGTATCAGACTTGTGGGTTTAAGTTGCAGGCCAAGGAGATTGATCGTCGGGAGGGAAGGTATTGGACGTGGTTTGATGAGGATAGTAAGGAGTTTTGGGTCCAGATTATGTTTAAGACGGAGAGAGAGGAGAGGTTCTCTGGTGTGCCGGGGTTGGCGCCTGTTGATAATAAGGCTTGATTTCTGTTGATTGTTTCGGAGGGGGTGAGGGAGCAGTGAATGGTTCTATTGTTGTTGCTGTTGGTTTTCCTATTGAAGGTCGGATATGGCGTTTCATGGGTTTTTCTTTGCTGGCAAAATTGTTGTGGCTATCGTTCTTTCTATTCTATTGCTGTGTTATGCATTAGAGTGGCTTTGCATCAATACCATGCCCTCTTTCTCTTTTTACTTCTAATGATACAATCTATCAACGATAAGAGCTTTACTCGAGACGCAATTTCTACCGCAAGTCTATGCATTGGCTAAATGCTACATAGCTACGGCACACAGTCCTGCAGTCGCGGGCTTTTCTAATACATGATTTAATATCCACTCATATGTATCCCCGGTAGCTAGCAATCGTCGTCTGGCGACACGGATGCACAATCAATAAGGTAATAGGAAATGAACAATGCTAGGTCGTGACCAACTGAGGCGAAATGTCAAATGCGCTAGATGCTGGATGAAACTGATGCACAAGGGGATGCCCGAGACCAGAACCTAAATGCGCCACTGAAAAGCCATCAATGCAAGCCCGCCCGCTGTCGGACTCTTCAATGACGTCTATCGTGGGTTCACAAGGACACTCGGATGTCGACTGTATCTTTCAATTTCCCTGGAAGGCGTTGAACGCTTTGTACGTGTATCCGATGAACGGCAGGCTCATCTCCGCCTCCTGCTCGTCCGGCATGGCGCGAGCCTGAGCGCGGTGGATGGCACTGGTGTCCTCCTGCGGAATCTCATCGATAGGGAAGTACGACACGTCAATGTTCGAGCTCAGTCTCGGTTCGAACGGCGCACGGATGCTGCGCAGTTGCTCCCAAACGACACCGCGGAAGAAGGGGTGGTTCTTGATCTGCGTTGCGCCGCCGAATTGGCCGCCATCGCTGCCGATACGGTGTTCTGCGTCGCAGAGGAAGCTAAAACCAGAATTAGCATGATGCATCATAAGCAGATGGTGCGCACAAGGCTTACCTTCTGATGAGACCCTCAGAGTCTCGCGACAGGGTGAGTTCCTCGGGGAAGTACAAGCATTCTCTCCAGTTCACAATCTTGCGGTAGGTGTCGGTCGTGTCTTCCGCGCAGAACGGAGGCCAACCCACAAGGCACTCGAACATGATAGCACCTACAGACCACCAATCACACAGGTAGGTGTATCCTTGGCCGTTGAAGATCTCGGGGGCGATGTAGTCCGGAGTTCCGACGGTCGAGTATGCCATTGCGCGACGAGACTTTCTCCAAGTGTTGATTTGGCCACGGTTAGAGACAGTCAGGTTGATCGCATCGTTGAAGTAACCAGAGTTGCGGTTCTTGTCCTTTGACGTCGAGTTCTTCAGCAGATTCTGATAGTAGGAGTTATCGTGGGTCTTCTTTCCTCCCGTCGACAGACCAAAGTCCGTCAGCTTGACGTGACCGCCGCGATCCAAAAGGATATTATCAGGCTTGATATCACTATTGACAAGAAACGATTAGCGACTGCTTGCGGAGAAACTTGGACTTTGCATAGTACTTACCGGTGAAGGAAGCCGAGTTTGTGAACAGCCTCGATCGCCATGACAATCTCCGCCATATAGAAACGAGTGATATCTTCGGAGAAGATTTCATACTTGATCAACATGGTCATCAAGTCACCACCAGGCAAAAATTCCATCAGCAGATACAAGTACGCGGTGTCCTGGAAAGAAGCATGCAGCTTCACCAACCACGGGTTGTCCTTGGAGTCAGCAAGGATGTCACGCTCCGCACGAACGTGAGCCAGCTGGTCCTTCTTGAACATCTCCGTTTTGATCAACGATTTCAGCGCGTAGATCTTGCCATCGGTCTTCCGTTGTACCAGCTTCACCTCACCAAACGCGCCCTTTCCAATGATCTTGATGGTCTGGAAGTTCTGCGGTGTCTCCTTGGTACGAAGGAACCGAAGGAAATTCGATTCTTTCTTAGCGAGTACCTCGGCGTCCTTGCATTTGTTCTCCTTGGGGATACTAGGTTCACGGATCATCTTGTCTAGCTCAGCAGACCTATAGAAAGCACCAAAGTCAGCGATACCAGGTTCCATGCTAAGGCAGGAGGGGCCTGTGATATTGTGGAAAATACTCACCGCATGTTGCGATCGCGTGCGCGCTCAATGTTCTCATTGAAGAAGACGCTGACCAGCTCCTTGGCTGCTTTACCACGCTTGTGGACATTCTCCGAGTACCGTTCCGGATACCGTTGCAACTCTTCGTTTTCCGCGGGGGTGCGAGGGCTACGAGGCATAGGAGGCGCCAGGTGGCCCGGCTGTTGCTGTCCGGGGGCGGGGGAGCCCGCAGTTCGGGGTCGCTGGGCTGGCGAGGCAGAACGAGCAAAGAAACCCGAGCGAGGGGAGTTGAGATCCTGGTTCGAGAACTGCTGGATCAAACCGTTGGTGCCATCATTCGCGCTGTACCCCATGCGGGATTGGTAGGCGGGCTGAGGGGACTGCAGGTTCTGGCCATAATGCGGCTGGCCGTAGGCTGCCTGAGCTTGGTAAGGATTGGCCATGAAATAACCACCTTGAGCATAAGCACCGTTCTGGGCGTCAATATAGTCCTGGGGACCCTGGTTTTGGTAGATCGGCTGGGGGAAGGCGGAGGGGGTAGTGGGATAGGCGCGGTTGTTGGCCGCCGCCGCATTGAAAGCACGATCGTTGTACCCGAAATTCAGGTGGAGTCGGTTGTTGTTGTTGGGGTCCATGATGGAAAACCTTCCTCCCCGACTACCAAACGAAGGTTAAAGAAAGCGGGGGGAGTTGAGCACGAGTGGATGAAGAATTGGGGATGGGGATGGGAAAAGAATCCAAGGGGGAGGGGAAAGAAGAGCCCGAAGGAGCGGTGGCCTCAGGAGGCGAAGGGGCTTCGACAGGCACTTTCAGGAGCGCTTCTCGCAGTCCCTGAGATTGGCTTAGAGGAGGGGGGAAAATGCAGTGGAGAGGCCCAGGCACAACAACAACAGGCTGGCTGTGGCGGCAAGCCCCGTAACCTATCTATCTGTCGGGCGACCAGCTTTTGTGTTTCAGGTTCAGGACTCCCGAGTTGAAGTCAGAGATAGGGAGAATATGATGCTAAAAGAAAGACACGATGCCACTGCAACTACTCAAGGATCAATGGTCCGATCAGCACGGGGGAAGAGGGGGGAAACTGGAAAAAGGGACCGATGCTGGATGTTCCAGACTCATACGGCACTCGGTTGGTGCCACGAATGCTGTCTCACAAAGAAAGTATTCGCTGCTACATCTTCATCTTCACTATATGAATCTTCACTGGCTTCAAACGGGTACAAAAATAGAAGATCTAGTGTGTGTATTCATCACTGCGATAGACTAATGCCATAAGGAAGTGCTAGTGCTCTAGGAACGATGAATGCTGAACTCCAGCAGCATGGACCAACCATGTCTCTTTCAAGATGTCTATCCAGCTTGACGTGTTCGAAAGTTACTAACTAGAATTCCCAAGAGATCATCTGAGGTCTCTTCTTCTTGGACTAATTTTCCGTGGCATGCAGCACTGAGTTCAGCCGGGGTGCATCTACTAGTCAGTTCATCTGCTGCTTCTCCAGATTCCGGCTTCAACTCGGCATCCTCGCCCCCGGATAAACCTCGTCCCGACCGGAGCTGCGCAGAGCATCCCGAACTTTTTCGGCCATCATGCATTTCCCTTCACGACATGCTATGAGGGAGAGGTTCCTGCTCCCTGTTACGTACCAAAAGTTTTATTATTCTGTATCTTAATTATATACCCTGACTTCTTTTATACCCTTTTCCTTCGCATCCCCCTACACCATGGCGGAGTCCTCCAATTCCGCCGCGGCCTCAGGCCCGGCCCAGTCCGCAGCGTCCACCAGCGCTCCCAAGCCCTCCAACCCGGCCTTCAGAATGCTTGGTATAGATCCCTAATGCCCTCAACCAGTATCTTTATACCTAATACTCTCCAAGGAATGCCGAACCTTCGCATGAAACTTCCCTCCCGGAATTGGATGATCTTCTTCACCATCACCGGCTCGTTCGCCGCAGCTATCATATACGACCGGAGAGAGAAGCGCCGCGCGCAACAGAAATGGTGTGATCTCGTCGCTCACATCTCCAAAGAGCATCTGCCCATCGAGCAAACCCGACGCAAGATCAACGTTTTCCTGTCCGCGCCACCGGGTGACGGTCTCCGCATAGCTCGCGACCACTTCAAAGAATACGTCAAGCCGATCCTCGTGGCAGCGGCACTGGACTACCAAGTCATCGAAGGCAGAAGGGAAGGCGATATCCGTGCTGGTTACGCGGAGCGCATCCGCAAGTGGAGACGTAAGGCAGGTGAACCGACCACAGTGGTTGAGGACCCCACTGTCGAAGATGTCGTTTTCGCCGCGAGGACGCAGATGGGCGTGATCGAGGAGCCCGGACCGAAGGGTGATCTTGTCATCGGTCGTCACACATGGAAGGAGTACGTTCGTGGTCTGCACGAAGGCTGGCTGGGACCTCTCGATCCTCCGCCTCCGCCTCCGCCCACGGAGGAGCCCGCTCCTGCGGAATCCAGCACACCCGCCGCAGAGGCCTCCTCTGAAGCCAAGGAGGGCGACGCCAACGCCCCCGAGCAGGAAAAGAAGGAAGAGAAGCCTGCCAAACCAGTTGGCCCGACACCAGCCTACATCTCCACATCCGACTACTCATCGCAACCCCTCCCGCGTACTATCCCCGAGACTCTTTCAGGCTCCGTACCCATCGCCTTCCCCCACATCCTGGGTTTCCTCAACACCCCGATCAGACTCTACCGCTACCTTAACCAGCGCCACATGGCCGAAAGCGTAGGCCGCGATGTCGCAGCCATTGTCCTGGCCTCATACAGCCGCCCTTACAACACCGACTCCGGCTCCTCGGATGCCTCCCCCATCTCCTCCGACGATACCCTTGGCAGCACCACCTACGAACAACAAACCGTCCTCGAGGAGGAAGAAAAGGAATGGCACAAGTCCGTCCACCGCAAGGACGAAGCCAACCCCGACAAGGAACGCGAGTGGCTCGACGACATCGTCATCGACCCTCGCCTCGCCTCTCGCATGCATCGCTACAGCGTCTCGCCTGAGGAAGAGGCCCGCGCCCAGCGCATCCTCGAAGGCCAGGAATACATCCTGGGTCAGGAACGCCCTGTTCCTGTGCCGTTCTGGAAGCGCATGTGGGTGAAGTATGGATACGGAGAGGACGAGGAGACGTTGAGGAGAAAGCCCATCCTGGGCAACCTTGATGAAGAGTAAATCATTCGTCAATGAATGATTTGTGTGGAAGGTCGTTGTCACCAAAAATAGAAAGGGCTTGTAGATCTCTATCTGTGTTTTGGGTTAGAGGTATATAGACATATTTTTTCATTATTTTTTGTCCTTGGTATTTTGGGGTCGATACGATCATTGCATGGGAAATGTGTTTTGTCTGGATGGACGGGTGTTTGTACTAACTATTGACATCTCCTTTTCAAACTGTATATTAGTCGAATCTAAGGTTATCCTGACTGGTCATATATCCATACCTGTTGTAAGCATTTTACTCTCAAGAAAACATCCTATGACTTTGGTTCCAGGCTGTGCTGTAAACTTACTAACTCACTTTGTGACTCCCTTACGATTTCTGGACGACCCAAGTCTATCAGGCATTGTGGGAACATACTAATAAATACCACGAGATATTCTCACGTGAATGGCTTCCCAACCAAACTAACTAGCCGCGAACATCCCGTCTTCTATTAATCCAGAAGTCTCGTACAATACGCCTCGATGAAGGAATCTCGAAAAGCATTTTGCTGTATATTTTCCGACTCACACCACATGATACCAGGGTCTTCTTAGGTACAGGTGAATATGTACACCCTGGTAAACCCAGCTAGCTACAGCTACAGGTTGGTAGCTGATCAAATCTAAGAATAGAAGAATATGGGTAAGGGTAAGGATAAGGATAAGGAGAACGAGAAGAAGGGCTAATGAGACAAGGAAAAAGTCCTTTTCCGCCAATCATGTTACAGTGATTCAAGTATAAGGCAAGTTTGAATATGAGTAGTCCAAGAAAAGCTGTCCTATCACTTAGTCGAGGCGGAACACCGTCGCCTCGGGCCACTTGCTGCTTGCCTTCTCAATATAAGCAGACTTCGCGGCTTGGTTGCTTCCCCACTCGTTCAGGAGCTCCAAGCCTGCCAGGGCAGTGTCGATGGTAATGTCCTGGGCTTCGAGGGTGGAGATAAGATCCTGTTCACATTGGGGCTTGGAGTCGGGCTTCAGGAGCTGACGGCTGGTCAGGCCGGCTTGTTGGTGGGAGACGCTCTCCTTGTGGGTCGACAGGAAGGTGTTGTTCCATTCCTCGAGGTTCTGGCCCTTGGGGAGCAAGGTCTCGAACTCGGAGTTGACGACCTCGGCAACTTGAGGCGCGAGTGGCTCAGAAAGGCTATCCAGGGCCTTGCGGAATCGGAGGATCTGGACGTGAAGGGTGGGGTTGGATGCGTCGATGGCATGAGCCGCGGTGAGGCACTTGAGGGCAAGTGCGTGCTTGCCTGGGGTTGCAGTTAGTATATGCCATTACTTCATAGCAAAGATTGAACATACCTCTCCTGAGGTAAACCTCAAATCCGAGACACTGGGCCTCAATGCTCTTGGGACTAAGCTCCAGCAAGGGAGTCAGGAACTTGGTCGCATCCTTGAGCGGATCTTGCGTCTGGACAAGCTGGTTGCCTAGCGGGTCGGAGTCTTCCTTCTTCACTTCTCCGTCAGCGCTCTTTGTGCTTGCGGCCTTTCTGGCCTCACGCTTCTCAGCTTCAAGCTTCTCCAGGCGCTGCTGCTCCTTCTTGGCCTTCTTGACTGCCTTCTTACGTTCTTCATCATTGTCAGCAGAGGCGCTGGGCAGGGGTCCGTGAGCCAGGTCGGGCTGGTCGTGAAGGAGGAGGTAAGACTTGATGGCAGAGACCGCCATCCGGGTGTAGAACGGGTGCTCGCGCAAGCGGTCCTCCCAGCGAACCATGTCCACATACGCACGGATCATACCCTTGCGAAGGGAGAAGCTGTGGAAATCAAACTGGTCTTCTTGCCAGGTGTCGAAGATGTTGTAGACAGCATGGAATCGCTTCAGCGCGAGACCGAGCTTCTTCTGACGCAGGTATGCCTCACCATCCTCGGTCAGATACCAGACACATTGCATCTCATGCAGATCACCCAATGCTCCACCAACGGTTTCGTTACGAGTGAACTTGCTCATGTTGTCAAGAGCCTTGTCGTTCTCGTTGTTGCGGAGTTGATATTTGGCAGCCTTGGAGTTAATGTGACGATCCTTTTCGTCCAGCAGCCTTGCCTTCTCCATCTCCTCAGCCGCCTTCTCGAGGTTTCCGTAATGCTTGTATATCCGGGCCTTGGTCAGTTGATACTCCACAGCCTTGGGCGACAGCTCAAGGGCCTTGTCGACATTCTCCATGGCCTTGGACAAGTCACGGCTGAGATGGTAGTTGTAGTGTTGAGCGAGGAAGTAGTAGGAGGAAGAAAGGAACTCAGTGTTGTCGGCGCCGGACTGACCTTCCGCAGAGCCATTCGACTGGGGCGTCGTCGCGACGTAGCCTTCAACGAGTTCCTGTACAGTATCACGCTTGACGGGGTTGCTGTACAGTGCCTTGATGTTGGCAAATAGAGAGGGGACACCCTTCTTAAGCATGCGCTGCAAGTAGGCGTCGGCGGCCTGCTTGAAGTCATCGCCCTCCAGGAAATCCAAGGGGATTCTGCGAGCTGCGTCACCACGGGGGAACTTCTCAACCCACGAATCATATACAGCTTTCTTGGCCTTGAGGTCGTCAGCGGGGATGTCCTTCGCCCGGACCAGGGCATCATAGTAGAGCGAGTTCTCCGGGTTGCGGTCCAGGAGCGCAATGTACGCTGCCTCCGCTTCAGCCTTTCTGTCCAATCGCAGAAGGTAGTCCGCCTTCATCTCCATCACAGCAAGCACGTCCGAGATTCTGTGTCCCACCTTCTCCAGATGTTCCAGCGCCTGTTCCACCTTACCAGCCTCAGCCATGATCGCGTTCTTGTACAAAACAGCCTCCGAATGTTCCATATCCGAGGTTGGCGGAGGGATCTTTAGCGTCTCCTCGTACGTCGTTAAAACTTTTTCGGCCTCTTCCAGATCACCGGAGAGGTGGTGTGCAATCGCGAGAGCCGTCCAGTTCTGTCGGAATCCCGGGCGAGCCTGCAGCATGGCTTTCCTGCTCTGAATGTAGCCCTGGTAATCGCGCATTTGCATTTGCAACAGCGCAAGATCCCGCTGGATGGGCTGTGAGTCCGGCTCAATCCTCAATGCAAACCGATATGCCTTGATTGCCTCTTCGTAGTTCTTGTCCGCCCGATACAGCAATCCGTACACATGCCAGCAGATGTGCGACTTCATATCGTTCTTCAGGGCCTCCTTGGCCAGCACAAAAGCCTCCTCCTGCTGCCCCATGTTGCTCATAATAAGAGCCTTCATCGCCAAGGTATCACCATGGTTGGGGTTCTTCTTGAGGATCTGTTCGGCGGTCTTGATGCCTTTTCGGAACATAGCACAGTTAGCTTTCCTGCCCACTTGCGGAGACCTCCAGCGTGTCCAATCGAGATCGCATACGCACCCTTCTTGTGTTGCTTGTTCTCATAGTGGCGAACCACTTGGCGGAACAAGGACGCATCCTTGGAGTTCAATGGTTGCGGCATGGTGAGTGTGGTTGGCCGTTGGTGGTCAGTGAAGGACTTGCCAAGTGACTGTGCGAAGACGGAAGCTCGAAGTGCGCGGGGGAGGAATGACGATGGACGACGATTAGTCGATCAGGCAGCGATAAGCTATGACCAACACTCCGACAACATGCACGTCCTAGGGGAGATCAGAATTATACTTAGCCCCTATCCAATCCTCTGGTTCACCCGTTCGAGCGGCTCAAATGGTATGGTTAAATGATCGCTTCTACTCGAAGGTTCTTGCCGACCGCCGTCCTCGAGGGCTGCCCGGCACCAGACGAAATTATTATCCGAAGCGGCCTGCAGATGCAACCTGGCGACCATGACACCCTCCCTCCATATCACCCGATTGTGGACAAGTTCCATTGCTACTGGGTATTCACAGTATATGGTCTGATCTGTTAATCGGCACAACAGTAGACTACGCGGTTCGAGCCAAATTCATGTTTTGATTCACACATCCGGCCTGGACACCCAGTCCAACCAAAAACGCCTGTTATATGCAGCTATTTTACAACATCATATACATAGCAAGTCCAGTCTTATCAAGTCAAGTCAGTAATCAAACAACATGCAGCTGGAAAAGTCTCCGAAGGATTGGAGGCTCTCAACCATAACCGATGCAGTGCCTACTACTTGACACTGTAATCATATCACTCCGTCGATGGTGGCGCCTGCTCTCGTTGTTTATTCTCACGCCATTTGTTAAGCGCCTCTTCCCAGCTCTCCGACGGGCCACCACATCTTTCCGTTACCAGACCCCATGTGCGCGCGCGTATAATATCCTCGACCCCCCGTTGAGTGCGGACAAGATTGGCCAACGACTCAGTCCGCGGCTCCCGAGGCAAAAACCGGGCTGCGTATGGGTCTAACCGATCATCGACAATATGCTCGCGATCCTCTGCAGATTCGGTCTGCTGAAGAATGAGATCCGGGTCTTCCGGGTCGGGACTTGTGGCCACCCCGGCGCAATAGTTGAGCACATCCGAACGGACTTGCCATGATGGAAACAAAACCTTATCCTTGAAGCTCTGGCAAGCAGCCGGTTCGATTTGCTTCCCTTCACTGGCGTCTATTTGTCGGATAGCTGTGGATGAGGGATCGAATCCTTGTCTGGCCGGGGTGAACAAGGCATTGAGGTTTTGCGTGATGGAGTCATCTATGGTCGATCTAGAAATTCGTAGAAAATCTGTACAGCAGCCAGGATATCCCGAGTCAGTCCCCGCGCCGTTACTGTCCGTGGACTTGACGGTGGCCATAGCTGAGCATACCTCTGAGCAACCTCTCGTTGAAACAGAATTGGGGAGTCAGCTGAGGAGCCGATGTTGACGATGCTCGAGACATTTTCCGATCCTCCGCCTTTCCAGAGTCACTCTCTGACCTGGAAGTATTCGTCCAGAACCACTCCACTTTGGCAGCTGTACAATATGGGAGCCGCGGCAAGCGGATCGTATGACTGCAGAGATGAAGTTCAAATAACAACTGTGCCTGCTCTGGTAAGAGAGGAACCAGGCGAGTAATACAGGGCTATAGTGACGTCCAACAGTGCCAGTGAGCTAGCTGAGTAGTAATGCAATGACTTCAACAAGCCAATGTTGAAGTTCCCACGAGGTTCGGCTGGCATGCCGTACTTCGCTTTTGGAATCCTAGTATATTACCAGATTAGGTTAGCATTCTGTAATCACGGGACTACGTGATGGCCGACGCGCTCCACGACTTTCTGCATCAGCCTTTGCTCGGCTACGTGACTTCATTGAATTGACTCTAAAGCGTCTTCGAGCTTAGTCTGCGGAGTGGTTTGATCTAAGGACAACAATTTTCGCACCTCCATATACCGATCCCGGCATAAACTGTCATCATTTACCACCATGCCCGAGCTAGCGGAAGTCTCGCGTATAGTCCACTTTCTTCGTCAACATCTTGTTGGTAAAACGCTTTCCAAGGTGTCAGTGCAAAACGATGACATTATCTACGGTAAAGCCGGTACTACTGCGGCCGAATTTCAAAAGGCAATGGAAGGGAAGAAGGTTACTGGCGCCGGACAGCAGGGCAAGTACTTCTGGATTGCTATGTCATCACCACCCCATGCGGTTATGCATTTCGGTATGGCGGGCTGGCTGAAGATCCGGGATGCCGACACATATTACTACCGGACAGACAAGCCGGAAGATAAGGAGTGGCCGCCGAAATACTGGAAATTTTTGCTCGAGACCGATGGGGATACAAAGACAGAGGCTGCGTTTGTTGATTTTCGCCGATTGGGCAGGATACGCTTGGTAGACTGTCCCGCGGATGAAATCCGTAAATACAGCCCTCTGAAAGAAAATGGCCCAGATCCTGTCGCCGATAAAGACATTGTGTCGGAGGAGTGGCTCGCAAAGAAGCTACGAAGCAAGAAGGTACCTATAAAGGCCCTGCTCCTTGATCAGGCGAATATTAGTGGAATAGGCAACTGGATGGGGTATGTTTCTTTAGAATCCCCCAATGACTAATTACATCTAGCTGACTGCTTGCTAGCGATGAAATCCTCTACCATGCTAAGATACACCCAGAGCAATACAGCAACTCTCTGGATGACGACCAGATCAAAGAGCTGCACTCAGCGATTCATTATATCTGCTCCACCTCCGTAGAGCTCTTGGCGGATTCGGAGAAGTTCCCGGCTGACTGGCTGTTCAAACATCGATGGAGCAAAGGCAAGAAGAACACCCCATCAGTACTGCCAAACGGAGAAAAGATCACCTTCCTTACGGTAGGCGGCAGAACCAGTGCAGTGGTTCCAAGTGTGCAGAAAAAGACTGGGCCAGTAGCCAAGGACGTCAGCAGTGAAGACGTCAGTAGTGCGCCGGCAACGTCGAAGCGAAAGCGGGCCTCAGTGAAAAAGGAGGAGAGCGAGTCGGAAGCGCATGAAGAGGATGCGAAGCCCAAGAAGACCGGGCCCAAAAGGCAAAGCAGAACTTCTGTCAAGAAGGAAGACATCGATGAGACGGAGGCTAAGCCGGTAGAAGCACAGCAAACTACCAGGAGGCGCTCAGGCCGACTTCGAAAGTAGGCAATGCCGACTGCTGGGTTAATTATTGCCAGAATGGCGACTTGCCGAATGATAAGGCCTTCCGGACATTATTATAGCGACTTATCTAATACCATATACCACTTTTCTCGGTAACCTGTTCATACCTTCAGTCCGTGCAGTCTTTCCCGGAAAACGTCGAAGTTGCTGTCACCCTGGGCAACTTTGGACATGTCGTCTAAAACCGCAAAGACAATTTTCTCCCACCATCCTTGGAATTCAGTTTCCCGCAGGACTTCGAACCAACATTGCGCAACCTCGGCATTTGGGTTTGCAAATGCGCCACACCCCAGAGCTCCTAGGACAATTCTCCGGTGCTTCTTATACCCTGCAATGCGGAGAATAGATCGCATCTTGTCTTTGGTCAGTTCTCGGTCAGAACGAAACTTAAAAGTCGCTGGAGTCGCCGTATAGTCCACCTCTGGTCCTTCCAGGGCAGCAACGCTGATAACGCTCACAATAGGGAGGTTCTCGGGCTTCTGCAGGTCCATCAGAGCGTGGCCTCGTGTGAAACTTTCACGGAAGACAACGACGGTCGGAGAGTAGATAGCATCTCGTTCTCCTATCGGATAGTATCGGCGTTTAAGGGTGGAACTGAGGCTGCTTCGATAGCAAAGAGCCTCCTCCTGGGCCATAGCGCCATTGAGCCAACCGCCGCCTGGATTCCTTTCATTGGCCATGTTCAAGACACACACGTTCCGCATGTCAGTCTGCCGGAATTGCCTAGATGGGCTGCTAACCCTTATGGCGACGTCGAAAGTATCTCCAAATATGACTTCGACATGGGTCGATAGCTTTGGGTTGAATCTTGAATTCAAAGTAGTATATCTCATGCGTGGACAGTACTGTGCCGTTGGAGGTGCTCGAGGGACTATACTCAAGATACCAGGGAGAAGGGTTTGAGTCTCTTCCGCGGTTGCTCTCAGTATTGCTCTTCTATCGGCTCCGGACTTAGGCCGCGGTCGCACATTGACTGGTCGAAAGTAGTCCGGTAATAACTTTTGGCTCATCTTCAAGTATGTGGCCTGCTGTGAAACAGTGTAAGCTCAACGTGAGGTTAATCTGGCTAGACGTTTGTTAATGTAGTGCATCGCCTGACTCAACAGTAAGAGCAGACTTAGGCAGCAAGGCCGAAAGCACCAGGGTGCCTGGTGAGCGGCCAGCCGAGTGGAAATCCGACGGGCAACACGAACGAGCGGCAGAACACGAGTGCCTGGCGGGCGGTGCCTTAGGGCGGTGAGCTTATCATCGCCGATCGCGGGGCTGCCGATAAGCATCCAGTAACAACAGAGTTCGTCGCCACTGCAGATGACAAAGCATTTGTCTTTCTTTCAATCAGTGTCACTGTCGCATTACTTCTGCCTATCTACTCTTCCATGCACACAGAGGTCTTGCACATTGCTTTTAACTTGACGTCGAAGCCTTCACATTGCTGAATTAGCACGGTCCGAGTTGCAGCACAGACTTCTGAGCCCGCTGCGGAGTGGCGCTGCTATACCTTCACATCTAGTCAGGAGTCTCCAGCTTCCGCCACGATGAGTGCAATTCTATCTGCAGACGATTTGAACGATTTCATTTCTCCCGGGGTTGCGTGCATCAAACCTGTGGAAACACTCCCTGCAAAGGATCCCTCAAAAACAGATGTATGTGCTAGACTTCTTCTCTCCTTGTACCCCACTTCGTCCAATGAATGAGCGCTGATTTATAATCTATTAGAATCCTTATGAGGTGACCACAGAAGACAAAGTGCAACCTGAAAATCTTCCACCAGCTCAAATTTCTTTAACCGATTGCCTAGCATGCTCTGGGTGCGTCACTTCTGCCGAGGCCGTGCTCATATCGTTGCAATCGCATGCAGAAGTCCTCAATACTCTGGACGCGCACCCCGAGTTGCCACTGAATCGTGAAAATGGGTCAATCACACAGGAGCTGGGCTCAGCGAACGATGAAGGCCGAGTGTTCGTTGCAAGTGTCAGTCCTCAAGTGAGGGCAAGCCTTGCAGCGACCTATGGGATAACGGAAAGGGAAGCAACATACATGATCCAGCAGTTTCTCAGCGGTCCTCACGGTTTAAGAGCTGGGGGCAAGAATGGCAGCGGCTTTACATGGGTCGTTGACACCAATGTTCTACGTGAAGCTGTGTTGGTTCTTACGGCGGACGAAGTTGGTGAGACTTCAACCAACGGTCCAGACACCCCTAGTAACGGCACAACCAATGCTCTTCCCAAGCGGCCGATCCTCTCGTCCGCATGTCCAGGTTGGATATGTTATGCTGAGAAGACACATCCATTTGTTCTGCCGCATCTGTCCCGCCTTAAGTCTCCGCAAGCGTTAGCTGGCACGTTCTTCAAAACTGTCCTCAGTAAATCACTTGGCATACCGGCATCCCGCATATGGCATTTAGCCGTCATGCCTTGCTTCGACAAAAAGCTCGAAGCCAGTCGCGAAGAACTAACTGATGCTTCTTGGCTGTCTGCCAAGGACGAACACCATACAGCCGTCCGTGATGTCGACTGCGTAATCACTACGCGCGAACTATTGAGTCTGGCTTCTTCCAGAGGCATCTCTCTTCCCAACCTGCCGTTCAAATCCCTTCCTCAGTCCTTCATTCCACCTTTTCCAGATACGACTTTGCACAACTTCCTATTCTCAATGTCTTTCCCGGATCAATCAGCTGCCGCAGGTACATCCGGAGGTTACCTTCACCACGTCCTCCAGACTTTCCAAGCACGTAATCCCGGCAGTGAGATTGTCACTCAACGAGGAAGAAATGCTGACGTGGTCGAGTACACTCTCATGTCGTCTGAGCACACACCTATCCTCAAAGCCGCTCGCTATTACGGTTTCCGCAACATTCAAAATCTTGTTCGCAAATTAAAACCAGCACGGGCTTCTCGACTCCCAGGCGGAAGTCGACGGCTGGCAGTTGGACGGGCCGCCGTGTCCGGTGGTTCTGGCACGGATTACGCTTATGTAGAAGTCATGGCATGCCCTGGAGGCTGTACTAATGGAGGAGGCCAGATACGCATTGAAGATGCTCGCGAAGCCAGCTCGAGCGCACAGTCCTCAACCTCGGGCGAAGTGCCCGATCCGTCGTCGAAGCCGACACCGCATGAGCAACGCGCTTGGCTTGCCCGTGTGGACGAGGCATATTACTCTGCTGAGTCGGATTCTGAGTCAGAAGCCGGAAGCCAGTCGCAGCCCCTATCCATGCTCGAAAAAGAAGACAAAGTTCACAACGCCTTGCGTTATTGGTCTGACTTTATGGGCATTCCGCTTTCGAAGCTTGCTTATACCACATATCGCGAGGTCGAGAGTGATGTTGGCAAGTCCCAGCCTGCTGCGAACGATACTACTCGCGTTGCTGAACTGGCAGGGAAGATCGGTGGTGGTTGGTAGATGTGTTTCTTTTCTTTCTTTATTCATGACATATACCCTGTGATGTTTGGATGACATGAGACATGCGTGCATTTTCATCGGGACAGCAGTGTTTGCATTTGAACTGCATTTTATATAGAGAGATACCATGTTTGTGAACTCGTGGTAGCAATATCATAGGTCTTGGTGATGTATATTGTGTTCAAGAGATAGATAATACCTCCCAATAATAGGACGACCAGTTGTATGATGCCAAGGACAATCGTACTGTATATCAAATCACTACAAACATAAATTTTTAAGCCGACCAAAATCAACTACATCCTAAAAATTAGCTATGCTCCGGCAAAACCTCAGTACCACAAAATGCATAAACCATTGCACGACCCATACCGCTTACTAAGCCACAACCATAACCAGCTTATCCACAAGCATAACGCCTACTACCAACCGCCCAGACTAACCCGATCCAGCACAATCCTCCAACGCAAAAAAGTTCCAGAACAAACCAAACCACCCAATCCTTCCATCATAATCTATCCCACGCCCTCTCTACCTCCCCAACCGCACCGACCAAATACCCCACTCTACGAACATTGCTGACCCGATAAACCCACTACACTACAACCCACCATGTCCCGCGAACAATACCAAGTCCCCAACCTGGGCGCCGGCGGCGGCGGCGGCCAGAACGCCTTCGGTGACTCCATGGGCGCCGGCGGCCCCATGGACGGACCTGTCGTCGCGTACCTGTGCGGCGAGTGCAACTCTCGTGTTTCTTTGAAGAGGGGAGATCAGATTCGATGCAAGGAGTGCGGTCATCGCGTTTTGTATAAGGAGAGGACGAAGAGGTTAGTTAGTCTTATTTGCCCCCGGGGTATTTATTGCGAGGGTGTCTTGGGATAGATGTGGGAACGAGTTTAGACGAATGCATGCTAACTGGTTGACTTTGCGATATGCAGAATGGTCCAGTTCGAGGCTCGGTGATTCGATGTATGGAATTGAATAGAATCAATCGGTTTGCGTCGGGGCTGGGCTTGCGCCTGAACTGATGCAGTCTGGCTTTGCTTGTTTGACTCGTTTATGATGGGGTGGGTTGCATTTGGTGGCGCTTGGAGTTTGCTTTTGTCATATTATACACTTTGTGAGAATTGTGGTCATGTGTACGGGGGATGAGTGGGAGCAGATGGGCGGGTGAAGCTAAGTGAGGACGGGATTTTGTGCGAAAGTACCCCTCCCCTCTCCTTGGTTCAGGCAGTCAATGTGTCTACTGTGTTCGTGAAACATACTTGGATCTCCATTGTCGTAAACAGTACTCGTTTCGATGGTCACTCGGTATCATAAAATATCCACTACTACCCGAAAAAAGAGAATTATAGCCATGTTGTTGTTCTTTGAACAACTTTGGCTTATACTTTTAACCACAGAAAAACCCGAGAATCAGCCAAGGAATGAGTGGTCAGTGGATGACATGATTAAAGCCGGTTCGTGACTTCAATGAAGTGCTCGAAGGACTTCAGAGCAGCGCCGCTCTCAATGGCCCAGCGGGCTCGCCGGACACCTTCCTTCCAGCGCCCGCCGCCAGGGCCGCGCTCGGTGATGACCTGGCCGTCATCGCCAGGTCCCATGTTGCTTGTGTCCGCATCACAGATACCAGACACCGTTAGGAGGGCACCCACGTTCATGAGGACGAAGCTCAGGATGGGATCATCCCGGGGCAACTCATTGCGCAGAATGCTCATCAGCTTGGCTGCGTTGTCCTTGGGCATCTTTCTGCCGCCAACGTCAGACAGCGGGTGAGTCGGCAGGCCAAAATCGGAGGGGTGCAGTTGGAACGTTTCCATCTTGACCAAGGTGCGGGGGTTTTCCTCCTCATCGCACGAGCAATCGTCGTCCTGAGACCCGTCATACGCGGGGTTAGGATATTCCGATAGTTGCCAGCAGTTTGTCTTTCCTGCGCAGCTGATCTCGTCCAGATCCTCTTCACCGCAAACAACAAGCGCCTTCTTGCATCCGTTCTGTCGCAATGCCTCCACAAACACCGGGCCCAAGCTCTGGTAGGCCACACCAACAACACGCGCCTCGATAGCCCAATCGACTGGATTGGCAAGGGGTCCCATCAAGTTGAAGATTGTCCGAAGTCCAAGCCCACGCCGAACAGGGTCGGCGTACATCATGCCGAAGTGGAAGTTGGGAGCAAACAGGAAGGAGTAGTTGGTCTCCGCATAGACCTGGGGAAGGTTTTCGGCGTTAACTGCGCCAATCTTCGGGGGTACAGGAGTAATGGCGTTCAAGACGTCGGCGGATCCGGAGAAAGAGGTCTGTGCCCGGTTGCCATGTTTGGCGGTCATGAGGAGAGGGGAGGCAATGATCGAAGAGGTTGTGGAAATGTTGAAGGTAGAATGCATGTCTCCACCGGTACCAACGATATCGCACTAGAGAGGCGTCGCAAACGTCAGCTATATGACCCAATTGAGCTACAGAAGAACCAGAAACCACTCACCAGACCGCCCCTGTAGTTGCCCTCTTTCTTTGCCCGCGACTTGATAGCAGCAGTCAGAGTTGGTCGGTCGACCTGGCGAGCGGCCTCGCGCATGCGGTGCGAGCACTTGGCAATGACTTCAGCATCGCGGTCCAATCCCGTAGAATGAAGAAGTGTGAGCAGCGCTGCTGTCTGAATGTGCGAAATCCCGTCTTCAAAAATCAGCGCGAATGCTGAGGCAATCTCCGAAGCTTCGACCCGGCGTTCCGTAGCGGGGTAGGCGAGTCTCTTGAGGAGGGGTGAAATCGAGACATGTTGCGGTTTCTGGTAGTGAATTGGGGCGGACATTTTGCCTGTAGCTTGAATGTGAGCAGGGAAACGGAACCACACACGCTCCTATATAAGCAATGAGTCACAACTCACTCACCTTAGCTTCCCAAGCTTAGCTGCATGAGATGGAGGGCAGATTCGGAGTTTGGTCGGGTGCCGCTGACCGCAGAACAAAGAGTCATCTTTGCATCCGGCAGTATCCCACCGCCCGTCACCCCGGCTAACCCGCTTTGGGAAGTCAAGATTTCGTGCCATATTTTCGTCCAGCCGGGCATCCTCAAGCACGCTGCTCTTGTCGCCAGCATCGCCATTTTCACGGTCTTGGAGGGTCTTCGTCAGGTCTCTACCTGCTAGTGGTACAAGCGCACACCCCAATTGGCCCACATCCTCGAAATACCTCTTTCCACCTTCACAATGCCGCCTCGCGTTCGCATCTCCAGCGGCCGCATCACTCAGTCGGTCCGCCGACAAAGGGTCGTGTACCAACATGAACTCCCGATTGCTGCCAGATATGCCAGCACTGCAGCCACCGCGACAACCCCGGCCGCATCAATCGAGCAAATGACACACTCCCCCGCCCCCATCGCCCACTACCCTCCCACGCAGCCTCCCTCGCACCGCAACCCCGAATACCGCCGGTCCCAGCTCCTCCGGCAATACACCTCCATCATCCGCACCACGCCTCTCATGGTTTTCCTGCAGCACGACAACCTCCAATCGGTCGAGTGGGCCGCTATCCGTCGAGAGCTGAGCGCAGCCATGCAGAAGGTGGATGAGAAGATTGCCTCGGAAGGTCGGAAGGCCCCAGCACTGGCTCCGCACATCAAGGTCCAGATTGTCCAGACGCGCATTTTTGAAGTCGCCCTCCGTATCGTGGAATACTTCCGTCCCAAGCAGACCACCCCGGTCCCCAGAGCCGTCGACCCTGCCACGCAAACATCGGCCGAAATCCCTCTTGCCGCTTCCCGGGATGACCCTTCTCTCTCCCATGACCTCTCCCGCGCCGCTCATGATGCCGTCCTGTCCATGAAGGGCAAACATGAGCTGTCGGAGCTCCTGGTTGGACCTGTGGCCGTCCTCACCATCCCTCACGTCTCCCCCGAACACTTGAAGGCCGCATTGCAGGTCCTGGCCCCGAAGTCGATCGGTCTTCCTCTGCCTACACGGAAGGCCAACCCCGGCTGGCATGAGTTCCCTGTTCAGAACGGTCTGAACAAGTTGTCTTTGATTGCTGCCCGTATGGACGGACAGGTCTTTGATGTTGAGCAGTCCAAGTGGGTCACCAGCATCGAGGGTGGTATGGATGGCTTGCGGTCACAGCTCGTTATGGCTCTCCAGAGCATGGGATCCAGCATTACGAATGCTTTGGAGGGTGCTGGAAAGAGCCTTTACTTTACGCTTGAGAGCAGAAAGCAGGATATGGAGCCCAAGGACAAGGCACCCGAGGATGAGAACAAGGGTGATTCTGCTTGAACTGTCTAAGGCTGTTTCTTTTGCCTGGCTTGCCATGTATAATAAAATGTCGCGTGTATTTTCTTTCCCCCTTTATTTCCTTTTGGTTCCATTTTACCCTTCAAGACCATGATTGTTTTAGCACATGAAATTTCATTAGAACCGGAGTCATAGTTCTAGGTTACAAATACATACATACTCCTTTTGGCTGTTTACCCGCCCCTAAACCTTGTATCCGTGACCTACGCTGAGAATACAGCTATTAGTTTATTTAGACCTAGCCCACGTAACCGCCTTGTGTCGGTCGCCGACACATGGTGCGGTTCTTAAAACCACTTGCATGAAAGAGACTCGCAGGGGGATAGAAGAGCAACAGGACAGCTCTTCCTTTCATCCCTAACCAGCCTTGCTTAATTGTCGCTATTGCTTTGCTCTGCATGCATCAATTGGCGGTGCAACAGCCGAGCATTCATGCCCACAATGCATCGTACAAGATCCCAGTCACCATCCAAGCCTACCCAGTCCGTAACAAGGACACCAGTAGACCAGTCACCATCACCCTCTCCATGCTTCCTGCACAGATACTCAACAGTGGCGGGATTGAGCTTGGCGGCAATCTTCTCAGGCCAGGTTCCGACCTTCCAGAAATTGCTGGCACTCAGGAAGTTGATGTAAAATGGGTGTGCTCGCGTTGCTAGGGGACCTGGAAGTACCCCAAATGGGTATAGAGTCTTGCTTGCGCGTCCACACTGCTCCGTCACGTATTCGATCTTTTTATCAATGTTCTTGGTCTCCATGACCTCGTAGAAGTCTTGAATGCAAAGCTGACCACTGGGGCAGGTAGCACTGGCGCAGTTATCGGCCCAGCCACTGGCATTGATACCCCATCCTTTGCCATCGTGGATGTCTTTTAGGTGTTCTAGGATTTCGAATCGACGGACAAGGACAACTTTCCCGCGTACTTCACCTAGAGTGGGAATCTTTGGTTCTGTGTACCATCTGCTCCCGGGACGGGCGTAGTGGTCGTTGACGATCCTACTCAGTTGTTCGTCGGTGTGGTTTCCAGGACCTTCGCGTTTGAGAGAGATGATAAGGGTTTCGGAGGGATTTTGTTCAAGGAAGTCGTTCACTTCGTGCATCAGATCCCGGAAGTATTTGTTGCCGGTAAGTGAGATGGGAAAGACGCTGTGAACGAGGATAAGCTCCTCTTTCGACGTATCTTCCGGATATTGAGGCTGGACACGGATATCGAAGAATCGGACCCCATTCCTCAACTGCTCCCTGGGACTGACGGCCTGGCAACGAACGGATGGCGCTGCAACATGGCAGGTTGGGGAGTTGTGCGTGCCTGGAATTGAGAGAGAAGAGAGCAAGGTGTCATCCTTCAGCTCGCCCATCCAGGCATTCAGATTGGCCGAGGAATAGATTGTGAGATGAGATGCGGCGGTGATGTAGATCCCCGTGAACTTGAACTTGGGGTTGTCACACAGCGCCTTCATGGTGGCAGTCTCAGTGGTGGGCACTGGGGTCTGGATTTGATGCCTTTCTCCTTCCACTTCAAAGACCCAGCGCATTCGTTCCTTTTCAGAGTCGATGAACGAGCGAAGTTCTGTCTGGACCGATTCGAAGGGCGCGACATGAATGTCAACGTCTTTCTCAGCAAAAGGTTTCGTATCATCGTTCACTGCAGCAACTGGAGTGTTCGCACGGGTCGTATTGGTCAAGACCCGTGTGAAATTCTTCGCAAAAGTATGAACCCCATCAAGCGATCTATCGGGGGCACGGAAGCGCTCAATGCGCTTCAGTGTGATGGGCGTAGATGTGAGATTGCGAATGGTAAGATGTTCGGCCACCATCTTCTTTGACCTTTTATTATTCACTCGCTCAGGTGTTGGGTTGTTCTCCGATTCGTGTCTCGGTGGACGGCGTGATAAACACGGCATTTAGGACAGATCTCCGACGGACGGGACCGACAATCTAGACTTTATAATTAGCAGGCTGGCGAAAGGGGAGCTGATCCCAAGGAAAAGGCTGAAGTATCAGCTTGTCGGGGTTAGATTAAGGCCTGTAATTGGTCTATTTGAGTTGGGGGTGCCTGGTTGCAATGGGGATACTTTGGGACACTAAGATGGCCCCCGATGGGGATTGCGCCAATGAAGACCGGCACCGACTGCCCATACTGGCCCAGGATCACTTGCCGAGGCGGAACACCGGGGGCCCTGGAAAGTTTGCTACGCAGATGCCAACCAGCTCAAGGGTTTGCAAGAGCAAGCGTATTGAATAGCCTGGAATTAGAAAGTCAGCCGTAAGACAATGTTTGCTATTTTTGGGGCCCGCCGTTTCCCTGAGGGTGTGCTTGAAGTGGTTAGTTGATAATGATCAGCCCTGCGTCGTAAGGCTCTCCGTAATCCAGATCCACCACCCGCAGATACATCCCGCGGCTGACGATCATGAAAGAAACCAAGAGCTGGAGGTTACTTCTTTCACCCAAGGCAGTCATTGATACAGGTCAGAGTACCTTTGGACTGGATGAGTTGTCTGCTAGGCAGCGGAAATCTCTGAGGCTTGGTTCAGATCTGACTATTTCTTGGCTAGAGCGGAGACATATCTCTAGTGTTTGTGGAATCCCGCTGAAGCCGAAGATGATACATCCGGTTGTTATACATCGAGTAAACCGCCCCAACCTTTGGAGTTGGAGGACATGGATTGAATGGAAGAGAATCTAAAATGGATGCCTGTCTGTGGGCTGGTATAGATCGGCCCGCACGTGCCATGTTTGATCGCGGAAGATTGAACTTGCAGCCCGAACTGTGGGCGGAAGTGGGAATGTGGAGTAAGACACATGGTATAAGAATGTCAGCGCTTTAGGTACTATCTTAACATAACAGATTATAGTAACATAGTTGTGAATACTTCAATCCTTTATTATGTAGATAGGATACTATGTCTAGTTCTCTAGCCCTTGATATCAATGGACTGGTACCCAGACAGGCTTGTTCCGGTGCTCTTAGTTGTATCATAAACTGGCAGGATGATGTAGTCCCGCTAATGATTTCGTTTTACTGTCTGAAAGTGGAGAAGGACTATACTCGAAGATTATTATGAAATTTTCTACAAAATTGAGTCCTCGTCAGTCCGGTAGGTGAGTACTAGATCACTGGCTTGTAATGGATATCTCCGGTTGCTCGTAGGTAAGCTCCGAAGCGTCTCCGAGGTATCGGAAGCTTTCACGGTAAATGCCTATCTCAGATTGTTGCATCCTCCCTTCAATAGGTAATTGTATTCTATTCCTTCCTTCGCAAAACCTACAAAATCAATATGAGCCAAGTATTAGCATATATTACCGTAGATTTGCGTTTTCACAGTGTCTCATCTACGCGCGCGCGTATTGAGTGAATGAAGTAGGTAGGGTGACTTCCCAAACGGGCTGCCATCCGCATGAACCTGGCTTCTCACACCTCACCCCGCCTGTTCCCTTTAAATTCCTCTCAGCCTCCCGACCTTTCAATCTACATTTTCTCATCCATATTACTCCCATTCTCATTCTATCTTCACTTTTCATCTCATTGTCTGTCAAGCAACCACCTAGCTAGTATGGGAACCAGAGGCCTCGTTTTTGTCCGCTGTCGTGGTAGATACTTTGTCTACTACAACCAATTCGACAGCTATCCTGAAGGATTAGGCGATGCCATCGTGAATAACATACCTGAAGACCCTGAGAAATATCAAGGCAAGTCAATCCCTCTGCCTACATAGATGCATACGGCTCAACTAACAACTAGTCAGAATGGCTCCGATGTATGCGAATGATATATGCCAAGCTTGTTGAGCAGTTCGAGACACAAACTCTTCCGGTTGAAGTTCAAAGCTCCCGAGAGGAGTACTCCAGTGTGGCTCTGAAAGAGCGTTACGCAAAGAGCTTCTGGGCCGTCGATGATCGACTAGAACTCCCCCTGCTACAGACAGCGATCCCGGAGCTGATGAACGCGTGGAATATCGAATGGACCTACACCCTCGATCTAGACCGGGAGGTTTTGACGATTGACCACTCCCTCCATCTCTACCTGGTCAAAATTCCCCATGCAGGGGATTGGATCAAGTATCTTGGTCTAGATGGCCGACGCCGTCGGGCAGCTGATCGATGCACACCTGAAGGGGTAGTTGCTAATCTTTGCTGGAAGCCGAAGGTAAACAGCGCCTCCAGAGATAGGTATAGCCACTTGGACATTAAGGTCGCACCACTAGAAACATTCTACGACCAGGGAGACATCACTGACGCACGCGAGTCATTACTGGCTGCCATTTTTACGCGCATGCACAATAGGTATCGACCTGTCCTGGATGCCTATCTTGCGGAGTGGGATCCCAGTTGTTTCTCGTTTAGGGAAATGGCCTTTGCTATGCTGTCCATTGCTGCCGGTGAGATAACTCTTGAGTGCTCTCGCAGCTTCGACCAAAACCACCAGGCAGAAGGCTACTACTTGGCTCGGCAGGATGTCTCTCCCGAATTGACTGCGCCCTGCTACCTGCCGAGTGTTCTGCCACGATTTTTGCACGAGTCTCACCTCCCGGGTGTCCAGTCTGGCTCAGCACCTGAAGGCAAGATATACTGGCTCAGGAATGTCCTTGTATACTTGGCTTCTAGACTGGATCTGATCGAAGTCGAGGAAGCATCCGTCACCGAAGTTGTGGAAGCTGGTCTCAAGCAGGGACTAGAGAACTTTCATGCCATGGTTTTCTCAATCCTAGATGTGGTGCTGCTTCATGTTCAGAAAGGCCCAGAAGGAACCGTACATGTCAGCAGGTCTCCTCTTCTCGCACTAGTACAGTTTGATGATAAAAACTCAAAGTTTGCGAATGGTCCTCGGACAAGGGTGTCGTCTCATAGCCCTGCGCAGGAAGATGCGGGCACGGCAGACGAACATCTAAATGACTTCGGAAACATGGAAGCTGCTAGCCCATGTTATTCAGAAAACTCTACGCGAGAGGATAGTGGTCGTCCTAGCCAAGACGTCCCTGTTATAGAGGGTGTGGCCGCCTCCTCTGAGGAGCCCCAAACTCCGAGCTCCGAGCATGTGGAGCGACTTCTGTCTGTCCTCGAAGCTCCTAGCGCTGAGGATGATCGCCATTCTAGCCCTGCTCATTCGCTGGTCGTCGATGATGGGACCGAAGATGCTGCTAGTTCTGAGCTACAAGAGGGGTCTCAGCTTGAATACCCAGCCTGTGGCTCAGAGATTTCGAACAATATAGAGTATGATGACGATGACGATGAGTCTGCTGATTATGGTCCACGGCCGAAGACGCATGCCAATGCTTTTGTCGCAGTTTTACGTTTCTTCGACGCAGCTACCTATCGAAACCTGAAGCATGCAAGTTCGCGTGTGTTCCCCAATGAGATACTGGGAACCATTATGAGGTTCTCCGATACGCGGACCTATCGCACGCTTGGCGAAGTGTCATCTTACTGCCGCAGAATCGGCAACCGTGAGTTTCGCTTGAACGATGACTATGCTGTTGTGGGTCTCGACATTGCCGAAGAGAGTTTTATCTTGGAAGATTTGCACTCGGGGAAGAAGAGCAATTCCCAGATAAATCATTACAATGACGCCTCGTGGTTCCCTGTTACCCTCAAAGACAACGAGGTAAAGTTGAATCCTGTGGTCGGAATAGCAGACCCCATTAGACAGAGTATCTTGGATTCTGTGGGCATGGTGCTCTCGGAGGTGGTTCACAAACGTCCTCCCTATACAAAGCAAATAGACATGCCCGAACAGTAAGTTTCGATGACCTGTTGACGTTACGCGTATCTAATCTCTTCAGCAGGATGTTCTATGATTATTACGGCGGCAGGCAGATCGAAGAGCCGGAGCTTTTATTCAACATTGAAGACCACATGTATGTAGGGTCAGTCGAAGATGGCTGGGGTAGGTATCTCGCGAAAAGGTACCAGCTTAACTGTGGGTTGAGTAACCCGGAATATTGGGTCGTTCAAATTCGTGGTCCGAAATTCTGCTGCCTTCTACCCCCTAGGTACCGTGAACTTGTCATGGATTTCGCTTTCGGCAGTGGTTTTTATTGCTTTTTGCGCCATGTGCGTGACGAAAGTCCGGAGGAATGGGACCTGACGATGAAGCATGCCCTGCGTCAGCTTCGGCAACGAGAGGAGTCGGAAAAAAAGACTTCTACTATCAGTCCCAGAGGCCGACCTGTTGTCGTGGCCTTTACTACGAGAACCAGATTATTCTATTATGTCTACCGGCGTGAAGAGCCCGCAGCCCTTGGAGCCGATGCTAGTTCATTTTCTCGAGACATCGCTGCACGGTGTACGGACCCAGATCCTAGTCGGCGTCTTGTGCCCCTTCTTCCCGGAGACAAAACCATCGACTTGAAGAAAAGTGAGGAGAGAGATGAGTTTGAGAGCTGGATAAAGATCTTTTGCGGCAATTCAGACCAGTCAACTGAGTGGGATCCATTCACGGAAAAGCAGCAGCCGCTTATCCACAACAATCATGTGCCCAAAAGCCCTGTACAGGACACAGACGAGCCTTTTCTGTGACCACAGACCAGAGTCATAAGCCAGTTAAGGGCAAATCTCAGTGATACATCCAAGCAATGACGTCATTCTCTAGCTTCTTCAACTGGTGTTTCCAGTGCTGTGCCAGCTTATATTCTTAGCATCTTTGTCTTTTTCTTAGCTCACGATGCCCAAGTAAAGATGACAGAGTTACCACGGGAGGCTAGAATGCTTTTATGACCCACTCATCTGTTCGTGACAAAGGGTTCAGTGTTGTATTTGCTGAGATTTGACTTCAATTCCGATCGTCCGCTTGCTTTCTTGTTTCTATTACTTTGATATGTATGGATGAGGGCGATAACAGAATGATACCTACCAGTTGATTAGGATAAACCAAATAGGTCGAACTCCAATTGACTCAAAGAATGAACTCAAACAGCATATTTTCTATCGTCTAACAAGCAGTAAACGCACCATAGCATCTGCAAGAGCACTCATGAATCCCATTCCAGGCAGCTGCTATCCTGTAGGATTCTAGTAGTAGATATACCACATACAAAGATAGTAGTGGGGTCCTTCTTTCTCCAAATCTTGGCCATTACTGCCTACTACAAACCCCACCCCATCCTTAAGCTAGTAGACGATGCCACCCAATTGAAACTCAGCGTGATGTCAATGTTATGAATCTCCATCCCCACTATCGTATTTACAATAAGAAGTCGTAGGAGTATGAACTAGCAAATGCAATGTTTGTGTGACATTTCTAAGCAAAGTCATTTGTAGCTAAGAAGACATAGGTAGGTATCAACCGACAAACCGGGACAAAAATGAAAATGCAACTTCAATCCAGAGTCACAAACTCCCATATCAATCAATATCAATCATCCAGTCAATCAAACAATGATAGATCAGACCAAAAAATGCATATGAGAAAGCAAACATCATATCATACCCAACTCCATACAAAACCCCATAAATGGAAATCAATCATGCACAAAGACACTGGTCAGTGAGGGATTAATAATTCTTATCAACGATACCTCGCCAACGTATCCCTCACCAACTCCAACACCTCAGTCTGCACTTCCGCCTGGGAGGCACGCACATCCACCGTCAAAGCATCCCACTCGCCCTTGGGCTCCTCCAGATCCTGCAACTGCGACTGCACCATACTACTCTTCATGTAATGCGCCTGGCGATTCATGACTCTCTGTAGCAGCATGGTCTCATCCAGCTTGAGATAGATGAAATGGATCTGGACCGAGGGGGACCCGTACGCGGCGACGCGCATCACGTCCCGGTATTTCTGCTTCAGGGCTGAACAAGCAACCACGACGCCGGAGGGCGGGTGGAAGTTGTTGGTCTCGGAGGGGGAGAGCGCCTCGATGGCGGCTTGGCGGAGTGAGATGAGCCAGTCCCATCTGTCGGCGTCGGTGAGGGGGATACCGTTGGACATTTTTTCTTTGTTGTTGGGGGTGTGGAACTGTTGGTTTGATTATCTTTGTTAGTTGGGTGTATGTGTGGTTGTGTGGTTGTGTGGTTGTGTGGTTGTGTGGTTGTGTGGTTGTGTGGTTATGACATGTAGGGTTGGGTTGTTTAGGGTAGGTAACGGCTATACGTACATCATCACCCTCTAAGAACGGAATGTTAAGTGCTTGTTGAATCCCCTTGCCTACTGTGCTTTTCCCGCATCCTGCTGGCCCCGTCACTACCCAGATGTGTTGGATTTGCTCCGCCTGCGGTGCTGTGATGGTAGTTCTGGTGGTGGTGTTGTTGTTGCTGCTGCTGGTGCTTCCCCACATGGAGTTGGCCACGGAGTTGGTCAATGGGCTTTTGCTGACGGGACCGCGTGTGGAATCTACTACTGCGGCTGCGTTGGTCATGGCAGGTTGTTGCGGCCGTTCGCCGGCGGAGAGCATGGTGACGGTGGTGGTGGTGGAGCAAGTAGAAAGCTTGCGAGAGGTGAAGTGAGGGAGTGAGGGTGAGCCCCGAATTTAGGTATGACGTCCTTGCGAACCGTGGGATAAATAGGGTTGTATTTCAGTTCAATTTATCCACCCGGGAGGAGTAAGTAGCAATGGGATGTATAATTGTGGGTGAATGTGAATAGCCTATAGCGCGCGCAAGTGGTCACCCGACGAGAAATGAGGAGAAGTTGTGGTGGTGGTGCTGGTGGTTGAATATAGTGGTCGTCGGTGAGGTGAGTGGTTTGAATAGTATGGGGTAATGGGGATTCGACAGTGACTTGGGTATATAAGTACTATAAAGGAAGCAAGGAAGAGAAGAAAGGGAAAAAGGAACCAACAAGAGGAAGGGGAATTAGATCATAAAATATGATAGATAGATTTCAGGGAAGTTTATAAGAAAGCAATAAATCTCCTTCAAGTATGAAATGCAAGTGGGTCAAAAGACGGGCACCGTAATCTCATTGGAACTGCCAATTTCTCAATATTTCCTTCTCTTGATTTTCTTTGATTTTTGCAACTCAAATACGGAGTAAGTATGAGAGCCGGCTTTGAGTAATGAATGAGCAGGTTGGGGCCGGAAATTGCCAGAACGGTTTCCACCTCCCCCAAACAAACCGCATCGTCATGGGCTTGTGTGAATCGGGACCAGTTTCAACCACATCCGCCGTCGAATCACAAAGCAGCTGCAACCATTTGCAAGACGCAAAATAAGTAGGGCACTCCGAGTGGGGGGCGCATATTGAGCAGCGAAACGGGCGAGTCCGGGCGAGTGGGGGAAAGAAACAATATCGAAGGAGAAAGTCCAGTCAAAGTCACTTTCAGGAGTCCGGCGGTCTGGTCATTAGCGGGAGATCCGATCGGTAGCAAACAACTCTCCGTATTGTCGCATACACACCTCCATACAGCCAGCAAGATAGAAAAAGTACGCGCGCTCTCCTTCCCCCCCTGATTTCCTCAACTTCACTTCAGCAGCAGGATACAGGGGAATTTTGCCCGGTAAGGATCAGTCAGCTCAGCGAGGCTATCACATCCTGTATCCCTCAATTCCCGTGTCGCACCAATGAATGATGCTAGCTGGCTTGTCCGGCCATCCCGCCATGATGTCACTGGGTCTGTTGCAACCGGGGATTCGGAACCGTAATTTGGTACGTCTGTTTCTGGTCTCTGACGGTATCGGGACGGGTAATGGCTCGAACCCCCACGCTATTCCTAACGCGGTATTGGGTCACCATCCCCCCAAAGGGGTCGTTTTCCACGGTGCGCTTTCCAGGGCCCCAGGCATATACTATGGCTAACTGAAAGTCCAGAGTGGCTCCTAGGACAATAGCAGAGGCTTCAATGTCTACCCCATTCCTTGCAGATAAGATAAAACAACGGATAAGGGTCAAAGTTACTTAGTTTACAGGATCGTCTCCCGCGCCAAGCTCAATTTTTCATCTTCCCTCATCCGACTGGCGAACAAAGAACCTTCAACCTGCCGATGTCCGTTCCCGTGCCCTTCACGGTAATCAAGCCTGCCTAGTAAGGCCTAACTGGGCCCAGACGACAGGTCAAATCAAGGTCTTCAACTCACGAGTGTTACTTTCGCTGGAACTTTGCTGTGTCTCTGTGTTACCCTGCTAGCCATGGACTCAGAAAAGCAAAAAGTAAGCTGCGGAAGACCGCCATTTCTCCTCAGGAACCAGTTAGAAACCATGCGGACATATCTGGCACCCGCTGATTGATCCTGCATACTCACCGCTTGGAACGGTGGCGTGCAGATGGATGGCCGCGGCTCAGTCTGGGGAAACTCTGATCGCTGGCATGCGTGTCGAATTCCCCGACGAACGAACTTCCTGGGAAGGAGTTAGGCAGACTTGCTGCCTGCACGAGATACTCTACTCCGTAGATACATCCAACGACACGGAAACATGTTTCCAAGCAATACCAATTAAGGTTACGGGTCCGCGGCTCTTTGCATATTCCTACCAATAGACAAATGTTTCTGTTGACTGTGTGACCGATGACGGTCTTTCTTAGACTGCCATCAATCATAAAAAGCAGTCTGCATGCGCACAGAGATGTAACAGTGCTGGCCAGATGATACGGTTACCCCTCCTGACCGACAGGTGGTGGATGAATGTTCAATCAAAGCCCGTGGGTTTAGCATGCGCTGGCGTCCGACTCATTCTCGTAGTCTTGTCGTAGGATCGGTCATATGCTGCACAACCCTTGATGACGGACAAACTTGCCTCGATCATAGAGGGTAGATTTCTCCGTCAGCGTCATTGGTTGTATGGATGTGCAGTGTCCTCCTAACTTGACACATCCGGTTCTCCCTTGCCTAACAGGTATGGCATTCCTGTCGCAGTCAGTTAAAGTAGTACAGCCTTTCCAGTTTTTGTACTTATGCAAGGCCTCTAACAGCAGAGCTTCTCTCTTCTAATGGGTGCCCACTAGTTGTGGTTTTTTGTAGTGACGATGGCGTATAACTAGTTGGGGATGACATAGTATCGCTTACATAAGCAGTGATATGCCAGGTCGCCCACCGCCAGGCAGTCGGGATGCCGCCTAACCAGATGAAGCTGAGTGCGACATGGCCATTGTGTGATATCGCATTCCATAGGCCGATTCACCTAGTGCACTGCGCTCTTTCCAGCTGATTGAACTTATTATATCTCCCTTCTCCCTCGAACGCCTCGCCTACGATGACCTCCCTCTTCTTCTCCACTCCCGTCGACATCGATGTGGTCCTCGAAGACAGCGATGAGCGTCAGACGGTTGATGTCAAGCTCGACAAGGGCCGTCGCGAGAGGGTCCCCCTCTACATGGACGGAGAGTCTGTCAAGGGTGCTGTGACGGTCAGACCTAAGGATGGAAAGCGCTTGGAGCACACAGGCATCAAAGTGCAATTCATTGGCACGATCGGTATGGAACAATGGCTCTCAGGAGGGGGCGGGCATAGCTCATCACCATGTCAACTACATGGTTGCTCTAAGGCTCTGAGTCTCGATGCTAACACACAATTGTCCGATTAGAAATGTTCTATGACCGCGGTAACCATTACGAATTCCTGTCGCTGGTACAGGAGCTCGCCGCTCCTGGAGAACTGCAGCACCCCCAGACCTTCCCGTTCAACTTCAAGAATATCGAGAAGCAATACGAATCATACAACGGTATCAATGTCAAGCTACGATACTTTGTCCGCGTGACAGTATCCAGGCGCATGGCGGACGTGATTCGGGAGAAGGACCTCTGGGTCTACTCCTATCGCATGCCCCCCGAGACCAACAGCCCCATCAAGATGGATGTCGGTATCGAAGACTGCCTGCACATTGAGTTCGAATACTCAAAATCCAAGTACCACCTCAAGGATGTCATCGTAGGACGCATCTACTTCCTCCTTGTGCGCTTGAAGATCAAACACATGGAGCTTTCCATCATCCGTCGTGAGACGACCGGATCTCCACCAAACCAGTATAACGAGAGTGAGACGCTCGTGCGCTTCGAGGTACGTTTGCATGCAAATGGAATCGCTGCATGACGCTCAAAGCACTAACCCGCTGCACGCAGATCATGGATGGATCACCTTCCCGAGGTAAGTTGGTGGCTCGGACTCATCTGGCTCTCAGGCATCGCAACACGTCACACTTGTGGCCTTATCACAACTGAGCTTCTCTTCTGACCTGTTTCCAGGTGAAACCATCCCCATCCGTCTGTTCCTTGGAGGATTCGACCTCACCCCGACATTCCGCGACGTGAACAAGAAGTACTCCACGCGCTACTACCTCAGCCTGGTGCTTATCGACGAAGGTACGTGATGCTGCATCCATCTGCGTTTCACCTGCGTTTTACCCTTGTTTTGCGACTGCCGTTCATGAATCCCGCCTGGCGTGGGAGCACCATTTTGCCATCCCACGCATGTGAGTCCAGGTCTTGGGTTGCAAAGCAGTGGTGGCTAGCTAGCCGGCCCACTTCCTGGCTCTGGCTATACCATCATCCCACGGCATCCCACCACCCCGTTCAATAGCCGGTCGGCTATTGGAACCCTTAATCGGGCCGAAAACCTGCAATGTGGCCAGTGGCCACAGTTGGGGGTATTTCCCCCCGTGACTAACCCCCACGCTAAACCTCAAACTATTCTGGTCTCGCGTGGTGGCCCCACCGGCCCCAGTTCCCTCCCGTTTCTTTGCGTTCCCGAAGTTTCGATCGTCACATCATTACAAGCCCATTCTTTACTTGCTAACCTGGGTCTACTACTGCTGCTATACAGACGCTCGCCGTTACTTCAAGCAATCTGAAATCGTCCTCTACCGTCAAGCCCCCGAGATCGCTATTACCCCTCAAATCGCCCAGCAGCAACAGATTCAACAGCAGCAGCTTCTCCAACAACAGCAGCAACAGCAACAGCTGCCCGCCGGTTCTGCGACAGCCGGCCCCGGACGAACCGACACCCAGCCTCAGTTCACTCAGCAAATTCCTGCTTCGGCGGCGTAAATTCAATCCGTTTGCGTCTCATGCTGTAGCGAAATAGATCGTCTTTTGTTCGTGAGCTGCTACTGCTGTGCTGTGCTGTGCTGTGTCAGGCTTCCGTTTGATGTTACCTAACCTTACCCATTATACCCTTCTGTGTATTAACCTATGCCTGGCTGTATTTCTCCTCCTTGTGTTATGATGAAATCTCAGCAACATGAAAATTACTCAATCATTTTCTTTTTCGTTCCGTATTCGATTAACCCCTTTCTATTTGTAAATTTCGCGGTGACATGGGGGAAGTTTGCCAGGTATAGATAGCCATTACTACTACCTATATGGTGGCAGAATGCTTGTACGGCGATATTTTCCATCTAAGACTATTTCAGACATGAGGCAACACAAACTATTATCGAACCTAGAATCCATTGGGGACCGTAATCGTACAGCAGGCAGAGTTTGAGCAGATGCAGGCAACGGAACAACTAAAACACAACAACGCTCGCTAGATGGCTTGATCGTCTATGTAGTATGTATGTCCCAACGAGCTAAAACATCATATATAGAAACAACAACAGCAACAGCAACTGGCATATGAGCAATGACAAGTCAATTCTATATGTCATACATAATAACCAGCACCGCCACCGTTAGCCTCCTGGAGAATCTTTCCGAGAGCATGCAGCACTTCACCATCGTCTTGTTCCTTCCCCGCAACTTGCACGGCCCGCACAACGAGCGGGTAGATCCATGCAAGGTGTTTTTTGTGATCCCGGTCAGACTCAGAACTAGTCACAGCGGGGGCTGATTCGCTCGGCGCGGGCTTGGGTGGAGGGATCGCCGACGGCTCGCTACGCAGGTCTACCATGCCGCGGAGGAGGTGTAGAAGGGATCTGCGTGCGGGCGTGGGCTGTGGCATCAGGCCGCGCAGGGGTTGGTCTGCGATGTAACCTTTCAGGGACACGGCACAACGGAGGATAAGGTATGGGGTGATAGAGCGTGCAAGGAGGACGAGAGCGGTGTTTCGTTGTTCGGAGGTGTTGTTGTCAGCGGCTTGCGTTGCTTGTTCCGAAGGCGAGGATGCTAGTTCGAAGAGCGTGTCGATCACAGCGTATGCCATTTTGGTCCGTATTGTGGGTGGGGGTTCGAATGTCCTTCCAGGTCGTATTTCATATATGTCTTTGAGGGGTTGGTCTTGGAGGAATTTGGCGGGGATGTCGAAGCGCTGAGGAAGGTAGATAAAGGACGAGTGCAACAAGGCGCAGGAAAAGTCCCGGCGGATTGAGTCTGGGATCACGGATGCCCCAAGTGATGGAATGATCAGTGTCTTCAGTCGTTCAAAAGCACCCACGTCAAAGGACTCATCATCCAGGATGGTGGTCCGGGGAGCTGAAGTGGTTCGATAACCTCGAGCAGTGACAACACCACTTGCAATGTCGTTAACACTCTTCCAGAAGTGTGTGATTTCAGGATGTTCCGAGTCGCCATATTGTGTCTCCACGTAAGGGATTGCAACTTGGAGAACATTCAAAGAGGCCGTCGTTGACTTTCTCCAGAGACTCGGTTCCCGATCCTTCCCGGACCACTCATACCTTTGGACGATAGGGTTTGCGAGATGTTCTAGGGCCGTAGCTAGCGAGCCGTTCGTGAAAATGTCCTTCTTGATACCGTGCTCAGCAATGTACCAGCTAAGTAGCTCTATCACAGCTTTAGAGAAGGCAAGATAAGTCGGTCGTCTTGAGTCATTTGCAGGGTCCCACTTTGACAACGGTGCATCCGCAAAATCAGCAAGACATAATAGGATGTCTGGTTGTGAGTCGTCTTTTTCAAGGCATAGTGTCTTCAAGCACTCGATGATCATGGTTTGAAGGCGCGATGAGCGATCAATGTCTGGCGAGTACCGGGGGGACACCGAATTCCAAGCGAGAAGACGCAGATGTCCGAGGATGCTGCTCACCTGCTCCCCAGCAAGGTCATCCTTATATAGCCGATAAATCTGCTGGAATGACTCGAGGTATGCTATTGCCGCTTCTTGATTAGGTTGTTCCAAGTCAAGTAGATCTTCCTTATCTGCCGGGTGCCCGTTTACCCATAACAGCCAAGCAGAACGCAAGGCCTGTGTGCTTAGACTACAAGATGCCTGCACACGACGAAGGATTTTTGACAGGCTAGAGTAGACAGCCTCGCTGAATTCAAGAAGCCGTAGGCTGATCAACTTCCGGAAATATTCAAGCAGCCGTTCCCAAGACTGATCGAATAGATCGTCTTGAACAATGGGCTCAAAGAAAGTAGTGATAAGATCACAAGCTCCCTTTATCATGACAACCGTAGTCTCAGTCCACGCCTTGAGATCGTCGGAAGTGCGACTGCTATTTTCCTCGCGTGTATGTGTGAGCTCGGTCTCTATTTCCTCCACCATTCGGAATAAGACACGGTTCAGACACAAGCGCCATGCCTTGGGTGACAGTTGTTGACCGTAGGCGTCGAATATCCTCAAGAGGGTCTGAACAGCGCAATTCCGAATTTCTGGCCTGCTATCCGTCGTGAGGTCGACGATCCGTAGAAGGAGCAATAGCCACAGAGCGTTTCGCGATACAGAAGGATCCTCCCCCTTGGCTAGCCCTGCAAGGGTGTCTTCAGTCACAGAGGCGTCAATGTGAGTTTCAATGCAAAATTGTTCGATTTGTCCCTGAAGGAAGTCCGAAACATTCCAGAAAGATGATGTGGTTGTCAATGAGATATTGAAATCCTGCTGCTGCAAGGCAAACTTTGAAAAAGAATCCACGAGACTTAGTCGACAGGGTACTGGAAGTAAGGAAATGAAATCGGAAGCTATGAGCTGCAGAGACTTGTAAGCTACCCGAACAAGCCGAGGTGAATTTGCTGTCGATGATGGCTGACGCCCTTTTTTTGGTTTTTCGGTGCCATTCGCTTCGCCAAAAACGCTTGTTATGAGATCGAAAACGACGGACCACCCATCGACAAAAGTTTCAGCATATTGTTCGAGTATGCTCTTTAGTGTTTCCAAACTCTGTTCATGAACTTCGGCGACGGGCGCTGAAGGAGACCCTACCGAGCAACCACCAGAATCGTAGAGCAGTTGGACCTGAAGCTTGAGTGTTTGGAGGTTTCTCAATTGCCGTGCATTCCGCTCGGAGACATCTCCGGTATCCGTTTGCCTCAGTGTCTGGAAAACAATGTCATTAAGAACCTCGTTGGCTCGTGAACGAAGCTTTTGGATGTTTGACCTGTCCGCTGCGCTTGATATCAACCTTCCCGTAAGAAGTTGCCAGGCGTCTTGGTCAGTATCAGCCAGTGATGAGAACCGTTCGAGATTTGCCCGGGCTAGTTCGTTTGCTTTCTCAAGGACAAACTTTAGAAGTTCATCTTGCGTTTTCGATTTTCCCATGGAGCGAGATACGCGGTGAGTGTTTTTGCGCATCAAATGGGAGCGCGATTGAGGTGAGAGAACGGTATCTGTTACTTCAGCTGAATCTTGCGTTGATTCTTCAGCAGTTCCAGAAAGATCTAAGAGCGCAGTTAAGATCTCCTGGAATGAGTTGCTGGGGTATTCGCTAGTACTCTCTAGCAGTTTAGCCGATGCTGCCTGCACAGCCAGTATCTCAGAATTGAGATTAGCTTTAGGCACATCGACACCAGCAGCAGACCCAATCTCCCCAGATGTACTAGTTGATCCTTGTGACTTCGTAGAAGCCATGCCGATCACCAAATCTGTGTCCTGAAGGGTTCCTAGTATTATCGACCAGGCCGGCTGGTCTAGGGTAGGACCCAAAGCTATGCCCAAATTGAGCAACGCCCGCAAACACAGGAGGTTTCGTGTACTGAGGGACACAAGTGCAACGTCAGAAGGCGCACTGGACGTTTCAGCCGGTAATGGAGAACTAGCAAGCGACGCCTGCGACCCTTTCGATTTCTCATCTGATGTTTTACTTGACTGGGAAGTAGTTGTGGTAGTCGCTGCAGTGCCTGCAGGCCTCGTGCCAGTCGCGTCTGCAGGCATGGCTGCCTTTCCAAGCGTTGTCAAAAGAGCATCGCGGGGCGTAGATAACCTGAGAAGACCGGCAACATGGGCTAATTTCTGAATTGATCGGACAAGGTTGTGGTAGAAGTCATCATCCAGCGAGGCGTACAAAAATGTTGAGCAGGCAGCGAGAATGGCAGGCCAGCAAGTCTCAATTATTCCGGCACAGCTTTGTATTGCGGGAAGTTGTGGATGGGATTCTAGCTGCAGGGGATTGATCGGTACAGAGGACTTCTTAGGACTTAAGTGTTGCAAGCCTTTAGAGGAATTCGCCCTCTGAAGTTCTTGGGAAGGCCGAGAAGAACCACCATCTGGGTGGGGGCTCATGACACGACTTCTCCGTTTCTGCTTCAGATCGGGTACCGTTAAGGGAAGTATGAATTTTGCGAGTCCTTCAGCAAAGCTACTGATGCAGTTCAGCACAAGACTGTAGATATACGTGTCAGGAGGAGTAGGAGCATCAGTCTTGTCAAGCAACTCCATAAACGGCGTGCGAACCACACTCCACTGACTGCTAATCCCTGGTACATCAGTATCAGTGGATGGAACGGTGGTTCCGATGACACCAGCGACTCCACCAGCCTCGAGCGTGATCTGCTCCTCAGTAATAGATCTCGAATGCTCAACTCGGGAAGGCACAGTCGACCGGCTACTGACTCCAATCAAAGAGGGCTTTTCGGAAGTTAGGCGGACAAGAGAGGCCATATGGTCTTTGAGAATGTTCTTCCTCCGGTCATCCCGGTCGTACAGGGAGTACATAAGCCGTACCAGACCTGGCTCGGCATACAAGCCTCGGAAGACCTCCATGCAGAGGACTCGTTTCCAAGGGGAGTTTCCGTCTGGCTCAAGGAGGTGCGTCAAGAGGCCAAGAGCCATCTCACACTCCGCAGGAAGGAGAGACATATGGCGCTTGAGGAGCACCAAGAGAATGCGGCTGACTCGAACAGTCTGCGAAAAGCTATGCCTTTCGGACAGATATCTTACGATCAGTGGCATGAGCCGAACACGCAAAACCTGCGTTAGCTCGGAATGAACAACAAAGAGTTTGCCGCTGTTAATCAGGATGCTTTCAATGAGCTCAAGTGTGAACGCTGAAGAGAGGGACTTGATTCGAAGAAAGTACAGGGGTTCGCCATCAATGAGTCGACAGAGGTCATCCAGAACCTTGTATGATCGAGTTAGGCATACAATGATATCAGCTCTCGTGGAAGGCCACTTACCCGCAGAGCATCGTATGCAAAGTACCCTATGTTTACAGGGTTCCCATCAACTTTAACTGTCGTCGTTGGAGTGGTTTTATCGAAGTTCTCTGGTTCTCCGGTCAGACCTTTGTCGCATTAGAGGGAACAGGAAATACATAATCACTGACTGTCTTCAATTGAAACACGCTCAAAGGTCGACACGATCAATTGCTGCAATGTCGCTGCGGCAGTACTAGAGACTGCAAGCATCTTGTTTCCTTGCAGAGTAGCACAAATCTCTAGAGTGCTTACCAGCAGGTCTCCTCCTAGATCGTTGGAATAGTGCTGCAGCAAAGCAGGCAACGACTGCAATATTTTGAGCTGGATATCCAAGCCTTTGCGATGTTAGTATGGAATGTAATGCTTGTAAGCAGTAACTTACTCATGTTCGTTGTCTCCTTCAACCCAGCAAGAACATCTTTCAGCCTCTCAGATGGCAGCGATCGTGAAGCCACTAGCCTTTGCAGGCAGACGACGCCGATGCCGGCAAGCTTCGCATGGCGGCTGTGGCACGCAAGGATGAATGGGTTCGCAAACTTAGGTTTGCGCAACAAGTCTATATAATGATCAGTGTATACTCTTCGTACAGGTGGAATCCAGTGACTTGTGAAAGCTTACCCGCGGAAATTTGCGCTTCAGAAGTAGAAGGCAATGCCTTCAATTCATTAAGGGACTCTTCGGCCGCCTAAAACTTAGTCAGTACTGGCGCTTGCGTATCCCTTTAAATAGGGCGATTAAACATACATTACGCAAATCAGAGTTTCTCCTCTTGGATTCCTGAATCAGGTTCAAGAGCTCTGTCTGCAAAAATTGGGAGGACATTTCCACGGGAGTACTAGGTCAGTACATGGCCGATGCCACTCCCTAACGATCAAATAGTAGTATCACTAGGCAGATGTGGCTTCATGTGGTAGGGTCGCTGGTTGGACAACGGAATACAAAGCTAAGCACTTGGAACACGACAATGCCAGACCAATATGTTCTAGAGACAAGCCGCATCCATATAATACTGCTGCCGCTGTAGCAGTCAATGACTGGTTCAATAAAAACAACGTAGAAGCAATGGCATCAGGAGTGACATCTTGGGGAGCGCCAAGGCACCCGCGGAGATAGATCTATCACGTGATGTATACCGCCGTTATCATCACGTGCGGTAATTCTTCAGGCACCCGGCGGGACCAGATACGCAGGCCCAGCTTAACGGCCGGAAGTGGGATAAGGTCACAGTGCCCCTCCTCCGCCCCGAGGATCGAAACGTCTCCCTCACAACTTCCCTTCTCACGTTTATTTACATTTGTCCTAGTTCTGCCTCTTACTCGCACAATGGCAGCTAAAGTACCCAGAAACTTCAGACTGCTCGAAGAGCTGGAGAAGGGTGAGAAGGGCTTGGGAGCTGGTATGTGCTATTCTACCTATATAGTCATAGACGACCCATTTCGCTGACGTATTCCTATTGCTGTAACCTAGAGTCATGCTCTTATGGTCTTGCAGATGGAGAAGACATGATGATGAGTAACTGGAACGGCACTATTCTTGGCCCCCCTCACGTTCGTCCAAAGCTTCCCACTCGCATCGGTTATACTTTACAAGAGCATCACTGACACGGTGAACGAGTGCAGAGTGTCCACGAGAACAGAATCTACAGCGTCAACATCCATTGTGGCCCGGACTACCCCGACAACCCTCCTACCATCCAATTTGTATCTAGGGTCAATTTGCCATGCGTTGATGGCCGGAGCGGAAAGGTAAGGATTCGTCCTATCTCGACTGCTACTATGTAAAATGTTTCCTGTCTCACTCCGTTCAGGTCGACCCTACCAAGCTGCCTTGCTTGGCTCAGTGGAAGCGCGAGTATACCATGGAAACAATTCTCGTCGAGCTCAGAAGGTATTAATCACCCTGCCTTTCAGGCCATCGGTGTCTTGATATTGATAGTTCCCAGATATATGGCCCTGCCCCAGCACAAGAAGCTTCCGCAGCCTCCGGAAGGCTCGAACTTCTAGAATGACGGTATCATGACTGGTTGGGGATTTGAAGGCGGAGTATATGGTTGGTTTCTAAGTCAGGTTCATCTGCATTTCTCTTCAATGGCTTATTAGAGCATGTACAGTCTATGCATAACGGCGAGCATGGCGCGGTCTTCTTTGAAGCCTAGTTGCAATTTCATCGATTTAGAACATTGCTCAGTATGAACCATGTGCCGCTTTCGCCATACTTTATACCTGCCGAACTAAGTATTGGCTTTTAGCGGGTATTCGTTGATATTTTGACGACTTTCAGAAGCGACAATATCGGCGAAAGATACTAGATCATGATCAGCACATAGAACATCTGTGAAGCGGATTCCTTCCTTCGCCTGTTGTAGATCGGATAGCAGTAGTTCATACTAGAGATTAATTGCAGTGTGAGCATATCATTTGGGTACACGTGACATAGCCAAATTTCCGGAGCAGTCACATGTCTCCGACTAAGTCCGGAACTTTGGTCTTCAGGATTATGCTGCCTCCTCGATAATGCATAGATTAGTTGTGCCCAAACAATCTTCCGCTCACCGTTTCGCAAGTAAGTCTGATGAAAAAGGTGTCTTGTTAATGAGCGCCACAAGAGTGCGACTGACCATCATTCGCCTGACAGCTTTGGCACTTTACCGAGCGCTTCTCCGACAATGCGCCAAACTACCGCACTCTCCCTCCGAACTCAAGGCGTGCAAGCCATACATTCAAAATAGATTCAACAGATACAAAACGCTTCAGAGCCCGTCGCAAACAGCCAATTCCCTGAAGGCAGGCTACGAGGTGCGTTGAAATCAGCTCAAAATCGACCATTCAGGATCTAAAGTCCGCGGTTTCGCAAACACTCAGGCTCTTGACCTACTGTACTCAGCATCGCAAGGCGATCAGAATGGCGTTCAACGGATAAGGAAGCTCATCTCGGAGAGTGAATCGGCAAAGCGACAGAAATCCGAATGGCACAGGGAACGAGCAAAGGTTATTCCGGTAAAGCCCGTTAGCCGGAAGGAGCTGAAGAAAGAGGCAAATAAACGATACCGAATATTGACGGCGAAACGACATCCGAATGCTACCTCTATACTTGCACGACCTCGGCCCGTAGTCAATGGGAAGCGTCGAGTTCCTGTGCTCGTGAACGCGCGTGGTTTCCCGTTCCTGCTTATCAAGAAACCCCAGCCTAAGTTTCTTAGCGCCGTGCTGGATTCGAAACTCAAGAGACGCTGGAAGAGAATGGAGCGCCTAAAAAGGCTTGAGTCTGAATTGCCGATGGCTAGGGACGAGGATGAATGGGATCTGTTAACTGGTCATAAGGAAGACGCAAAGTGGTCTGGGCCGGTCAAAGTCTCACTCAAAGAGGTACAGGGACAAATCTCAGAAGGCGATAGGAAGACCAAGGAACTGGCGCAAGCTATGTGGAAAGTTGTTCTTGAGGAACGCAAGCTGGCGGAACAAGAGGAAAAGCAACGGGTTGAGCAAGCCGGGAAGCAACCAACGGAAGAAAAAGGGACTCTCTCGGCAGGGCAACACGATATGAAACAATCGAGTGAGGGATGAATTGAATTTCGGGAGAAATGGACTCTTACAGCCGCACAAAGCTTGCGCCTGGCGATTTCTTCTGTCCAGCACTCTGGCCTTATGGACCAAAGCCGTCGGCCTCATCAAGCGGTCACGCCCTCACGCTGCCAGTAGGGTGTCATTGAGAATTTTCCGGCATCCATGCTGAGTGCTAAATTTGGCGTATCTACCGCCGTTTATGGGGTACGCAGCTTCTCCGGCATTTCGCCTTCCCTTATAAATGGTCAAGACTACCAACAATGCTTTGGGAAACGGAAGGTATGGAAGGTACGTGTGTATAGTGGAACAGTGGTTGGCGCATGTACGATCATAGCCAACACATAGTTCATGCCGAATACAACGCCTCACAGGACTTCAATATTGCTTCCATGTGCTATGCGGTATGAGACAAATGCTTCCGTAGGCTTTCTGCTCATTAAAACTTTATTGGTTGGTTATCAATCAGCTGTACCCGCTCAACGCCAACCAGGTAGCTTCCTGGTGACGAAGCATAAACTATTTACAGTATAATAATTTAAGAGATGCCAACCTTTGGTGGATCGATCCCATCGAGCACAGAACTATATTGTCGCCAGAAACCTCATCGAGAGATCCCAAGTTTCTAAGCAGCTATCTTCATGTTCTCCACAGCAGCCGGCATACCATCCTCCTCATCCTCATCAAAGTCTGCCCTTCCAGCAAGACCTCTCTCCCACAGCTGCTTGCCCGTCAGCTTCTTCTCTTCCTTGCCCGGACCCTTCTTGGTAGCCTTCTTCTCCTCGGCCTCTTTCTCCTCGCGCCTCCTCTTCTCTTCCTCCTCCATCTCCTTCATAAACTTATCCCGCCACTCCAAGAACGTCTCCCGATTAACAGCAGTACCCTGGAACTTCCGATTCTCCTCCTCTTCCGCCTTCTTCGCCTCCATCTCTTTCAGGGCGTGAACGGCATTAACACGCTCCGCCATGAGCTGTTCGGCGCTCTCCTTCAATGCACTAACCAGAGTAAATACCATAGCCATTCCCATGTTCTCCTCAATGGTTGGTTGCAAGGTTTCGAGAAGCCGGTCCCGATCCTCGCTGATATCTAGTCGGGGGTGTTTCGGTGCGTTCGGAGGCGCAGTTAATTCTAGTTCCGGAGCAACATCCGGGTAGTCTTCTGGGTATGTGACTTGCAGAAGCAGGACAGGCTGCTCCGTTTCTTCGACATCATTTTCGGGCGCGTCCAGAGCGATTGATATCCGGTATGAGGTATCAGAAATATCTGGGGTGAGGTGCGGTCAGCCATTTTGTTTTTCGACGAATTTGAAATCACGCTGGCAAAAAGGTATGGCGACGGCTTCTCACCTGTAATTTCCTCGGGAAAGATAGAGTCGAGCACTTCGCGCTCTTCAATCTGGTCTTCGCGGCCCATGCTGCTTCAATTCTGCCGCCGGCGGGGCTGGAGGGGTATTGTTTGGTTCTAGGTTTCAGGGACAAGGAGAATGGCTGGAATTTCAAGATTCAGACACTTGAAAGTCTAACAATATGGTATATCGAAGAGACCGGGTAAGTAGTCCCTAGTCGTATGGTCTAAACGTTGACAGGCTCGTGCTTGGTGAATGAATTCCTCGGTCGTAGGTGTGTAAGTAGAATACGCTGCGATCCCACATGCAAACATGGCAAACAGATAAGGAATCGCCCAAATTTGTCCCGCCCGAAAAAGGGAATTTCTATGCTCCGCCTTTTGAAATTCAAAGCTTCAACCATTTGCACTCAATATTATTGTTGATGAAAATATTTTACCCTTTACCCTGTGTCCGAAAATAGCTCCTTCAAGTACGTTTGACATACAATTCCGCTACAGCTTATAGATCATGGGAAAATCAAGACCTCACAACAAGAAGGCCTCCAAATCTCGCGCAAAGACCGTCTTGGGCGCTGGCGGCTCAGTTTCGAAACAAAAGATGAACGAAGACCCCTCTAAGCTCCTTGAGCAAGCGACGATACAGCTTCAGACTGGTCAACCGGATGCGGCCCTTTCTTTAGCTCAACAAGCCCTGAACAATGCACCGGACAATTCTCCCTCTCAATTAGTAGCATTAAATACTGTTGGAGAGATCTACGTTGAGCTGGGCGACATCGATGTTGCGAAACAACACTTCATGCGTGCCATCGAGCTCGACCCGAATGGCACGATCCCTGAGGCTCAAGGTGGTGGTGCTGAAAAGTTCCTATGGCTAGCTCAATTGAGCGAAACGGGTGGGAAGGACAGCGTTCAGTGGTTCGAGAAGGGAGTGTCGTCGCTCAGGCATATTATCCAGCAGCTCGAGCAAAAGCCTGGACCTGAGGAAGCGCTTGAACTGGCCGAGAAAAAGCGCAAGATGGCGAATGCCCTATGCGCTGTTGCTGAGATCTACATGACTGATCTCTCGTGAGTCACTCTCCCATTTATCTTTCTTCCCTTCCTTGGAAGAGCTCGCTTGATGCTGACTGTCAATAGGTGGGAAGAAGATGCGGAAAGTCGTTGCGAATCACTCATCACAGAAGCCCTCCTTGTCGCTCCGAATGCGCCCGAAGTACTACAGACCCTCGCATCAATCCGGATCTCGCAGCTACGGACAGAAGAGGCTCAAGCAGCACTCACAAGGAGTCTCGAACTCTGGAAAGACCTACCACCCGAGGACTTGTCCATTCCTGATTTCGCAACAAGAATTAGTCTTTCCCGCCTCCTGATGGAAGTCGGCATGGAGCTTGAGGCTCTAGAGGTGCTGGAACGCCTGATCTTGGAAGACGACCAGAGTGTGGAGGCATGGTACCTTGGAGGATGGTGTCTGCAGCTCCTAGCCGGGAAGCAACAAGCACCCAAGGATGCCGAAGAGGACGGCAATACCCCAGAGGCCAGGCGCCATGCATCACTCGTGGCTAGCCGCGAATGGCTCAAGCAAAGCTTGACGCTGTACGACCTCGTTCAATATGAGGACGATAGACTCAAAGAACATGCACTGGAACTGGTTCAAGAGATGAACAAGGAGATCGGCGAGGACATAGATGACGATGAGGCCGAGGAGGGTGAGGAGGAAGATTGGGAGGACGGAGAGATCGAGGTGGAATCCGATGGCGATCACGAGATGGCTGACTCATAAAAGTTGCATGCTTTGATTGTTACGAAAGTTCTCTGTCATGATACCAGTATATAAAAGGGCATGTTTTCCAATCCAACCTACGACTATTCAAAGGACTTCGATTGCGATGCAGCAGTAGCCTAGCTTATAAGTACGTAACTAGTAGTCTAACTAGCTGCGATAGTCTCTCAATCAGCAGACGGCGCCGGATAAAGTAGGATCCGACCGCTTTCCCCCGACGATAACCAGAGCCAAATTTATTCCGGCAGTTCGACTTCGAGTGGCAAATAGCTCAATGTGAGTGAGGAGTCGTTATAGAGGTTGCTGGAAGCGTCCCATCTTCCAATACAGGATGGACCTTGTTTCAGCGCCCAGTGGGGAGGATTCCTCGTTGAAGGCACCGGTGGTTGAGGTGGAAGCCGTTGATATGGCCTCCGCAGTATCAAAGGCCGGCACCGCAACGGAGAATACAACCGCTGCGAGGGAAGAAGTGACTCAGTCTGAGTATGAGACAGATAGCGACGGCTCAGGCGATGAGTGGGAGACTCAGTCTCTGTACGAAGACGCTATCCAAGTCCTGCGCGACGATCAGCTCCGTGAGGGTGGTAAGCACTCTATATAATGTCTTCTATATGCGCGCACTGACCGGGTCCTCCCCTTGTTTTAGTACCGGATGCCTGTACTTTGGAAGAGGCCGTCGCCTATCGAAAACGACTCCATGAGGTTGGTAAGGCTGCATTTGTCGAAGAAACGCTGGGTCAGGACAAAGTGACTGCGAGGAAGCTGTGTACTGCGTTTGGCATCTTGCCCCCAGCCTTTCTAGACGGTGCGCCGGACGAGGCCTTCCATCCTCTCCTGGCTATCGCGATTTCGCGCGAGTTCTCCAGGCGCCCGAAGCTCCCACAATATAATACGATCGATGATGCGGTCAAGTTGCTCAAGGAAAGCAAGAATATCGTCGTCTTGACTGGCGCTGGTGTATGTTGATCAAGAGGGTTGGTATCCGTTTTTTGAAACGTGTGCTGATAGGATACTCTCAGATTTCTACTAGTCTCGGAATACCCGATTTCCGATCAAAGGACACTGGTCTCTATTCACAGTTGGCGCATCTAGGCCTGAGCGATCCCCAGGAGGTGTTTGACATTCACGTGTTCCGAGAGGATCCCAGTATCTTTTTCTCGATCGCAAAGGACATCCTACCCACCGAGAAGAAGTTCTCGCCCACCCACGCCTTTATCCGTGTCCTGCAGGATAAGGGGAAATTATTGACCAACTATACTCAGAATATCGATAACATCGAGGCGAATGCCGGTGTCCTCCCGGAAAACATTGTGCAATGCCACGGGTCGTTCGCCACGGCTACCTGTGTTAAATGTCAGTACAAGGTCAAGGGTGATGAGATATTCGATGAGATCAAGAAGGGAGCTATCCCTCAGTGTGACGCTTGCCGCAAGCGCATCGCGGAAGATTCGGGGATTAAGAGGAAGCGGAACAGCAACGGAGTCCACAAGAACCGCAAGGACAATGATGGGGACAGCACTGATGACGACTACGAGATCCCCACTCCTGGTGTCATGAAGGTTCGTGGAAATCCAGACACCGTGCAATTGTTCCCTACCATATACTAATTTCAACCCATCTTCAGCCCGACATTACATTCTTTGGAGAAGATCTTCCTGATGAGTTCGGTCGCCGGCTGCTGCACCATGACCGTGATCAGGTGGACCTCGTCATTGTCATTGGGACTTCATTAAAGGTAGCGCCTGTAGCGGAGGTTCCGGGCGTGCTGCCTCGAACAGTTCCTCAGATCTATATCTCACGTACCGTAAGTCACATTTTCCTTGCGCTCATGCGCCTCCGGGTTTTACTAACAAGATTTCAGCCTGTATCGCATACGGAGTTTGATATCGACCTTCTCGGCGATTGCGACGTGGTGGTGTCTGAGCTCTGTCGTCGAGCTGGATGGGAACTGAAGCATGAGATGATACCAGAAGACGAGAAGGTTGAAGTGCTTCCAGTGGAGGGTTACGAGTCACGACATGTGTTTAAGGTTGTCGGCGCATAGCGGCGGCGTTTGGTCCTAGTCATCTCTGGCTCTGTGGATTTCAAGGATGGCGTCAGTTTGGGTCTTTATTTGAACAGTTTTCTGTGGGTCATATTGCTGGGAGGCTCAGTATGTACGAGGGATGGTTAATTGGGTGCATAGCTGTATACCGCATGTAGTATGCTTGCTGCTTCGATGTATTTATGTTTTGTTTCACTGGCATCAGCCTGCCTCATAAACCGCTAATTTTATATCATTTACTTTTTCTTCGCTATATTATTATATACTCACTCCAGTATAATTACTACTATAAGTGGTACAGTCACAGTAGCTTTTCTAGGCTGGGTGGAAGATCTGTAGACCATCTTGGGTAGAAGATGGCGGGTTCCCGGCCAAACCCATCCAATCCACTGGATCAAAAAGAAAATTCATTTCCGCTCCTGTCAACGGCCAACTAAAGACAAGAACACCCAGCATATCAGAGCGAACCAGAAAGATTCCTCTGAAGGCAATTTCGCTCTGTACCACTATCTCTGAATCTTGATTTCGCCTTCAACTACGTGGCGAGCGTGAGTGCAACCGACAATGGAGTATCTCATTCGCTTCGCCCAGGCCCATGAGTCTTTTCGGCAACCAGAGATCCAGGCACTGGCTGACCTGGCGGGCGTGAAAGTCGAATTTATACACTATGATAAGAATGTATGTTCGAAATCTGATTCCCATGTCCCTCAGACCCGATAGTTATACCCATCGTACTTTGTGCGGTCTTTTGCCCCGCGTGAAGATATGAAAATCAATATCCTGTCCCCCGCACCAGTTACTATCCAGCGTCTATATTTTGTACATGCGGCTAACTACCACCACCAGTCCCCATTCTGCATAATAAGACTACCCGATGAAGCGGCAGCTCGTGCAGTGATTACCCGAAGCATTATAGCCAAGGATATCTTCGAGCTGTGGGGCCAAGGCACCAACTTCGAGGAAGTCTACGCCGACGTCCGCGGGCGGACGGAGGATCGCTGGGCGCAGTACAGGGACTCGTCGTTTCGGTTCACCATTGACAGCTTTGCAGGAAAGCGCAGCAGTGAGAAGAAGCGCGAGATCATCCAGTCGTTTTCTTTCCTCGGGTTCAAAGGCCCTATTCGCATGAAGAACCCGGATCAGGATTTCTGGGTCTTCGAGGATTTCGGATTGGATCTGAACTCGCCTGGAACGCCTCGTCCTGAGGGACAAGAGCCAAAGGTCATTTACTTTGGACGCTGGATTGCGAATAGTAGCCGGGATGTTGTCAATAAATATGATCTCAAGAAGAGACGCTATATCAGCACAACTTCTATGGACGCGGAATTGACGCTCATCACGGCTAACATGGCACATGCTGCGCCTGGAAAGCTCTTCTATGACCCGTTTGTTGGCACGGGGAGCTTCCTGGTGGCTATGTCGCATTTCGGGGCTGAAACGTTCGGATCTGATATCGATGGACGCAGTTTCCGAGGTAAGGAGATGATGGAGAGGGGTGGTACGATGGGAGTATTGTCGAACTTTCAGCAGTACAACATGGTTGGGAGATTCATGGATGTCTTTACTTCCGATTTAACCAATACGCCTTTGCGCTCAGCCCAATTCTTGGATGGCATCATCTGCGATCCGCCCTATGGTATCCGTGAGGGACTCAGGGTTCTTGGGAGACGTGAGGGTCTTAAGAACGAAGAGGTCATTATCGATGGTGTTCCGGCTCACTAGTATGTCTCCATACACACTTGCTCATTGATTCATGTTCTGCGGACTTGGATCTCAACTAACATACGTCCAGTCGACCCGGATATATTGCACCTAAGAAGCCCTACGGTTTCGAAGCCATGCTCAACGATATTCTCAACTTTGCCGTAAGGACTCTCGTTACGAATGGACGCCTAGCCATGTGGATGCCAACGGCAAATGATGAGGAGGTTGAATTGGCGGTTCCGATGCACCCGAATCTGGAGGTCGTGAACGTATCTGTCCAGCCATTCTACAGCTGTAAGTTCATATCACGAGTCATTCCAGACAATGTGTGAGACTATGCGCATGGCTAACATTTCGATCAGGGTCTCGTCGCCTCATCACGTATCGAAGATTACCAGAAGGACAAGTCTCAGATGTCTCACAGGGCCGGCAAAAAATGGATGCTCAGGGAGTGTACGCCGACCAACTAAATGAGTTTAGAAGAAAGGTATGCCCTGCACATCCACACACAAATACAGCTATACAATACTAACCTTTTAATCTTCTATCAGTATTTCATGAAGAACCCGCCCGATAGCTCGAAATCCGGAAGAGAAAGTTCTGCCTCATGACCAACGCTAGAATAGAAGACGAAAAATCAAACAAAAGCAATGACTCTTACGCCCAACCGCCAAGTTTACAAAACAACCATAATCTAAGATCTATAGTCTGACAAGCAGTATCAAAGCTTCCCTTTCCTAACCTCAGATCCCCCGAACTCCCCATCCAAATTCACACCCTCTTCCCTCCTCACCTGTTCAACTTCCCTCGCCAACTCCTCCCTCAACAACCTAGCCAGACTCTCTCCCTCCTCATCATCCAAATCCTCCCTCTGCCCACGTCCAAACATCACATAACTCAAATGAGCCTTTCCTTTGCCTTCCGCCGGCCGATCAGGCGGCCTCGGAATAACATGAAAGTGAACATGAGGGACCTGCTGCGCAGCTCTGACACCTATTCAATTCATAATCATTCATTAGCCATCAAATACCAAATCAAACAATTAACAAAAACGCCCAATGGCAAATATGGCAGCAAAGCATGCAGATATCCATATTCCACAACCTATAAGATCGACAAACTAAATCGCCATCCGTCAAGGTTACACAAGCATAGCATGCGCAGATAGTAGACAGAGACATAGATAGATAGGTAGATCGATAATAGTAAGTAGTATGTACGTAGCAACCGAAACTCACCATTATTCTGCACCACATTCCAATTCCACAACGAGTTAAAGTCCCCTTGCTCTTCCTCGCCGAAAAGCGTTCGCATCACGACCCGCGAGATGATGGGAAGCCATTGGCCGATCTGTATTTATCCCATCCGTCAGTCAGTCATTGGTAGTTACTACTAGTAGTAGTCATAGTAAATAACTAAGTGACATTGAGTGTCATGAAGTCTGACAATTGACAGACACACACACACACACACACACAACATAGCAACCCAAACCCAATTCCAATCAAGCACAGTCAATCACAATACTAGAATTGATTTAATCAGCAACGTACCTCCCTCCCCACATCCACCCGTACATCGCCCAACCTCTCACAATGCTCCCTCGTCGCAACCAGAACATGCCCCCTCGTCAAAGGCATGATATCCAAAAATGCAAGGACATGCCTAGTGGACAAGATGAGGTGAACATAGCCAGGGTCTGAATAACTCGGCCCGGTAATTGTTTCCGGGGAAGGAATGTCAGGACTAGTGGGCGCCGGCGCCACTAAATTTAGATGATCATCGTGGGTGGAATTCTTCGGGCGGAGGAATGTCGTTGGTGGGATGGGCGGGTATGTGTGAGCGATGGCGCAAAAGGGGCATGAGGATGATGATGATGATTGGTGATGATCTGAGGACATGGTTAAGGTGTTGCTGGGTAGGATGGATGGATGGATGGATGGATGGATGGACTGGGTCCCGTTTCCTAGGAGCGACGGGCGACTAGCTAAATATGCGCCCGTGCTTTAAAGCTAGGAGGCCGAGGGAATTTGACCGTCGCTGGGGGATATCTCTTCAGTAAAAATGCAAGATTTGGTTGCTGTGCAGAAAGATAAGGAGACATGGTTGAAGGGTGAGACGCCTACTCGTTTGTCGTGATCCTCGGTGCCTCGGTTCCTAGTCACTGGGAGTTGGGACACTTCCCGTACTAACCACAAATGCTTACATAGAAGGGCTTATAGGTGATCTGCAAGTAGCATCAAAGGGTGGTATACAAACTTCTCGGTAGTTGAAGGCTAAACTAACCACCCTCAACGCACATTACCGCAATCCTTGCCACTCTATCCGTGATATCTTCCCGCTAACTCAACATGAAAAGACACTAATACCAAAAACGAGCCCCTTTTCATCCTTCTCTCAACCTTGGGTCTATGCCCCGATGTGTATTGTCGTAGCTGTATGGCATTGGCTCATTCCGCACGTCTTGACCAAGATAATGCGGTATCAGATAGATCGTCACGGTCTTGCGGGAGCTGTGTAATATGTCCGAAGTGTACCCGACGCCGATGAACAAGAACTTTGGATCCAAAAATGAAAAGAAGCGAGTAAATTTCCGTCCTTGAAATGTCCGACGCCTGGAAGTCACACAGGGTAAGACGGGAGAAGGTTATGTAAGGTATCAAAGCAAGTGCGAAAACAACCCAGATACTACCAGAAATGAAGAGAATCGAAGAAAAAGCAGGAGACAAAACCAGATGTGCGCCAGACACCCCTGGAAGAAGCGAAGATGCAAACGTCCGCAACCGAAAACAACAAGATGCCGTTCATAAACATATGCAAGAGGTGCCTAATACCATCACGAATGAAATACCATCATATGGAATCAACAAACTCCTATCCTCGGTCGTGCTGTCTGACGCCGATATTAAGTCACCAGAGACCGCGGGTTATTTATTCATGGTCTTTAATATAAGAGTAGGGCTCCGATAGCGAGCTGTTGATATACAGGTGGTGGTATTTCTTCGCCCATTGCCGGGTAAGGATGGAGGCTAGTCACGTTAGCGCTTGGTAATCCAATGCCAATGGAGGGGACAACATACCCTTCAAGAACTTCTTGCTGGCGTACTTCTTGAAGAACGCCTCATGAGAGACAGGGCGATGGAGGTAATCAATCATCAAGCGGAAGACGGGGTCGATCTCTTCTTCGGTATATCCGGCATAATGAGCCAAGGTGGCATCCTGAGGTATCAATTAGCACGAGTTCAAAAGACATGCGGGAGAAGAAACATACCCAGACACCCCGGTCAAGGATGAGACGAGCCAGATACATGGCAGCAGCGGCCACGTGACTCTGACGGTAGCCCATGAATCTGTGATCCAGAAGGCTGATTTCCATGAGGTACTTGCCAAGAGTACGGGTCTGGATGTCATAGTTGTCTGCTTTCGAAATTCGACGGAGGAAGTTCATGGGGTTGGGGTAGCTCATGTTGTACTCGAGGGTAGCAAGAATGTGACGCTCAGCATCCAAGATCTCCCGATCTGTGAAAGTTCCGTCGGCGACATCGGTGAAGTTGGCAACGTGCGGCGAAAGGACTTCCTCGTATTTGGACGCGATGAACATAGCGGCGACACCAACCAATTGAAGACGGTCCAGAGCCACCACCTCAGCAGAGAGGAAGCGGTCAATGATGTTGACGGCCAGGAAAAGGGTCTCGGGGAGGAGGCGGAAACGGGTGTGGACCTCGATGAGCCAGTCGACAAGGATGCCGCGCATCTTCCACTCCAGGTCAGGTTGGTGATCGATGTATTCGGCGTTCGGCAAGGTCTCCAGCTCAAGGTCCTTCAGATACTCGAAGATTTCGACGACGTATTCGGCAACCATCAAAGGATCATCAAGATCTTCGGCGTCCAGGTCGTCGACATAATCATCGGCAGGCTTCTGCAAAACCTTGGGATCGACCGGAACATTGACATCTTCCTTCGCGTTGGCGAGCTTCTCGGTGACAGTCTTCTGTTCAGTGACCCTCTTTTCGACTTCGACCTTCTTGCGTGGGCGTGGTTCCTCCTCAGCTGCCTTGTCTTGGATTGCCTTTTCGCTGGATGTCCGCTTGGTGCCCGATCCACTTCCAGGGCGCTTTGTTTCTGTGGTCGGCTTCTTGGGGTTGTTGTCCTTAGGTCCCAGGGCAGCGCGTGACGAGTTGTTGCGAGTAAGTTTCTGGACTCCACCAGCCTGCAATGTCGCTTTTGACGTTAAGCCAACCTTCGTGGCAGCTGGCTTCTTGGCTTCCTTGGTCTCTCCATTCTCTGCTTTGGTAACATTGCTCACGTCACCAAGGGCGGCGCGTCTCCGGGTTCCGGTGGTGGTGGTTGTGGTCGCGGCCTTCTTCGTCTGGAGCGGCTTCTTGGCGGGGGGCGCTCCAGCGTCATTGACCGACAAGGCAGCGGCCTTGGCCCGCGTCAGACGCGTCGATGGGCCGTTCTCATCGTTCTCGTTCATCGTGCCTCTCGTACGCAGACTTCGAGCCTGTCAAAATGTCAGATTTGTACGCGTGCAAGATGGATCTCCAAGCCCATCGAGCTCGCGACCGAGGATTACACCACGCGTAGTGAGAGGTCAAGAAGACTTACAGGTGGCATGATGGATAGGGGAAGAAGGTAAAATGAATATAAGGAGGGGTAAGGAAGAGAATAAGAGTAGAGTGCAGGAGTATCGTTCTGCAGGTAGTTGGAAAGTCCAGTCAGCATTCCAGGAGAGATTACCCCAGTGGAGCTCAAATACCGGTTGCCGGAAGGTAGATTTGCACGTACCACGCGTGAATATGTGTCCAACCCCAATCAATTAGTCTGAATGCAAGGTTTCCCAAGTCGAACGGTTGAATAGTTGGAAGGAATTCGGCAGGAGTGGGCTCAAAATCGTGGCATATATGGCTTTGTTGATGCTATTGACAGGAGCTCGCAAGACCCGAGTCACGTAACTTTCCACGGCGTTGATGGCCCCAAAGTATTCTTTTATTGTGATATGGCAGGGTAGGAAGGTTATTTATAAGTAATGACGCGAGAATCTGGCCAGGAAACGGGGGTCTTTAATGGGTGGTGGTCGCCTCCCTGGAGTAGATGATGATGGAGAGGAGTAGGAAAAGGTGGTAAACTTGACAGGGCAAAGAGGATGTTTGGCCCTAGTCTTAGCGTGGAAACTGGCCAGGCTGGGAAGGATGCCCCACAGCACAATCCAGTTGAACCGCGTGGATTGCGGATTATTAACTGTTGTACAACGTCGTGTATATGCAAGCCTGGAGACAATAGTCACAGTCCCCAGGTATTATGGTATGTACGGTGAAGGCCAATTGAGGGATAGTAGTAGGTAGGAGGAAAGTGGAGGGAAAGGAAGAGTGTCAGACGGGAAGAGACGGCAACGAAGGGGGGGAGAGAAGGCGATTAAAAGAAGCAAGTCTATGGTTCTGTATGGATCGATCGCATGTATGTATCTGTATGCGTATGTATGACGGACGTGACTTCCCTGGCAGAAGGCTCTCTAAAAAGGGCTGTATTTGGTGGTGAAAAGGGTGCAGGCTGGGTGGTAATCATACAGTTACGGGGTTACGGAGTACTCCCTAAGGGAAACAAGGCGGATCCTCATCCATGGTCGATGCCTGAGTTGACCCAGGCAGGAAGACACCCTCGACTCTCGAAACGCCCGTCGCGAGCAAAAACGTGATGGAGCGCGGCCACGATCGCCAAAACAATGGCCGGTTGCGCGGCAACCGACCCGGAGCTTTTACGCTTTTTCGTCCCCTTCGGACGTGTTGCCGTGTCGCGCCGTCCCGTGACTTGAGCAACTGCGCCACACTTAGTCAGTCCGGGAGCGGCGGTGCCCTCCAAGTCATGTGCCAGGACGTCAAGCCACACCTCCAAATCCATGCCAGACATTTTTGCTCCGGAGAACGAGTAGAAGTGCGGCTATTGTCACCGGTGCCCCAACAACAATCCAATTGAGCACGGTGTTGCTAATAGTGGTGTCAGGGACGCTGGAATTTTGCATTGTCTCTTTCTCGTCTTTAATTCTAAGCATGTTTAAGCAGTAGCTTGCTTGGAATTCCTCACACCACTTAGGGTACCACATTGCGGTGTTGCTTTGACATCTCCGATCACGACCGATTGACATCGAAAGTCTTCCGACTTCCTACCTCCGCCACTCCCATCTCAATTCAATATGCTCCAGACTCGGTTGGCCCTGACGGGCCTTCGTCTTCCGTTCAGATCCTTGTCCTCGGTCGTTTCGTCCCGGGCATATTCGACTGTGATCCGCGAGCAAGAGAATCCGTCCACTGACGAGCCTGCAAGCTCGACGTTCGACCCCAGTATCGCTTTCGCCCCTCCGCCCACTCGTGATGACGCCGGTATCCTTCTACGTTCTTATACTCCGCGAACCCCCGGTATCAGACATTTGCGCAGACCGATCAATGACCACCTGTGGAAAGGACGCCCGGTGCAGAAGTTGACGTTCCCCAAACGAGGTCAAGCCAAGGGTGGTCGTAACAACTCTGGTAGAGTGACTGTCCGGCATCGTGGTGGTGGTCACAAGCGCCGTATACGAATGGTTGATTTTGCGCGTGCCGCTCCTGGTCCGCACGTGGTAGAACGCATCGAACATGACCCTGGTCGGAGTGCTCACATTGCTCTTGTCCGTAGCCAGGAGACCAAGAAACTGAGCTACATCCTGGCTGCGGAGGGTATGCGGGCTGGTGACGTTGTCCACAGTTACATGTCTGGTATCCCAGAGGAACTCTGGAAGAGCATGGGAGGAACTGTCGACCCTGGTGTTCTTGCTGCCAGAACCGCGTGGAGAGGAAACTGCTTGCCGCTGCACATGATGCCTGTCGGTACTCTGGTCTTTAACGTTGGTCTCCGCCCTGGTCAGGGAGGCCAGCTCTGCCGTAGTGCTGGTACTTTTGCGACAGTCATCGCCAAGGGTATCGATATCAAGGCGAAGCGTGATCATTCGGATGGACAAGAAGGAGAGGCCGGTGCCGTAGAGCAGAAGCCTCTTACACAACGCGAGAGGCAAAGAAAGGAGCGCATTTCTCAGCACGTTACTATCCGTCTTCAGAGTGGTGAAGTTCGTCTCATTCATAAGGACTGCTGCGCGACTGTTGGCGTCGCTAGCAACCCCAACCACCAGTACCGCCAGCTTGGTAAGGCTGGTCGCTCCCGTTGGCTGAACATTCGGCCTACTGTTCGTGGTCTCGCCATGAACGCCGCCGAGCATCCCCACGGTGGTGGTCGAGGCAAGTCGAAGGGTAACGTTGACCCGAAGAGTCCTTGGGGTATGCCGGTATGTATTCTCGCTTCGCAATTTTTCCCTTTAGCTTCCACACCTCGTCCGTGCTAATTTTTTCGTTTTACAGGCGAAATCCGGTTACAAGACTCGTCCCAAGTGGAAGATCAACAAGGCTGTGGTTCATGCCAGAGAGCGCAACCAAGGCAAGCGTCGTCGTGGATACCACTAAACGCCGTCGGGGACATGACATTCATCTTTATTCGTTGAACCTCTTTATAGCAATTTCACGGTTATATCAAATGTGATTTTATCACCGCTCGGGGTAAGAGCTGGGTAAAGCAGAGCATGGATCTTCGGAATCTCCCCGTCTGTCGAAGGTCCTTCTTGTCTGTACTTGGATTTAGATGGTGGGAAGTCACTTCCTGTTCACCTTGTTGTACTATACTTTATTTTGTCTTGGCTACCTTGGGGGATTCCAGCTGTCTATACTCCAGCTACTTTGCTTCTTATCCGGGTTTCCTTCATGTGTTGTTTATGCTCCGGCGTTTCTTCTGTATACTACATGGGTTAGAGTACAATCAATCCTATTACACAGTGAACATAATAATATTTCATATACCAACTCTTCTACATATGAAAGTCATGTATCTGGTGAAGTGCACAGCAACCGGTCCTGGCATGGCATAGGGCGGACGCGGAGCCTCACTGGGGTGAATCGAGCAGCGGGTCTAGAACTGGCTGAGAGCGAGAGAATCGAGCCGAAGCCAGTGGAGTCAGATCATCGCGCGCTCAACTAAAACACTAAGTCATTCAAGATCGCCTCTGCGTCCGTGGAAAACTGCAGTAAGCTTTGCCCTTTAGATGGTCGCAATCTATGCTTCGTTAGCATAATACCTGACTAAGAAATTAGGATCCTTGGTTCCGTTCGAGTCCTGTAGCGTCCTCAGCCTGACCGACATAAGCTCAACCGTGCACCTATCATGCTTTCTCTATAGCCTAGCGGCTCTTTTGTTTCTTTTTTCCTCCTTTCTATGCATACCGGTCTTCTTCGCCTATTCGATGCCTTCAACTGTTCATGATTGGGGTACAGCAGCTCTAGCTTGGAAAAGCTGTGCCCGCCTTGCAGGCCATCTCCGACACACATCAGCTCCCCACCCGCATCGTGCGCCCGGCCATGGCTGATAATGTCAGTCGTTACCCACGGCAGACTGAAGCTTCTCCATCCCAGCCACAGCTGAATACAGCAGATGAAGCTGAAGCGTCGATTGCCACGGAGCATCACGATTTAAGCAGCCATTATATCCCTCGCCCCAAGCGTATCGCATGCGTACTTTGCCGAAGAAGGAAGTTAAGATGCGATGGAAAGAGACCCAGTTGCGGGACATGCTCTCGGTTAGGTCATGAATGCATATTCGATGAAGTGCGCAAGAAAAGCGGTCCGAAGCGGGGTTACGTGAAGCAGCTAGAAGCACGACTGGGTATGTTCATTGTCTGTCAATATTTGACAATCTCGTTCTGATCGGAGGCATGTGGCCGCCGATCTCACCGTCTGCTCCGCTGACATCACGCTTGTTATGCAGCCCAAGTCGAAAACCTACTCAAGAATCAGGGAGCACAGGTACAGCAAAGCCAGGGCAATAGCCCCATTGCCTCAGTGACGAACAATTTGACTGGCGCGCTCGGTACCTCTCCCCAGGATGGTGTTCAGATGTCGTCTCCAGAGGGGAATACAAATCCTACTTTCCCCGCATTATGCCATGCAGGAGCAGCAAGCAGCAACGAAACAGAAGGTAGATTGATAAGCTTGGGTCTGGAGGAACCCCTCCCTACGCAGGAGGTTATTGATGAGCTGCAAGTTTTCCTCTACACACTCGAGATCTTCAACCAGCCTCTAATACCATGCAGGACCACGATATACTTCAAAAAGATACATCCTCGACTTCCCATGTTACACCGTCCAAGGTATATGGCTGCTTCAAGCCTTGCGCCTGCCTCACGGCCTCCTATATGCTTACAGTACATGATCTGGTGTCATGCGGCGTCTGTCACCGACAAGTACTCCAGTCTTCACAGTATTTTCTACCAGCGGGCTCGTAAGTACGCCGAATTGGACGAGTTGGAAGGACTTGGTGAGCGTGTGTTGTCGACCGCACATTGTCAGACTTGGGTGCTCATCGGCACATACGAGTTCAAAATGATGTTTCTCCCTCGAGCGTGGCTGAGTGTTGGGAAAGCTGCCAGACTGGTGACTATGCTAGGTCTATATAGTATGGACGAAGATGGTCTCAACGTCAAACAGACCTTGCCACCTCCCAAGGACTGGTCTGAAAAAGAAGAGCGAAGGAGAGTATTTTGGATGGCTTTCTGTCTTGACAGATACGCAAGTGTCGGTACGGGATGGCCTGTCTCTTTTGATGAAAGAGATGTCAGTTGCTCCAACTTCTGCTCTATTTTTAGGGAGCAGTCTTGTCTGACTGAGCTCGATAGATTTTCACGAACCTTCCTGCGTCTGAGAAATCATTCGTCGATAACGAACCGCAACAAACTGGTCGTCTTGAAGACACACTGATTACGGGGAATATTTCCACAATATCAACATTTGCAGGTGTCGTGATACTAGCTTGCATGTTCGGAAAAAATGTAGCACATCTGCATCGACCTGATCCCCAAGATAATGAACATGATCTCAAAGGACTGTACTGGCAGCGGCACCGTGCCTTTGATAATCTTCTTCTCCACTTTGCCCTCTCCATGCCAAGTCATCTGCGACTGACAGTCTTGACGACCGATCCGAACATCATATTCTGCAACATGGCTATCCATACAGCAACGATTTGTTTACATCAAGGGGCAATATTCAAAGCTGAAAAGAATAAAATGCCGGAGCAGATCGCTACCGAGAGCAAACGACGGTGTATACTAGCTGCCGATCAAATTTCCAACATAATGAAGATGATCAGCCACCTAGATCTGAGTGTTGTCAGTCACAGTATAATGTCCAACTCACTGCAACATGCTAATGGAAAGCAGATGGATCCATTTATGGCTTTTTGTATCTACGTGGCCGCGCGGGTCTTCATCCAATACTTGAAATTCCGCCCCAATGACTCCGCCGCACGGTCATCTCTACACTTTGCCTTTTCTGCCCTCGATGCCCTGAAAGAAAAGAATCCGCTAGCGGAATCGTTCATCATCCAACTTGAATTTGACATCGGTGGAACCGCCTTTGGAGATGTTCGAGTTCCGAACAGGATGTGTCTAGCGTCACATATACCACAACCTATGGTGAGTATGTCAGATATGTCAGTGAAGACGAACTGCTGACCATCGCCCACTTTAGGCTTGCTCAAGCAGTAGTTCGTCTCCACAGAATGCAAACCAACCGAATGCTCAGGCCGACAATCCATCCCCAAATCACACTCAACGCACTTCTGGGCCCACGCCCACTGCACTTGCAGGTCAACAAACCGCCGGTAACACGCCATCAGGCAGACCAGACACAACGATATTCAACGACTTCAAAACATCTAATCACGCAGCACCGACCAGAAATGGCGATTCACTGGCGGACCTGAATACACACATGTCTTCTACATCCAATGACAATACCAACAAGAACCAGCCAACCAACTCTATGCCTTCACAACTAGCTTCCACTCTAAACAACCTCGCCTACTTGGGATCAACGACATACCCTTCATCCGCACAAGTCCCTGTTCAGCCAGATATATTCTCCCCTAATATCCTCACTCAGCTCCAATATGAAGCCAACACTTCCTTTGCCAATCAAGCAACTCAGCTCGATCCCACGGGATCCGAAAATCCCCTCACTACCGACCCTACTTGGAGTACCTCGGAGATTCCTATACCTAACCTCGACAATGGAAACTTGGTTAATAATATACCTAACGGTCCCGAATCACTCAGCGACGCTCAATGGGGGCAGTTACTCGCCTCGGGAGGCTGGGAGTCGTGGCCAGGGTTTAACTTTACGCCTTGAGCTTTAGCTTGAGTATGGTTGCAGGCAATTCTTCACGGCAAGGGGCTTAATGATTCGATCTATGATATATAGATGATTGACGATTGGTGTTGAGCATGCTATGATGTACTTTTTACCTCGAGACATATATCAAGTGTAGCGCGTTTACATCTCCAGGACAGTACTTGCGAACCGAACCAAACATATCATAACATCACAGCAACGGACTCTATGCACGACATGCAATACAATGCTTAATATCTACCGTAGACATCATAAGCCGAAAGAAACATCCGACGCACCAAACGCCACAACACACAAATACAAAAATAGACAACAGAAGAGGCGAAAATGGCTCCTCATCAACTACAAATTCCCACCCGCAGCCCCTACAATCCTCAATCCACCCGGTCCCGACCCATCCGCAGTAGTAGAATACGCAAGCCAATATCTCGAAGGATGCCACGCGACAGCCGGAATCCCTGAGTTGGCATTTCCTCCCGTAGGAACCGTATGAACACTCTCGCCTGTTTCCGCATGGAAGATCTCCAACCCATTACCGCCACAGCCCACTTCATCACAAGCACCGCAGATAAATCTACCGTCGAAGCTCCAGCTCACGCCGCGCACAGCTCCACCGTTATTGCTCGAGACAGTGCGCTTGCAGATCCAGTCTGTTGTGTCCCATAGAGAGATGAGGGCGTCGCTGCCTCCGACGGCGAGGTAACGGCCTGTGGGTGCGAGGGAGATGGAAAGACAGGCGGATGTGTGGGCGTGGAGGGTGTGGAGAACGTCGAAGGATGGGTAAGAGATGATTTTGACGGTGCCTTCGCCGGTTGTGGCGAAGAGGTGGAGGTCGGGGGAGGAAGGAGTGGAGATGTGATGTGAGAAAGTTGTTGCATTTGTTTGTATGGGCTGGGGGTGTGGTTCTAGGGCTGTGTAGGTTGATGGTGTGAACGTGGGCTTTTGTTGTTGTTGCGTTGCTGCAACATTGGGTGGTCCGTCTGGGTGGATGGTTGGAGCGGACGGGGTTTCGACGGAGATTGGTATGAGGGTGTCATCCTACAGATGTGAGGCGTGTGGTCAATTGATAAGTTCCTGGTACTGAGCGCGTCGGCCTTGTGCTCGGGTGTGTTTGCTCACCTTCCTGCCAACAACCATTACCCTTCCATCAGCAGACCAGGACAGAGTGAATGCCTCGCCTCCGACGTCTAGACGACTAACGCAGGTCTTTGACCGAACATCCCAAATGCGGACGGTTCCATCCGTAGAGCAGCTGGCCAGTTCGGAGTCACGAACGGGGTTGAACACGACTTTCTCAATTCCAGCAGTATGGCCGCGCAGTTCGGTGGAGTATTTCACTTGCGAGCGCTCAGGATTCCAGATTCGAAGGGTACGGTCTGCGGATCCGGTGGCAATAAGTTGGCCGGTAGGGTTCCATGCTATTGTGCGAATTCTAGATTGCTCGTTGTCCTCCATCATCAGTATGCATTCTGCTTCTCTGCCATGAGAGTAATTTGTCGGATGGGCATATACGTATGAGAACCAGGCCCACGAGCAGCGGGATCATGGTAGTTTTGTGTTTTCAAGCCACCAAATGCGAGACCAAACCGGTCTTTCGGGAGCAGGTTTCGTCGAGGAGGCGCCATTGTCAAGGTAGTACTTGTGTAATTGTTGCTGCTGCTGGCGGGTTCGCGATTGCGGCGGCAGCAGCCTAAATTGATGCCCCGCGGGGCTGTAAATGGCGGAGTAGGGAATGACTTCTTGCAAGAAAAAGCAAAATAAGGGTTCTCAGTAAAGAAATTAATTTCCAGGAACAATTGCGAAACAGCGTTGCCAAATTGCAGGGAGTTTCGAAAGAGCTCTTGCGCGCGGTGTTCGTTCGATGCCCGCAGAGACCGTGAGGCGCGTTCGGTGATTGGCTGGAGCTCGGCGATAGAAGATCAGAATCGAGATGACATAATGCTAGCACTCGCCAGTTGGCTATGCGTCTAACATCAACCCTGCAGTTTTGGTAATTGAGAATATTGTCGGTCTTTAAACTTCGTGGCGACTCCCTTCCTTCAATCACAGTTCGGTGATTTGTCCGATTCATACGATAACAGTATCTTTTGGTAGGATTAACTCCGAACTTGCAAGCAGTATATGGTCAGGTGACCTACCGGAACATTCCAAGCAGCAATATCCTGCATGTCAGCCAGTAGTATACAACGTAACTATACAGGAGCTTCTTGAATCTGTGTGCTTGACTCCATCAGATAAATCTTATTGATGCGTCAAGCCTTCTATTAACCCTCCTGTGTGAATCGAGCAGCTATTATATAAGGCTGGAAAATTCTCTCCAACCTCAACCACAAATTTCATCCAACGGTATCTGAAACTTTGAGCTAGACTTCGACGATCTATTCGACGAATCGTCAGGCTTTGTTATATCCTTCTTTAAATTATGCTCGACTTCGAAGACGACGCGTCGAAGCGCGAAAAATGTTTCACCACCATAGGCCAACTGCCTGCTTTCATTGATCCCAAGCAGCCACCCACGAAACGGTCCCCTTTCTCGGCCATCCTAGGCCATCCGTTCGTTCACACGGTAAGACATTCTTTAGCCTCTATATACTTCCCATGTCCTTATGTCATTGGTTTGTGCTGTAGCAGTTGTTCGTCATATGCAAGTTGGAACAAAACCAAGGAAATACTAATCAGTCAATGTACAGGTCGAGGTCATTCTGCCAAAAGACATTTTCTCGCGTGTGCAACCCCAGCTGCAAAGGTTGCGGTATGCTAGAGTGTTCATGTCGCTATCTTCTTTACTCGAGGGTGAATTTTTTAATACATATATAAAGACTGGTAATTATTGTGTTTTCGTTTCTCACCTTTCGTCGCCTCCTGGCTGAGGCGCCGAGGCCGATATAGTAGCTGACACATGATACAGGGAATATCCTCATGATCTCAGAGGGACGCTCAGGCTCAGACAGCGTCTTCACATTGAAAGATGGTCTGTGATCCCCAGTTATATCCTTAGTAGCCATCTCAGCTAACGATTTCCTAGGCATCTTGAAACTGGAGCTGAGCAAGGAAATCTTCGAAAGAACAGGGCTTACAGGGAAGCCAGTTCGTAGCGGGGGCAGAAAACATGCGAAAGAGAGATTCGGTATGTACTCTTAATAACAAATTCTTCAATATGATGAGACATACTAACACGCCCCAACACAAGTCGTGGAAATCAACCTTCGACTTCCCTCCATGCTTCACGGAAAGAAGGGCTTCGAGAGAATTGTATGGGCGTTTAAGAACGTCTTGACACAATCAGTAGCTTGGCTATTTTTCGATCTTACAACCAGCTCAGGCGGCGTTTCCGAAGGTACTCTCCCTCATCAGGCGCCCTTCTGGGAAATTGTTCCAAAGGATCATACACTAAAACACAAGCAGATGACCTCTCTCTAAAGGGCAACCAGCCCCAAATTATCGATTGCCAGCCTGTTATCACTGAGCACTCGAATATTCTGTCACCCCCTCTTCCCGGACCGGACATCACAGACGAGTCCCGCGAATCAGCAGAACTAGAAGACCACTGCAACGAACTCTCCGAGTGGCTTGCAATGGTGTCTCTCGAATCGCCTCGCGTATCTGTCAATGACGATGTGGATCCCTACCTAAGTCGCTACAGTGTACCCGATTCGTATAATGCAAAGTCCACCAATCTCGTCAGCTTGAAGTGGCGTGGATTTGTCCCGTCTCGTTGGATAGTGGAATTATTGGTTGCGTTATTGTATGTTCCACATGTTTTGCTATGACACATATCTGATGTTAAATTGTTTGCTAACTTGGCTTCTTCGTGCGATTGTAGGAAGGAAACTGCACCCAAGTCCATTGCCCCGTACGCTTGGTTTGCGCTTTCTGCGAGTGCGCTGGGAAGAGAAGCCGTGGAAGCTCGCGATGGGTACACAGTTATGGTGCTTCCAACACACGCGCCAAAGCAAGCAATGTGGGGAGGGCAGGCAGATAGTTCGTCTAAGGGTGGTGGTCGGCACTTCATATGTTGGGAGTACGTCGGCGCTTCGATGCTTTGAACTGTGATATATAGTATGCCGCTGTCGAGTGGGCTCAGGAGTTACAAATCTTCCATATACCCCAAATCTAAAAAGCACTTACTAATGATCTTTGGGATCTATCACATTACGTGCGGACTTAAACGATCCAAATAGTATCTATTCTTCTAGCTTATGAAATTATCTTGCATGTCCATTGGTATCCAAATCATATTTCCCAGTGGCTTCCATATAACCATCCGTCCCAAGCCCATACCCAATACACGCCAAACAATATTACAAAAAATTTCGAAAGGTTTAAACAATGATGACCAAGACATAAAGCACAGTTATCCGATAAGGTCATTGACCATATCCTGCAGAACGGGTCGATTACCAAGGACCCTACCACCACTTAACAGCTTGGCACCTCTTTTAGCAGGTTTTTTCAAGCCAGTCGGGGATAGTCGAGTTTGAACAGGACCGAAGGGACTGCGAGTCGTCTTTTTGGATGACACGGGGCTTTTGCTCTTCTTTGGACTAGGTGTAGACCTGTCCGGACAGGGCTGCGATGGGACCATCTCAGATTCGAAAATGTGATCCGTCATGGCATCTCTGGGCAAGTCGTAGACCCACCCTCGCTCTTGGACCAGTTTCACGTATTTTCCTAGGAGCTCGTTTCCATCGCGAAGAGTACTCTTACTTCCGACAACCAGAAGCTTAGTCCGTGCTCTGGTGAATGCGACATTGACGCGTCTCCAGTCACGGAGTAGGTCACCGACGTTCTTGTCAGCGTTGCTCCGCACACAACTTAGAATGATGACTTCCTTGTCTCGGCCCTGGAACTTGTCTGCAGTGTGCATCTCAAGCTCCGGTAGGTAGCGGCTGAGGTTTTGTCTTAGAAGCGAGAGTTGGCTTCGGTAGAGCGTTATGACACCTATGCTGCGCGCCGGAATGCCGCAGGAAATGAATGCTTCAACAAGTCGGCTGCAAATAGTGGCTTCAGTAGGGTTCACAATCCGCGAGCCGTTTGCTACATCCAGCGCAGGGATGGAAAGCGTGTCTGTGTTGACAAGTCGAGTTTTGGCAGACGGTTCGACCAGATCTTTGAGCCAGCAACGACCCTGGTTTGCGCCCAAGCAAAGCTGTCGCTGACTACGTGGTTGAGGGAAGGTGCTGGGATGATGTTGCTTGAGACCGCCAATATTGGGAACATTGAGCGAGCGCATTGCAACATCTGCAGTGCCACATTTTAGACGACCAGAATAGATGAGGGTGTTGGATAGAAGCATGATGTCCTCACACATTCGATACTGGTGTTCCAGATTGACGACCGATTCGGGGTGGGAGTCAGACAGCAATTTGAAGAGACTGACATCCAGGCCGCCTTCTTGAGCCTCCTTGTTCTGCACCAGCGGAGGCAGTTGGTAGTGATCACCAACAAGAATGAACGTTCTAGCCATGCGGATAGGCCCTAGGCATACGGGAAGCGTGATTTGTGAAGCCTCGTCGACTATACAATAGTCGAACATGCGCTGGGTGAAAATGCCATGGCTGACGCCGAGGCAGGTGGTCGCCACCACTTGCGAATCTTCGTACGAGGCTTTCAGCTCTTCCATTGTGTTTTTAGGCACCGCTGCCAAGTCAGCAAATTGCTGAACATCAGGATGTATTTTTGCAGGAGCCCCAATGCGCAAGATACGGAAGTTGTCATCCTTGATTTTCAAGAGGATGTTATCAACCGCTGTGTGGGTGTATGAGGTCAGAAGGACGCTCTTGCCTTGTGCCACTAAGGCACGAATGATATGAGCAATGGTGGTTGTCTTGCCAGTGCCAGGCATCCCAAGAACCAACGCATAATCTTCAGCACTCATGACCTTATCGATGGCTTGTCTCTGGTCGACGTTCAAGGCTGCCTTGTCTGATTCAGACAGAGTATATGCAGATGCAGTGGTCTTGAAAGCGGGTGCCTCCCGTTTAACAATCAATCTTCTCAGCTGTCTAGCTTGGAATAGATCTCGTTCCATCATGGAAACGAGGTTCGTTCGGACAATTGCCATGCCGTTACTGAATTCGTCCTTGTCCAAACGGTAGACTGGCTCTTCTTCCGACTCGGCCGGTGACGGGGAGGCACCGTCTTCAAGTATTTCCATTATACCCTTGAATGACTGGTTACGTTCGGCGTCAAACCCCCTGGCTCTCGTTCTGGCGTTGTGTAATCGTCTGTCTACCGCGACGGTGATGTGTCTTCGGCTGACTTGCACAACGTATCCGTTTGCAAGAGCAAAGTGGCCCTTCTCGTCGGAAACCACGATCGGCTCTCCAAGTGTGAGTTGCGATTCGGTAAACGAAAATGATGGGTGGGCTTGTTTTTTAATGAAGGTATAGCGAAAGCGATTGATTTTTGGTCCATCTTTGTCCTCGTAAGAGGTATTAGGATCGATCACGACATTGCCAAAGCATCGGCCCAGAGCCTCACGCTCAGTGCTAAGCATGGTCCACAGCTCGCGCTTGAACCGAATCATGTTTTTTTCCTCTTTGGTCAACAAATCGTCCCATTTTTGAAAGAAGTCGCGATCATCAGAAGTCAAGTGGTCCATGGCGTTAACGAAGTCATCACCAAGACCGCTAGTTTCACCATCACCATCATCTGCAAGCTTGTGATAGATAAAACAAGGCGTCTTTGAGTAACATTTGTTGCAGAATGAGGACTTTTTGGCCATTGGCGGCAGTTGCGTTCTCTGACGCATGTATCCGACTATGCGATTCCGCTGCTGGATCATTTGCAGGAGCTCATGCCGGATGCCACGAATTCGGAATATTTTCGTTGTTTCAAGGTAATATAACAATCCGAACGTACATTGAACATCTACAGAGCCGCGTCAGTACTTATCGATGGAAGGACTAGACATTGATATGAGGCTTTCTTACCGTAGCGATCAGAAAGCAGCAGAGTATACAGGGCCGTCTGTGCCCTGTGAGCCTGATTTGTATCCCTATTGCCTGTTTTAAGTTCAAGTGGTATGACCAGGTTTTTATCGCTTTCTCCGTCATGACAAGAGACTTGCACAGTAGCATCAACATTGCCTTTAAGTCCGTACATCGGAGACCAGATATGCTCCTCAACTTCGAGAAGCTTGTTGATACTCAATTTCAACTTGGAGCTGCCGCGGTCCTCAACCAGTGATTCCGCCTGGTCATTGAATCAGTTAGTATCGCTATCGCGAATGGAAGCTAATTCAACTTACACTTGGCTTTGCCCTGAGGAATCGCTCCGCCCAAGCCTGCACGCCCGGTATCCGACTCATCATATATTCAACAGCTTCCGGAATACTCATGCGAATCAAGTATAGATCCTCAATGCGCTTCACAGTCACGCCTTCAATCAAAGTCCTTAGTGAGTTCGTATCCCATCTATTGAGCTTGATTGCTTCTTGAAACACCTCATGGAATATGTTTCCAAAAACTTGCGCTTTTCCCAGATCGGACGTGTATTTGATACGATCCTGCAGGACGGCGCGGCGCTGACAACTAATCGAGTCTGCCACAACAGTTGCAGAGACCAGGTGGTCAGGATGGAGTATAACCATGTTCCTAGAATCATCTACGATGCAATGTCCTGTGGCATCGAACTCCCCAATTAAGTGGATATATGATTCCTTGACGCATGGGCACTCGCACCAGGACTCTCGAAGGATGACGACTTTCTTTTCCTTCGATCTCTCATCTTGTACAGAAAGCACCTTTTTGTTGGTGTCAGTGGCAATGTAAACCTGCTAGGTTCTGTGATGACAGACCTGTTCTGGCTGGATGCGCCCTTTGATGGTCGGATACGCAGACTCAGCAATATCAACAATAAGGTAGCGCTTTATGGCTTGTCGGCTCCTATCGTTCTATATATGGGGCTTAGTAAGTATGTGACATTTCAACCCACTAAGAATGACAAACATCGTTCGATCCATCTGCGCCTGAATGCGCCATGGATTGTGCGATAGCCTCTATATCCAAGCCATCATCATCAAATTCATCACCAAAAGACGTACTTGGTCCTCCTTTTTTCTCAAAGGACGCTTCAGAAGTCGCACCAAGATAGTTTCCAGATTGAAATTCGGAAATCGGTTGCTTGGGAGCTGCTGGCCCTGTGGAAACGGGCTTTGCCATATCTGTGCTCTGAGACTTTTCGCATTGAGCGAGAAGATCCTCCATACTGTCCGAAAGTCCATCAAAGTCATCGTCAAATTCATCAGCATCAAGGGTATCAACATTATTAGTCGCTTTGTCCACATCAGTTTTCATGTTCACCGCATTAGTCTCTGTCAATTTCTCGGTTGAAGCCCGGGCGTCTGTCGAAACCTGGTTGTTCACAGGTTTAGCACTCAGACTCTTTCCTTGCAGGTGAGAGGAACCTGCATCCACAAAAGGGTCCATTGAAGCTTCTGCAAGATCGAAGAAGTCCTGGTCAAATTCATCGTCCCCGTAATCTGATGAGGACTCTTCCAACGGTTTCCTGTCTTCAGGGGCAGCATGAATGACTCTGGGCTCGTGCACTTGACCGGCTTTCTTCGAAGTTTGTGCTTGGCCCTTTATATCCTCGGCTGGAGATTTTGGCCTACTATGCCGGCCTTGGCTGCGTGCTGGGATTGGAGACGAGTCTGTTGTGTCTGGTAACGGCCCAGGCGCCTTCTTCAAAGTCTTCTCCATTTCCTTCACGAGAGAACTGATATTTGGGCCCTGGTAGTTTCCCGAGTCGACAACATTACTCCTTGTTCTTGAAAATATGCTTCGTCCCGTACCAAAGTTTTCCTTGTCTATCCTTCTTCGCTTGGCTTTCGAACTTGGCCATTCTGCCATACAGCTATTTGAACGTCTAAGACCTGAAGAGTCTCGACCGGTGCGAACTGACCCTGGCGTTTGCGGTGAAGAAGAGAGAAGATTTGTGAAGCGTGGGCGAAGTAGCTCACCATTGCCATTTGCAAGGGTTTTGCTCACATAGCTGTTCCACAGATCGGCGGCGAGGTCATGCTGCGGAGTCTTCATGGGAGTCTGGGAATTCTGCAAGTCAAGCGATCCTTTGCGCCTGCTTTTCGAAGTCCCTGCTAGGGGAGAACTAGTCGGGGACGAGCTGTGGCGGCGCTTCTTTCCCTGTGCTGCAGGCGTCTGGGATAATCTATCAGGATTCGAACTGGCGGGCACATGTTGCCAGACAACGTAATCCTCTGGCGTAAATTCCGGCATAGGAGCATGGATGAAGGCATCCTCTGCATTGTTTATAAGGTCCGCCAGAGGGATTCTATTTCCTGGTGTGTGGGGGCATTCTTGCGGTGCCTTTGGCTCGGCTGGCTCCGTCGGTTGGTTTTGGTTATCTGCACTCGAATTCTCAGGTTCCATTACTCCATTAATCCAAGATGTCTGGTTCTCCTTGTTCGCGTAGTCCGGTGCTAAGCTAGTCTTCTGAGGGGTCTTGTCAGGCGTTGGTCCATTTTGATTTTTATACCGGAAAGCGTTCAATTTCGACCGTGACTGTGAAGATACTCTGTATGAACCGTTGCCTGTGTTCATCGTGCTTTATACTTGACGTTCTTCGGGAATTGGAGGGCAATGGGGCATCTCGAGAAGAAAGGCCTGGGCGGTTAGTAAGACTATATCAAGTGGATCCTCGATGAATCGATTAAATTTCCGGGATAAGTACCTTTAATAAATAGACTTACATCAGAGTTCCTTGCCAGGTAAGTCATGAGTGACAGGTTCTGGACAGAGTGCTAATGCAAACCAGAGTTGGCTCGATGCACGCAATAGCAATGGCAATGGCAATGGCAATGCCGATGCGCGATGCGATAAGCCAATCTAATTGGTCTCGAACGCGTCGCGCGTCGAGTTCTTCTGCCTCAGGCATAAAGATCTTAATGCCTGTGACATCAGGCCGAAAGGCGGCAAGGAGAATTGCCTGGTTGGGCCTAGCGGCAGAATCCCAGCAGTCATCGGCCTTTTGCGGCTTCTGAACATCAACCGCTTGACCGTCACATCACCCCTCCACCTGCCGCTCCTGCCGCTCCAACGAAAGCAGTGATATTTGAAATCACTCAATTGGGTCGACTATTGTCGTCGCTGGTCGAACGGATTCCTAACTTTGGCATACCAACCCAGCGGTCATTGCCTCGCTATACCCGACAGGGATTCCTCACCCGCCACCGCCTGTCCCTTATCATCCACGTTGAAAACTAGGGATTTCTGAATTGCAACAGACCCTCCGCACATTCACAATGTCCGCTCGTCCGTTGTCGCATTGCCTTCGCGCTCGCTGTGTCCCTCGCCGGGCTCAGAACATCCAGGGCTTCTCGACCCGCAGCAACCTCCGCGGTGACCACTATGACCCTCCCACCGGCTACCTGTTTGGCCTCAAGCCCGGTCAGAAGTACGTGAAGGAGGGTTGGGAGAACATGTGGTACTATGGATTCATCGGCAGTCTTCTCGTTGCCGGTGTCGCATATGTCTTCAAGCCAGACACTTCGTATGTTCAGTCCCTCTCCCTCGTGTGACAGCTGAAGTGGATTGCCTTAAGATCTCTCTGCACGTCACGAGAATGCCTTTTTCCCGATTCAGCAAATTCGAAGAGTAGATACTGACGTTACCGCAGGATACAAACATGGGCATTGGAAGAGGCTCGCCGGCGGCTGGAGGCCGAAGGCATCCTTGAGGACCCTGACAAGGTCCAGCGCAAGTAAGGTGCTTTGGTCCGGAAATATCTTGTACTTTGTACATAGAGCGGTCGGGCGTTGAAGACAATCTTCGCTCGAGTGGTGTCAATAGGCACATTACGTCCGACCCTAGACAGGGCTTTTCTATTTCATTTCACTGTTCGCCTCCAATTTTCTGCGTGTATCTGTCATCCTATATCCTGGATTCTTTTCATTGACATGCTTGCAATGTTTCAAAAAGGGAAAAATAGATGTGTGTACCTTATACATGGGTTGTATGATGTGTATCTTGGTTTCCGGCTTCGTTAACATTTTTCAACAACCTATGTTTTGGTGTTATACGACAGGGAGACGGTAATGATAGTACGTATGGCGTAATATTTACAAATATCGTATGTGCTGAGTCGAATCCCATAGCTACCTATACTTCCGGGTATATATCCGTTCTTCTGAGTAGCGGCATCTCTCTTCTGACCTTAACAAGCAGATCTAGATCAATGTCCGCAACCGCGATCTGCGGCTCCTGGTATTCTTCGCCAAGCTTGGCAATAACTTCTCCCCACGGGTTGACGATCATGGAATGTCCGTAGCTTCTCCTCTTTTCATTGTGAGGCCCAGCCTGAGCTGCGGCAATCACATAGGACTGTGTTTCAATAGCTCTGGCGCGTAAGAGGGTCTCCCAGTGTGCCGTTCCGGTAGGAACCGTGAAAGCTGATGGATATGTGATGATCTCGGCGTTCTGTCGCTTAAGAGCCAGACTAATCTCAGGAAAGCGCAGCTGTGTAAAGCTAAATGTAAGCAGGGCACCTGGCATATTTAGTTTTGCCGCTCCCTACTTACATCAAAGCAAATGGACAAGCCGACTCGCCCAACGGGCGTCTCGAAAGGTGGCAGTATCTCCATCCCCTTCTCGACACTCCTTCATCTGAAGTCAGCCGAGTTTGAATACGTCACATCTATACCATGTACTCACGCGCTTTCTTTCAGCACTGGTCCACCCTTGATATCCACATCGAATAGGTGGACCTTCTGATAGCGTTGTGTGATAATACCCTTTTCATTGATCCAAACGAGGGTATTCTTGATCCTCCCATTCGAGGCCGGTTCATGTATCCCTACATTGATGTGCAAATTGGACAGTTGTGCTTCTTTCTGGAGACCCAGGACGAACTCGCTGTCTTGTACAGAGCGTGCGAGTGAAATGGTTTCCGCAGGCGATGAAGCGATATAGTCCGAAGCCTCGGGAAGGAATAATGCCTGTTAGGTTGTTAGATTGCTACCAATACTGATGGACATTAAGGATCAATGACTCGAAAGCAGTATACAAGAACTTACTTTAGCACCAGCTGCGGCTGCTTTGCGCACCAGCGTCTGGCATTGCGCCAAATTGGCCGCTAGACTCGCAGTCGAGCATAGTTGCCCCACGGCCTGTAATGGAAATATATCATATCAGCGAGATTGAACTTTGTAAGCATATAAAAATATCATCTACTGAGGAATTAAGCGCTTACTGCGAGAACCATATCTATGAGCTACCGGTCAGTTAGCTTCTGTGAACAAAGAGTAGAAAGTCTATGGGGGACCCAGAGGTTGATGACGGAACATGGCATGCTTATCACGAGAGATCCATGGCGATGTCCGTCGGCACTCGGCAGACTTTCCCGATCCGGACCAATGTCTCGAGCCTGCTTTAGCACGCGGATCCAGATCTGAGCAAACGTCACGGAGTGCATCAACGGCCTGAAAAACCGACTTGGGCCACAAAATACAACGACCTGCCAGGAGTGTGGTCGCTATACAGACAATATGAAGAGTTTACGGCGAGACTTCTCGTCGAACCCGCAGGCAGCAAATGTCACCAGCAAAGTCTTCGTGAGATCCACGAAAAGCGGAAAAGTTCAAAAGATCGTTCGCGAACTTTACCTCAGACAAGACATTCCTTGCTCGTCCAAGCTTTGCTCTACATGCGCATCTACTGCGCCAGCAGACGCCAATGGAAACAGTAAGACTACTGGAGTAAGATTTTAGCGTTGTTAAATGGCTAATGCGATACAGTCACGCCTTTCGTGCTCTCGGAGCATCCCGCGGGCACCAGCGCCTTCCCCCGCGGCCACTACCTTGTCCCTGATACGAATGCGTTGCTGAATGGCATGGATCTTTTCGAACATACCGGGGCCTTCTACGATGTTATTATCCTCCAAACCGTTCTCGAAGAACTGAAGAATCAGTCCCTGCCCCTCTACAATCGCCTGCTCTCTCTGATCAAGACCGACGAAAAGCGCTTTTACCTTTTCTTCAACGAGTTCCGACTGGAGACCCATGTCCGGAGAGGACCTGATGAATCGATAAATGACAGAAATGACCGGGCTGTGCGGACAGTGGCAAAGTGGTATGCAGAACATCTCAAGACCACTGTGAAGAAGGGGAAGAAGAACGACATCCCGGCTATCGTTGTCATCACAGACGACAAGGAAAACCTGCGCAAGGCAAAGGAAGAGGATGTGACGGCATTGTCACTGTCGGACTATGTGTCCGGCCTAGAGGACTCGGACAGGCTGCTTGATATGATCAACGAGTCGCGAGAGGCAAGAGAAGCGAAGGGCGCACGCGGCGAGCTCTTCTACCCCGAATACTACTCGATGTCTAAGCTTATGACAGGCATCAGAGCCGGAACTCTGCATCAGGGAGTTTTCAATGTATCGCCATATAACTACTTGGAGGGTTCTGTTAATGTTCCGGCATTTGACAAGCCCTTGCTCATTCTGGGTCGTGATAACAGTAACAGAGCCATCTCTGGGGATGTTGTTGTCATTGAGGTACTTCCCAAGGACCAATGGAAGTCGCCATCCACCAAGATCGTCGATGAAGAGGCGGTGACGAAGAACGACAACCCTGATGCCGATGATACCGAGGCAGTGGTGTCGGAGAGGGAACGGAAGGCCTTGCAGGAAGAGGTCAGGAAGGCCCATGGAAAGAGCTCAGAGGGAAAGCCGCAACCGACAGCCAAGGTGGTTGGAGTCATGAAACGCAACTGGCGTCAATATGTCGGACATGTCGATGCCGGTTCTGCAGGTGCTCAGGCTAGCAGCGGTCGCCGCCAGCAGACCGTCTTCGTCCTCCCTATGGACAAGCGTGTACCTAAGATCCGAGTCCGTACCAGACAAGCTGGTGATCTGATGGGTCAACGTATTCTTGTCACCATCGACGCCTGGGATCGTGATTCCAGATACCCCACCGGCCATTTCATTCGCTCACTAGGAGAACTCGAGACTAAGGGTGCGGAGACAGAGGCTCTGCTCCTTGAGTATGACGTTCAGTACAAGCCATTCCCGAAGGCTGTACTCGACTGTCTTCCTGCCGAAGGCCACGACTGGAGGGTACCGGCTAGCAAGGATGATATTGGCTGGAAGGGACGGAGGGATCTTAGAGATCTCCTTATCTGCAGTATCGACCCGCCAGGCTGTCAAGATATCGATGACGCACTTCATGCACGGCCATTGCCGAACGGCAACTTCGAAGTCGGTGTTCACATCGCAGATGTGTCACACTTCGTCAAGCCAAACAATGCCATGGACCTGGAGGCTAGTGTCCGTGGAACGACAGTCTACCTCGTCGATAAACGTATCGATATGCTGCCCCATCTTCTTGGTACAGACCTCTGTTCCCTCAAGCCCTACGTTGAGCGCTATGCCTTCTCCGTCTTGTGGGAAATGACACCCAACGCAGAAGTGGTTTCTGCAGACTTCACCAAATCCGTCATTCGCTCTCGCGAAGCCTTCAGTTACGAAAAGGCCCAGAAGCGCATTGATGATCCTACGCAGAAAGACGAACTTACCGAAAGCATGCGCACTTTGCTCCGCTTCTCTAAAATTCTCCGGCAGAAGCGCATGGATGCAGGTGCTCTAAATCTCGCCTCGCCAGAAGTCCGGATCGAAACCGATAACGACGAAGTTGGTGACCCCCTCACTGACGTGAAGACGAAAGCCATGCTGGAGACCAACAGTCTCGTTGAGGAATTCATGCTTCACGCCAATATCACAGTTGCCTCCAAGATCTACAGCACCTTCTCTCAGACCGCCATGCTCCGACGCCACGCCACCCCTCCCCCGCAAAACTTCGAAGAGCTCATCAACCAACTCACCAAGAAGCGTGACATGAGACTGGACGTATCCAGTTCTCGTGCGCTCGCCGACTCTCTTGATCGCTGCGTTGACGAGAAGAACCCCTTCTTCAACACCCTGGTCCGCATTCTCGCCACCCGTTGCATGACATCCGCAGAGTACTTTTGTGCAGGGGCCCACGCAGAGTCTGAATTCCGTCACTACGGTCTAGCCTCACCCATCTACACACACTTCACCTCCCCCATCAGACGTTACGCAGATCTCTTGGTCCACCGACAACTCGCGTCAGCAATTGGGTATGAGGGCGAAGATGGCCGCGCCGTCGTAGAGGGAGTGATGACCCGTAACAGACTCGAAGATATCTGCCGGAACATTAACTACCGTCATCGCAATGCCCAGTTCGCCGGCCGCGCCAGCATCGAATACTACGTTGGACAGGCGCTCAAGGCTCGCGGAGAGAAGATGGCAGCCGACGGCGTTGACGGCGGCATCGAAGAGGAGGGCTACGTCATGCGTGTCTTCGAAAATGGTGTCGTTGTATTCGTTCCGCGGTTCGGTATCGAGGGCGTGGTTCGCTTGGAGGATTTCGTCCTCCCGGAGGACGCTGCTCTTCGCACCGTCGACGAGCGACGAGAGTTGGTGACGCGCCGACAGAGCGACTTCGACAACGAAGAATACACTCTCCGAGTATCCAACAAAGGAAAGTCCGAATCGGAACCGAGCATGTCTGTAGAACTGTTCCAGAAGGTCAACGTCAATGTCAGCTCCGTCAAGGAAGAAGGTGGTCGCGGCGCAGGAAAGAGGAGGGTTAGAATTCTGATTCTGGGAAGCGATGCCTAGAATGGAGAGAAAAAGTTACTAAAATAATGACATGACTTATCTTTCTGGTTTGCAGATCTACCCAAGACTAGAGGGCGTCTATAGGTGCTTTATGTAGGATCATTGTATGTATGTATGTCTTTATGTACTTCTATGCTTAACCAATACAAGTTTAGTCTAGAATGGCAAACTAAACGGCCATCTTATACTCTACTCTAGACTCTAGGAGTGCTCCGTTCCTCTTCATTTTATCTCATTAGACTCTCCTCAAAGCCACCATCCGACGCAACAAATGGATCGGCGACCAAAGTCCACTCTCCTTCACTCCTGTTGTGGGTATCCCAGCCGAAGGATCATATTCTTCTCCCTTCTGAGCAGATTCCTCCCTATCCTTCTTCTCTATACTACCCGGAACCATCACACCAGGAGGTGTCCCCTCCTTCTTCTCAGACCGCACAAGCTCCCCTATCTTCCATCCTCGCACGAGCCACAAACACGCCGCACCACCAATATACATGAACCCCGTAAAGATCTGCACTCTCAAATACACCGAATCCGTGGAACCATTATCCCTCAACACAAGCGCAATAGCCTCCGACACCGTCGTGGGAGGTACCAAAACCAACCACGTAATGCTCAAACCACTAGGTAGGTCCCGCAGACCGATAATCTCCGCCAGCACAGGGGTGACAGTCGCCCAGTAGGTTCCTGCGACAGTGCCGACGAGAACAGCGAAAAAGCAGACCACGCCCATACTGCGAGCGAAGATCCAAATCACCAGACAGAACAAGCCACAGAGGAATGTGAGGAACGTGGCGATGTTGATCCGGCCTAGCTTATCACTGAACATGCCGACGATGGGTCGTCCGAGTCCTTGGCCGAGGTTGAGGAGGGCGCTGACGATGCTACCCTGGTGGGAGGAGAGACCGACAGAGAGGGCGAAATTGGCGACGCTGAAAAGCACGGCGACGTAGCCTAGCATGCTCAGAATGCCCCATCCTAGAAAGAGAAGGAATTCGGGACGCTTGAGTAATGGGAGGGAGAAGGCGTGGTAGCGGCTTCCGACGTCTTTGTTTCGGTCTCTGAGTAGATTGGCGCATACTATGTTGACGGCGAAGGCAATGATTCCTAGGATTCGGAAAGCCCAGCTGAGCCCGAGTCGGGGGATCATGGCGCCAACGGCTAGGGAGTAGATGAGTCCACCTATGCCGGAGCCAGCTGCATTGATGCCCATTGCTAGGCTGCGACGGCGGTGGAACCATTGAGGGATTATGCCTACGCTTCCGACGAAAAGGAAGCCCATTCCCCAGCCGAAGCAGACGCCTTGGCTAAGGAAGATGTGCCATAGCTCGGTAGCGAACGATGAGCCGATCAGGGAGAGGGTTTCGAAGAAGACCCCGAGATTTAGAACTAGGCGGGTTCCGCAGATGTGGATGAGATATGTGGCTAGAGGAGCTACTAGGAGGGCGCAGGATATGCTCAAGCCGCCAGTGAAGGCATAGGCCAGGGCAGAACCGTTGGCAAAGACATTATGCGAGAGGTAGTAGGAGAGAAAGACGCCGTAGCTCTAGATTTCAGGAGAAAATCATGTCCGTTAGTCCCTATAGCAGAGAAAAGGTCTAGAATAACCAACACTATTGATTCCCCACGTGTGCGCATTGATCCAGAAGACGCAAGCGACACACACCCAACCGTAGCCACCATCTGGAACGACATCTTGTTCATACTTGGTCTCCGCATCTTTGGGAGCCGAGACCTGTTGTTGTTGCTGCTCCTCTACTTGCGACAGGGGATCTAGATTTGGACTCTCATCATAACCTCGCGAATGGATGATGTCGATTGGCGTATTATCTGCCATTTCAAGACACTAAGATTAAGATAGGTCAAGAGAATATAGCACGCTGCTCTAGACCACAGCTGTTAACTTCCAGGTACAACATCGAGGACGCTATCGAACATTCACATGAAGCCTCCAAGAGTCGCCAAGAAAGTCAAGTGGCAGAGCAAAACAGAAAGTTGAGCGGGGGTAGAGATTGAAGAACCGCATGGCGCCGGTTTTATGGCAAGGGTTCAGGAAAATCGAAGGCTTGAAAGGCGCCAATGTGTCATAGATAGCAAGATCCTCGGCCATACGAACCAGTCATTGAGCCTTGGTCATATGCAGTTCGGTGATTAGTCCGAGAAACTCAGTCTGTGACAGGTTTGTTGATTGGGTTTGAATCCATCCAGGCTTGAGAAAGATAGCGCCCATGGGTCCAGCTAGTGCAACCGTTGTGCCGATTGACCCGGTGCGGAGTCTGGGGAGCACGAGGCGGTCCACTCAAGGTTGTAAAATGTTTTGAACAGCAAGTTTATTTGCTGTAGTTAGTCAAATCTGTTGGCGATAGATCAACTTTGTATGTTTGATACTATTGAGTCCTGATTTTCAGAATGGGTCCTCCTTGGACATTCATACATGTGCATGCGCCTGACTCGCGCTAGTAGCGAGATGTGGAAAAGTGCGATCTAAGGACTGTATATTCCCATATGTTATTCTTGTAACACTTTCTTTTATTATTCATGACAGAATAATCCCTCATGCAACATTAGCAACTCCCATCAGCTTCCCAGAAGGCACAGCTGCTTACGATTCCATCACTTGGGATTCCATTCGAGTCATGGGCGCCTGATGCCTGTTGGACTTGGAACAACTCCTACGCTGGCCATATCTATGACTATTTTAGAAGCATCGTTTGACTGTGGGGGCTGCTGAGACGCCCATTATTCCAGGCCCTTTCGCCATCCTCGGAGGCTGGTATGTTGAAAGGCTGTTACTTCCGTCGGTACTGAGTCAGAGGGGTTTGCTAGATCGATGCTACCGTGCACCAGGATGTGCAGTCTCTTTATGACTGTATAATCGATCCTAGAGAAGGGAGGAGTAACATGCAGAGTGAAAAGAGTTGGTACTACCAAGACAGGTTACACAGACGCATACTGCGAGGCATAACCCGATCTGAAGGACTCAACGAATTAGCCAATGTGTCTTTGATTAGAAGGTTGCATAGATGACCTACAACCCTGTCACGTCATAATTCCCACCCCATACAGACGGGTATATAAACCACTCACCACAAGATAAAGCAGACATGAGGAATGAATGCATACAGTGCTCGGCAGTTGGGTAGGTACTCTTATCGGACTTGAGCCAATTATCCGATGGGACTACCCAAAAGGGAATAGATTGCTGGAAGGGATGAGTCAGCTCGGCCCCGCGTTGCCTTGAGAACCGGAACCTGATGTTTGCACTGTTTGGTTGGGTGCTTTGTTGTCCCTCGGCGGGTTGATGGCCATAGCTTCTGTCCGTCTTCCATCTGTAGGCCACCCCTGCCTGTCACTCAGTACTAATTTCCATGAGATCATGGAAACTAATCCTTATTAACTACTCACTAAATACTGTCTCCGATGCGCGCTAACTCGCTAACCCTGTAAGAAACTCGCTTTATCGCCCTCAAGCAAGGAAAGCGGATCTAGTTGGGCAGATCCGATCTCTCTAGTTGATTCCATACCTGGCCCACTGCCCAGCCACCCATTTGAATCTCATTGGCCCTGTTCGATTATATTAGACACTTACTTCATAGCTCTGCGACTGAGAGCCAACTCATCATCCTACCCCTTCCTGAGATTCCCCCCTTGGTATGACCTTTCAGGATCAACTTCCATGGCCAGTATGATGCATAGGCCTCAATTTCAGAAGGCCAGGGACGGCCAGCGCAAAGTCTCGCCGCCCGGTCCATCTTACATGTCGAACGATCAGATCGGTACGTGTTTACGCTGCTGCGGTATTAAGTCAAAGCATTGTTTGCGTTTCCTGGGGATGTTGGCCGAGTGACCGGCTGTGGGTTGACATGGCAATATTAATTAATTCCTGGCGTCACAGCGACCTATCTGAAAGATCTGCGGACGAATCGTCCTGTCCGTCCCGGCGGATCTAGGCCGCTTCCTTCGAGATCAACTGGATCGTCCTCTGACACTCGGGAGGATCTCCCTCCACGAGCGGCATCTGCAATGTCGTCCTATGGACATTCGCATATGCGTTCGAGCACACCAGCAGCAGCTGAGGCCGAGCATCCTCGGGCCACCAGCTCACTTTCTAACCATAGACCAACTTCATCCCGGGGCGTCTTGGGCAGCCCCATCGGACGACCCTTGGTTCAGGAACCAAGAACAGTCCCCATACGGCAGCATATCTCACCTACTCGAACCTTCAGTCGCGCTGTTCCTGCCTCCCCCAGCGCCGCTTATCGTGAAAGCCCGCAACGGCGTATAGAGAAAGAAGAGGCGAAGTCTTTACGAGATGCCTTACAGCAGATGGACCTGGAGGAGGACATCGAGCTCCATGCAGCTGCACAAGATGAAGCTACCGAGCTAGTGTGGATGCATCAGAACCCCGGTGTTCCCTATAAGAACCCATATGCACCATATCACAATCCTGACTTGGATACGCTCCAGAAAAGTCCAGATAGGAGTAGTCAGTATTCGCGTGGCGAGAGGCTGGGCTCTCCTACTCCACGGCGGGGCAGTCGCCGTCTTGCCTACCAGGGATCGACTATAAGCTACAACGGTACTGGCAGTATCCAGGAGTCGGACGAAAGGGTCGCACATGATGAGCAGGAAGCTTCCAGGGAAAGGGATATTCCAAGCCCTAAGAAGAATGGGACTCTACGGAAGAACCTCAAGGTCAACTTTGCGTTGCCGCGGGACGAAGTATCAACCCAGCATACTAGCAGCAGCTATGGGCTGGGCTTGGCGAATGTCAGTAGAGATTCATCCAAAGGTATCTTTAGGAATCCGAACGACCAGATATACGAAGAACCTCAACTTTCTCCTCAGAGGGATGAGGGCACTCGACCGGACTTCTCAAGGTCGGACTCTTCGGCTTTGAAAAATAAGCCACGCAACGCTCTACCTCGCGGCTCACGTCCCCTACCTAGTCGGTTCAGTAGCCTTCCTTTTGTGGACAAGCTGGCTCGCTTCGAACTTCATAAGAACCCCCCAAGCCAGTCACGGAACCCAGAGTATAGAATGAACGACCCGCTTCCACAACCTCCAACGACAGGCTCTGAGGTTGAGGAGCAAGATGCTCCTATGAAGAACGGACTAGAAATTCGCAGCGATGACATCCGAGCAGCTACCAGCAAGAAATTGAGGGATCGGAGCACTCGCCTACCTATGCCAACCGCTGTGAGTGATCGTGCTGGTCGGCCGATCGTGAGTTTTGATCCGACTTGGAAGCCAACTGAGGCACAAAGTCCGCGCAGCCGGGACGGCTTCAAGGGAAGGGATACAACGCCGGACGTGCCTTCTCCTGAGCCTGCCGCTCCGACTATTGAGGTATCCGAGGCGCCCTCAATTCCGGTTATTAACTTGCCAGATGACAAAGAGCCCACTATCTCCGAGATGGCAGGACCGTCCCAGAGCACAACGGCCGGCGCGAAGACATCATCGAGCCCGCCGAAAAACAACGAACCTCCCAGGCGATCCCCGAGGAAACCCACAGCAGGGTTGCAGAGTCGGTGGTTATCCACCTATAGCCGCTCTGGTGTTCCCACCGCAACATGTGAGGCATGTTCACTCCCAATCGCAGGGAAGATAGTGACCGCTGCGGGATCACGATTCCATCCCGAGTGCTTCGTGTGCCACCATTGCCAGACTGCACTGGAGTGTGTTGCATTCTATGAGGAACCTGAAGTGAACCGCCAAGAGCGTCTTGCGCAAGCTCACAGTGACGATGAAGAGGCTCGTGCGTTGAGATTCTACTGCCACCTCGACTTCCATGAGCTATTTAGTCCAAGGTGCAAGAGCTGCAAGACCCCGATAGAAGGAGAAGTTGTCGTGGCTTGTGGAGCTGAGTGGCACGTCGGGCACTTCTTTTGTGCCGAGTGTGGTGATGTACGGCCTTCCCCTCCAGTTTTCAATCGATGACTGCTAACATCCCCTCTAGCCTTTCAACGCAGATACGCCATTTGTAGAAAAGGATGGCTTTGCATGGTGCTTGCAGTGTCACTCTCGTCGCACAGCTCCTCGGTGCCTTGGATGCAAGAAGCCTGTGCTTGAGGATGTTGTGATAAGTGCGGTCGGAGGGCAGTGGCACGATCAATGCTTTGTCTGCCACGAGTGCGGGGATGGATTCGGTCCCGACGGTCGTTACTTCGTCCGAGAAGGGGAACCGAGAAGGACAGCCAAGGGACGCATCATCGGCGGGCCGGTCCAATTGGCTGTTTGTGAAAGGTGTGAAGGCATTCGCTTGAAGGCGTCGCCATGAGGTGGGTATCTGTCGGATGCTGGATATCCGGGGTCTGAGGCTCCAACAACCGATGGCCGACGCCATTGACATGATCTTTATGGCCATCTGCTTAGTGTTGAGCGCAGTGCGCTTGATAAGATGCATCATCCGAGGTTATACCGCCTTTATTATGTCTTTTCATATACGTCTCGCAGTTTGTTTCTCATTTTCTTTTATTTTGCTACGACATGTGTATTGCATAGCATCCAGCGGGAGTCTATGATAGCGTATACTTAGGTGGATTATGATAGCAAATGATTTAAAGCACACACTCTTGCTTGGTCCAGATATAGTGAATTACACCTAAATGCAGCGGCATCTGGCTGCTGCATGGAGACCGTCGGTGCATCTCGCTAGCTGCAACTAACTAGAAGGACCCCTGGCTGAACGCTCCAAGTCAATCAGGCTGCATGCACACTTTCAGAGCCGGCTCAAGGCTATTCCGGAAAAGGAAAGGAGACTCTTGTCATCTCGGCTCGAGGCATCGATCCGTCTCGCGGCAACTTCCCTGCAAGGGGGTGATTCCTTTAAACTAGCCTTCACTATTCCCTAGATGGGTAATAGGCAGCTTAACTTTGGCAAAGTATCGCCTGTCATGCGAGTGCCTCGAGTCGAGGCACCTGTATCCAGTTCGGCAAGACGGAGAAGCGTGGATGTCAACCCCAGCTTTGCGGGGGCTCCCGAGCTTTTGCGGGGATCGCGCCTCCATTGCCGTCATCGCATCAAAGCCGGATGTACGAGCATCGATCGATTGGCAGCACTCTTGCGCGGGGATCAGGAGATACAGCTGCTGCGACACCCTTCGGATGACGTCTGATCCATGTCGAACGACGGCAGCTAGGAGCACCATATCATTTCCTTATTTGCAATGCCGGCATAGGCATCGTGCCCTGAGCGGGCAGCATAAATATCCTACGAGGCGTCAATTGTCTGGCGATTGATATGGAGGCAGGCCTGTCAGGACTGAATACTCTCGACTCTCCATTCAGCGCTCAATGACACTTTGTCTCTATCGGTCTCTTCAATCATTATTCAGACCAGCATCCAATGGCAAAAGATCCAGATTACAAGCTCAAGTGTGACGCCTCTCTTTCGGAGGAGATAGAGAATGTGATTACTTCACCTTACACTCCCGAGGAAGAGAAGGCACTCGTACGGAAGGTGGACTTGACTTTGCTTCCAACAATATGGATCATGTATCTGCTCTCCTACATGGATCGAACCAAGTATGCCTTGCTCCCCAGATTCTACTATACATTTCTACAAATACCTAACTGGTATTACCCCATTAGTATCGGAAACGCGAAGATCTCGGGTATGCAGGCGGATCTGGATCTGACTTCGGGCCAATATTCCATTGCCTTAGTTGTCTTCTTCATCGGATATGTCGTCTTCGAAGTTCCTAGCAAGTACGTTCTGCTCCAATAACTCGGGGTTGTTGCACATTAGTGCTAACTGTTTCTGAATTCTATAGTTTGATACTGAGTCACACACGCCCTTCGCTGTTCTTAACTGGAATCATGGTTATATGGGGAGCACTAACCTGTGTGATGGGCGTGATAAAGGACTACAAGCACCTTGTGGTGTTACGCGCGCTGATTGGTGAGACATCTTACTGATTCGTCTGTGATGTTAGTATGTTTCTGACTTCAATAGGCTGCGTGGAAGCAGGCTTCGCACCGGGTGTTCTCCTTGTCCTTTCGTCTTGGTACAAACGGACAGAACAATCGAAGCGATTCGGTGTCTACATATCTGCTGCAATCCTTTCTGGCGCGTTTGGATCTCTGCTAGCAGCAGGTATCATCCAAGGCTTAGAAGGAGTGCATGGTATAAGGGGGTGGAGATGGCTCTTCATCGTTGAGGGATCTGCAACTGTAGGGGTCGCAATCATATGTGCCTTCATTTTACCCGACTTTCCAGCTACCTCCAGGCGCCTATCCGAGAGAGAGCGATATGTGGCTGTCACACGGCTAGCGACAGACAATGTCACATCTTTGACCGAAGACAGCCCGGAGTTGTCACACTGGCACGCTGTTGTCGAGTCGGCTAAGGATTGGCGGACCTGGGGATTTGTGATCGGGTATATGGTATGGTAACCTGCTGGTCCTTCGCATAAGACCACAACACTAACTTCAAGTAGGTAATCGTCGGCTCTAGCACACTTTCATACTTCTACCCTACACTCGTGGAAGGCCTCTTCGGAAATTCATCCACTGAAAGGGTAAACTTCTTGACCGTGCCGATCTACGCAGTCGCATTTGTCTGCACCGCAATCACCGCCTACTTCAGCGACAAGATCCCCCAATGGCGAGGTCTTGTCATTGCCGGCTGGCTGAGTGCGTCGCTAGCTTGTTCTATCGCCGTCTGTGTTGTATACAATTATACTGCACGATATGTTCTTCTCGTTCTTATGGCAGCTGGGTTATGGGCAACCAACGGAGGCACACTTGCGTATGCATCTTCTGCATTCGCGAACATGCACCCGCAAGTACGAGGCGTCAGCCTTGCGCTGGTAAATGCATTGGGAAATCTGGCCCAAATCTATGGCTCGGTATGAATGACCCTGGGACATTGTTATTGACACTCCTGTAACTAACCGGCAACAGTACTTGTTCCCTTCCTCCGACGGTCCGAAGTATATCATGGGGTTCTCGGTGATATCCGCGATGCTTGCTCTCGGAGTGATTGTCTTTCTTCTGATACACGTCTGGTTTCGTCGGCGCGCTGCAGCACTTGGCCATGTGTGACGATCCATGCTGGACATGGAAGAGTTTCTATTTTCAAAGCACAGAGGGGAGATGAACTACTAACGACGTGATGAAGATGAGGTTATGGTTGTTCGCTTGTATCAATACATTTTCGAGTATCTACTTTCTATGACTAGCGTTCGAGAGTTCTTTGGAGTGGCTTTATTAATCTTTCGCACTTTGTCCTTCTCCGTAATCATTCCCAGCAATTGGCGTCCGATATTACACCTCTACGACGTGCCTTCCCAGCATCGCAACATGTATCGATACGACCGAGTCAGAAAACCATATTAGTACATTTTATAAGAAAACAATCATCCGAACCATGCATATCATAATTGACTTTTGTCTATCTCAAAACAAGACATTGACGCCAGAAATGTATACAAATGAAACCAAGAATCTAGAAAAGAGATCAAGCCCACTCGGGATCCGCCTTCCTCCTAAACACAGCAACATACTTATTTCCCTTATTCCTCGTCACCTTCTTTCCTTCCTCCGTCGCCTCCTTCATAACCTTAACACACTCATCCTTCTCCAACTCCTCCTCAGACACCCGTTCAAACAACTCCTTTACCGTCGGTCCCTCATTCTCCGCCTCCTCAACAGCACTCTCATCCCGGAAATGTCTCAAAATCCAATGATGATACTCCTCCACATCCGTAATCGTGTACAACAGACCGCCGGGGCGGAGCGCATACGCATACTCCGCGTTCAAAGTCTCCGAGATAATGCGCGCCTTGTGCTTCCTCGCCTTGAAGTGCGGGTCCGGGAAACAGATGAAAATCTTCGACAGCTGATGCTTGTTGAAGAAGTTGGGGAAGAACTTCATCGTGTTGCTGCGGATCGCAGAAATGTTCTGGTATCCTCCGGGGACGAGAGCCGCGCTGGCGTTCGGGTCAGGAGGAGCTGGGGCATCGGAGGGAGTATCAGCGGCAGCGGCAGCGGGGGTAGTAGGGGCAGGGGTGGAGATCGAAGAGGGCGGCTGCGACTGTGATTGTTGTGTCTTCTGTTGCTGTTGCTGTTGTTGGACGCGGAGCGCTTGGATACGGGTGTTCAGGTATTCGAGAACGGCGATACGGATTTCCATTCCTAGAACCATGTTTCTGTTAGTTCATTCACATCCACCACTAACTGAGAGAGAAAGTAGGCAATGTGAGGAATACATACCAACCATCAATGTCTCCGGCAACAACCCCGCCAGACCAACGAGCAAGCCACCAAATCCACATCCAATGTCCACAACCTCCACATCCTTAAGCAACTTTCTCGTTCCGATCAGGTTCGTCTGCGTGGCATCGGGGTTCACAAAAGCAGGGAAATGCGACGCCCAGTCCATGTGCGCCGGGCTGAGGGGACTATACAGTGGAAAGAAAAAAAGTTTAGCCCGATATCTTCATTCCATGCCACGAGCCGATTAAGTCCGATCCCATGGCACAAAAAGATAACAATAGCAACATACTAGTTCAACTGATGATCCGAGAACGGATTCGCATGCGCCCGCTGACGATAGAACTTCTTCTTAGGGAGCTTAACCTGGCCCACGGGGGCGGACTCATCCGGTTGCGCAACGACCGCTTCGGCGGCTTGTTTGCGATACTCGGCGCGCTTTTGGCGCTTAGCAGGAGGTTGAGACATTATGTTTCTGAAGATTAATTGAGGGGTCTAATATGATGTAAAGTGGGAGAAACTTGAGAGAGCCTGCTAAGAAGGTGGGGGGTGCGGTGCGGTGCGGTGCTGCGGAGGTTGCGGAAATTTCTAAGGCGGAGAAGTCAATTAGTTCGTTCCATTTTAAGGTTGTTGTTGGCTGGATCAGTATCTAGTCTGACGTCCTTATCGATCACGGCTACCACCACCACCACTACCACTACGATCACCCTCGTCATTGCAATTAATCAACCATACCTTTCTTCGGAGCCCATTCCACAACAGCGCAATATACCCTGGATCAAGATTTCAACCACTCACAGACACAAACACACTCTCTAACCACCAAAATGACAACTGCAACAACATCAACAACAACCCCACCCTTCCAATTCCCCCTCACCTACTCCTTCCCAGCATTCTTCACCCCCCAACCCAACAGCACGACGCGCACCTCCCAACTCCAAAAATGGTCTTCTCTGATCCAATCCTGGTGCCGGCATCACCGCGTCTACCGACTATCGTTGATCGAAGCCATCGAGTCCCCACTATTCCACAACACGACGCTCCGGAAGCGCATATCGATGAGCGATGCGCGGGATATTCTAGACTGGATGGCGAAAAGTGAAGAGGAAGGCGGTGGTGGGAAGAGAGCGGAGTGGATTGATGGTGGGAGCAAGAGCGTCGCATGGATCTGGTGGAAGAGGCCCGAGGAGTGGGCGGCGTTGATTGCGGATTGGGTATGTAATTTTCTCTCGTTCAGATCATCGTATGAAGTGTTGAAAGGGAGTTAATTGCTGGTGGGCTTGGGATTGAGGGGAGATGATTGCTAACTGTGCTGATCTGTTGGATAGGTGGAAAATACGGGCCAGAAGAATGTGGTGCTTACGGTTTATGAGTTGTTGGAAGGGGAGGCTACGATGTCGCAGGGTAGGTTTTAACTTGCTTTGCTTCTTGGTTGTGTGATGCTGGTTTGCTATGGTGGCTAACGGTCTGTTTGGAGTAGAATGGCATGGGATGGATCCGGATGTGATGCACAAGTCCCTCAATGTTCTCGTGAAACGGGGCAAGGCGCAGGTCTTCGGTAGCGAGGGCCAGGAGGGTGTGAAGTTCTTCTAAGGGTCAGGTAGGTAGACTGGCCTGTTTTGGAGCATGTGGTCGATTCTCGTCGGTTCGTTCAAAGAGAATGTCCATTGGCAACGCTGAGGATACGGCAACTATCTTCATCATAAAGTAAGGGATATACAAAACCAGATAATGTCCCCGAAAGAGCTACACGAGCTTCCCGCTGTTCATGACAAGCAAATATGTTCCAACACAGCACACTCCTAACACCATGCTGAAGAGCCAGCTACTGCTCCATCTTGTCCGCCATCTCCTCGTCCAGCTCATACGCATCGGCTGCGCGGAGTGTTTGGGACATGGCGATATCAAGAAGCCAATCCACCCTGACTATCCGTGGTGTTTTGCCTCTGTTCAGGACCATCTGGCGGAATCGCGGCCACAGCTTGGTGTGGTCTGCAGAAGTGCTGCTCAACAGATATACCTCTTTTCGGCTGCGATCGTCGTCTCCGGAGCTCTCGTCTTCACTCTCCTCGCGCTGTGACCGATATGAAACGCGACCACGGAAGAGCGAGCATTCTCCTCCATTAGCATCCACAATGGACTTGAACGCGTCGAATCCACCACGAATGGTTTCGACGCAGTGTATTTGATACCCTCGCAGGAGCTTGTTCTTGTTCTTCTTGGCGTTCATCTTTGCTTCCTCTAGAGAGAATCCATATTTCTTCTGCGAAACGTCATCTTTCAGAGGGAAATTTGCGGGATCTAGAAGCTCGTCTTTTTCGAGGCATTGCGTGATGAAATCGATACTCATAATAGCCGGGCCGTATGCAAGCGCGTTGACGAACTTAGGAGTCCGCAGGATAGAGGGGGCAGCAAGATGGGAGCATCTTCGGGCGTCTTGGACAACCAAGATGCCAAGTTCACGGAGCTGGCGCTGCTCGCAGTCAGAGGTATTCTCGATTATAGACATATACAAAGAGTCGAACAAACCTTATCCGAATCTTCTTTCTTCGGGTTTCCAACCCATTTTTGATACCCTGTAATTAGAAGATGCATTGCCACAGAGGGCTTGCCCTTCTTCTGCCTCTTTGCTTCCGTGGAGTCCTCTTCATCGCTGTTGTCCTCCGCTTCCATAGATCGCCGCTTCTTGCCATTATTGAGTATGACTCGATCCTCGTCCGTCTTTCGTCGACCGCCATAGATCACTCCACCAACGCGTTTCTTCTCTTTTTCGTACAAGGCAATATCAGGTGCAATTTCATGCAGTCGAGCGGTAGCGGCTTCCTTTGATTTCCGGCTGCTTGTGGTAGACGGCGTATCGTTTTCCTTGCCTTCAGATGTAAGCCGAGCACGCGCCGGTGTTTGTAACTTTTGATTATCAGTGGTAGATGCCTTGCGCGATTTGCCGACAGCACGCGGTGTTGCGGTTTGCGGCTGCGGCGGCACTTCGCTCTCGGATTCCGTCACTTTCGCCGACGGCGGTTGCATGAGATCCGATGGCTTTGCAGCGATAGTATTTCGTTCCTTTGTCTGCATTGCCCGTCGGGGACTTTCCTGCTCTCGTGATAAGCCTTCACTCTGGAAGAATATACTTTCGAGAACCGCTCTGTCGAGCCTGGTCTGACCGACAACTTCGCCTAGATTCGTCCTTTTAGGAAAATGGGTGTAGCGCGGATCAGAAACGGGTTGCAACTTCCATTTTGCGTAACTCTCCTCTAACCACAGGTGATTGATGACCTGCAATCCCCATTCCTTCGCAGCGGCGCATTTCTCACTATTGCCATGGGCAGTTACGAGATGGGTATTCTCTTGCTTTAGTGTCTTTGTGCATTCTGCACCTGTTGCGGTGATCAGATTCTCCAAGTACGCTCTGGCTTCTCCAACATAGTTGGACAGACTGATCTTGAATCCCTTGAAGCCTGGGATTCCGGACCGCGAGACAGGATAATGCAGTAATCGCCGTAGAGGGGATGTCCAGGTGTTGTAGGTCATTAAGTGGTAGAGCCACGATAGGTTTCCGACGTCCTTGTTCAGCCTCGATGCCATGCGGTATGCGAACCCTTCTCTATAGCGACAGATCAGAATATCCGCCTTCGAAACATCCGTCGTAATGGAGCCGCCGCCATTCTTGATGATTTCCTCGATGGACCCGAGAAGACGAGGCCCGATACCGAGGTCCGTGGAGAGCATGACATTCTTGTCTTGAAATACGGTGAGCGCCGGTTGCGCGTCTGGCGATTTGACAGACGAGGGAAGGTTTGCTGGATTCGTCGTGGATGCGCCGATGATGTCACGGTTTTCTGAGGAACGGATGGGTGCATCTGGCGCTGCACGGAGAATTTCGGGGTCGGGAAGGGTATATGGACGCTCGTCGATTCTTCGGCCAAGTTTTAGACAGTCGTCGAACCTGTTAATCGGGTCATCTTTAGGCTGGCCCACTCCTTTCGCTTGGGGGGGTAACAATCTGTCTTACCAGTGCGGAAGCACTATCTTGATATTCAACTTCTTTGCGGCGATTAATCGTGCCTTATCAGACTCCGCAGTCAAGTCAACCAAATGCGTGACCTGCTGGGAGACCTTGGGGCTGTATATTCCGCCTTTCGCCAGGACACCGCCGATGATAGCCTCTTTATCGCCTCCCGGGATATCACCGCATGTGATCACCACGTCGTTCAAGAAGAGCCTCGGGTCGGGGCTGTATTGGCGCGGATTTGCTAGCTTTCTCTTTGATAGGCACGCATGCACCCAGTGGGGTTTGACTACTGGTATCAGGGCATCGCTGGCCGCGTCGAAGGCAGGAAAGTCAATTGTGCAGGAGATGAGGTGGGTGAAATCGGAGAGGGGAGGGAAGGTGGCTGGCGGCTCATAGATCACAGTTTCACCGCCATGTTCTTCGAATGTAGATGCAAGCTGTTGTTATCGATATCTCGTTAATTTAGACCAGGTAAACTCTGAAGGTGTCAGCTGTAGGTTCTGTCATACCTGATGTGCCGTATCGGCACTGAGATCTTTGGAGCAGATGATACAGACTTTGCACTGGCTGAAGAGTTGAAGCTCTCCTCCCTGCTCAGCCATTGTGAGGGATTTGCCTGTCAGCACGGGGGTGTTTTCAGTGTGTGGTGCGCTCCGATTGTATTTGCTAGCAATGGGTGAAAGACTCGTCTGACTTGAGAAAACAGTCGTCTTTTGCCTCTTGTGGCTTTGCGATGCGACGCGCAGACGCGCCGACACGACACCAGGTCACGTGTAGATAAGATACGTCGAATATCGTCGATATGTGATATTAGACACGTCTCAACCACGTCGTCCTGGTCAAGTCTGCATGTATAGGGTATACTCTGGATTTGTGACATTATAGGCTCTGTTTTTAATGTGTTGATTGTGATGTCAAGGTTTTGCGGGACCTCCACAGGATGGATACATACAGCGGGGACATTTCTCCGAAGGAAGCAATTGAATTGACATACTATTGCCATGTAGATACAGACTAGGTTGGCAGTGTGGTAAAATACACATGTGATGCAATAATTTTGGGCTTTTATGGTATCATCAGTTGGTGGATTTAGGCGTAGCCTTCTCATGAGACTTTACGCCTACATAATGGTACATTTGATGGTTACCCGAAGAGGAGCAATGACAATCTATATATATCAGTGGTTACGGGGGGGTAACCACTACTTAACAGTAGGACATACCACCCACAATCTGGCATACTAATTTCGACCAAAGGCATCAATGTATCTATTGGATATAACCGACTAAATTTCATAAAAAATCAGCGAAGCCTATCGTGCATCCTATATAGCCCATTTATTGTAATGCTTATAACGAGAAGCAAAAAGACAAAAAGATATGACAAGAGTGGGATTCGAACCCACGCCATCTTACGATGATCAGGAAGCTGTGAAGCTAGGTATTAAGGTGGACCTTAACCTGACGCCTTGGACCAACTCGGCCATCTTGCCTGGTGATGTGTTGGTAGGGGCCCAGTTTGCCATTATCAATGCTATGTGTTGCACGGTCAAAAATGACCCGACTCCCTGAGCCGTAACTGTTACCCTGTATTGTGACTAGTGGTATCAGCCGACCATTCACACTCCCCGCCTGACATTACAATCCATCAAGCGATCGGCCACTTTTCCCCGGTCGCTCTTAATCCTGAGCCTCGGCTCATCGCCAGCCCCGGCAGTTCGAACCCTCCGATCCGGGGGATAACTGCTTTCCCCTGCCTTGAATCCATATATACTAGAGTCGCCTCGGATTTGTGCGACACTACGTAGTTCACTCATTATAACCAGCGAAAGAAATGTCGCCATCTTCAAATCCCACTGGCCCGTTTCGGGTCGTTCAGCACATCGTCGAATGCCAACATATCAGGGAGTATCCCGCGGCGACGGCAAATGGTCAAGAAGATGTATTGAATTTGGTTGTGAAGCAATATGTACCACTCGATAACCCCAATCCACAGCCAGGGGATGTAACAATCCTTGCTGCACATGCGAATGGGTTTCCGAAGGTTTGGGGACATCACAGCATTGAACTCGAACGGAAGTGGCTGACCTATAAACCAGGAGCTTTACGAACCTCTATGGGAGGAGCTATACGCTCGATCAAAAGCAAATGGCTTCCGGATCAGAAGTATATGGATGGCGGATGTTGCGCACCAGGGCGAGAGCAGCGTAGTAAATGAGCACCTCTTGGGCAACGACCGTATGAAACCGACCTTTTTCTTTGCTCGTCACTTTTCCAGATCAACGCTGACGAGGTGCATATAGCGAGCTGGTTCGACCACCCCAGAGACCTGCTTCACCTTATCAACGTCAAGCGCAAAGAAATGCCTCGCCCCATTGTCGGAATAGGCCACAGCATGGGCGGAGCACATCTGTATGTTCTTCTCAAGCTGACCCTCCCACGAAGTACAAACCTAACGCCTTGCAACAGCGCACAGCTATGCCTAATGCACCCACGTCTCATTCACAGCTTAGTCCTCCTGGACCCTGTAATCCAACGCGAATCCACCCAGCTCGACGGGCTCGAAATGGCCATGCGACAAAGACAACGGATCGCCCAAACGACCCAACTATCCACCTACCGACGAGACACATGGCCATCCCGCAAAGCCGCCGCGGAGGCCTTTAGGAAAAACCCGTTCTACTTAGCTTGGGATTCCCGCGTCCTCGACCGTTGGATCGAGCACGGTCTCCGCGAACTCCCCACGGCCATTCACCCACTGGATGAATCCCAGCAAAAGGAGGGAAGCAACGACCGCCCCGTCACGCTCAGAACAACCCTCCACCAAGAAGTCTTCACCTTCTCGCGTCCCAACTACGATGGACCCCCAGGAAAGAAGGTCCCCGTGAACAAAGTGACTCATCCGGATCTAAACCCCGATCATCTGGGTTCATGGCCGTTTTACCGGCCAGAACCGTCGCGGGTCTTTGCTATGCTCCCGCATCTTCGTCCCAGCGTCTGCTATATCTTCGGAGGTAAATCGGATATGTGTTTACCTGATATGATGGCGGATAAGATGGCTGCTACAGGAACGGGGCTGGGAGGCAGTGGTGGGGCTCCTGCTGGTCGGGTGCGCGATGTTTATCTTGCCGAATATGGTCACCTGCTTGCCCAGGAGGCTCCCAAAGAGTGTGCTGATGCGGCGAGTAAATGGTTGGGTGCTGAGTTGGAACGATGGAGAGCTGAGGAACGAGAGTTCCAGGAACAGTGGAGCCGGAAGTCAAAGGTCGAAAAGGTCACGATCGATTCTCGGTGGAAGGATCATGTTCCTCGTCCCGAGCGGCCGAAGAAGAACCCTGCTCAGCCTAAGTTGTGAAAGGTTAATTGTTCGTTTCTGATGGAGATCGCACAGCACTTCAGCGGTTGCATAGACTGTGTTCTCTCAGCGAGACGTTACATAGATTTAACTAGACATATACGTGTCTAACGAATTACTTGCGTACCCATTGGGATACCCTGATAGAGAGATCTATAATTGTCTCTTGTTCTCAATTTCTTATCTATAGGATATAATGGTATACTTGTCTGAGTGGCCTAGAGCAGACGTCTATAAGCAACTCCATCAATCAAAACTATAAGTGAGCGATCGTCCCGACGTAGAAGAGCGCTCGAAGCTCCGGTCCTCGAGACTCCGCAAGAGGTCGGGTCTAAAACACCAATGGAATAAGGGTATGAGTGAGTCCAGCTAATTCGACTTCTTGGCCACTCCGTTCACGCCCTTGCCTGGAGTGCTGGTGCGGAGAACCTCGGGGATGTTCCAAATGCGAGGCCACCAGAGATGGTACTCTTCTTGGCGGTTGTTCAAGCAGTGACGGAGCCAGATGCCCCAAACAAGGTAGAGATATGCCCCAAGGCCAGTCATTAGATGCCTAGTAGAATAATTAGTATACGGGGACAGCCGGACGCATGGTGTCAGCGCGAAACATACCACCAACCATGGCCTTCCAGTAGGATACCCCAGGGAAGACCCACTTGCCGGCGCCATCCGCGGATCTTCGGACAGAAGGCATTGTCCAATCCCCAGATGGCGAACCCGCCCAGGAACACGCTCAAACCGTACACAACCATGAACCACATGGTCTTGAGAGTCTTCGTGTCGCGCACATTTTCGTAGTGTTGGTGCTCCTTAGTCGGAACAGGCAGGCCCTGCTTCTCGCGCGCCAGCCTGTCCTCCTCCGTCGAATGACGCCAGCGAGGACGAAGCGTCACCTCCATGGTGTACATGCTGCGGATGAGGACGATGGCTGTCAAGATGCCATATGCGTTCTGGTGGAACAGGGGGTCCTGGAGATAGTGGTAGTAAAGGGTGATGAAGATCGCCAAACTGGCAAGAAAGATGCCCAGAACGACGCGAAAGCCATTCGGCCTGGAGTATGAGAAGGATGCATAGCACATCAGACATGTGGTGTATATCATGGACAATTCATCGACCAGCTGCATGGGATCTGTGTGTGCAATGCACGGATCAGCAATTCTGAACAACACTGGCTACCCCTCCCCCACCATGATACCTGACTTACATTTCAGCGTTGAATGGAAGAGAAAGCTTCCGGTTCCGACCAGCAGATAGCCAAGGTAAGCGACCTGGAAGATCGAGTCATGTCCATTGCGACGACAACTTAGGAAACCCTTTATTCCGAGGGCCATAAACAGTAGGTTTGTCAGTGTGTTGACGATCTCTGCGGAGTAGATGGTGGCATAGTAGTCCTATATCGTTCGCATGACGGTTAGCAACCTTTTATAATAGTAAGGTGAAACTGAGCGCCGCATACCTCTTCGCACCAATTCAGCGTAGACGTGACGGGGCTCCAATATCCTTCCCTAGAGGGTGGATACGGAATATGGGGGACGAAGGACGACAGAGGCATGATGGATGACGGAGACTCAGCTCTCCGCAAGGTGGAGGGATTGGTGACGTCTCTGGCGGACCACAATGAAACGACGGGGTTACGAGCAGGAGGGCATAGCAGGGGTACTCTTGAAGAAAGGCCAGATTCCCAGAGAGAGGAAAGAAAAGGGCAGGGCAGTTAAGTTTGACAACTGAAGGTGGCCGTGGAACTTACCAGTTACTCTGCCTTACCGGCTCCCCCAGAACCGTGACGTCGACTAATACGGCCAATCTGCAGCCCAGTCGCCTAACTCCAACCGAACCAGCGTGAATGTGACGGTTAAGTACGGAGGACGGTATGTCACCGGCCATTTACGGGTTCCTGATTGGCTTGATGGGTTTGGGCGGTTTGCCGCCGGGAACAATGGGCGGTAAGATTACACAGTAAGTACATCCGCCGTGAGCGTTGGCCAAGTGGAATGAAGGGAATGGTGTGCATTCTTCTGCATGCATTGGCCGTGATGCCTTCCTACGTCTCACTTTGTCGAGTTGCTAACCCGGCACCTGTTCGGAGAAAGCCTCCGGATTGGAGTATTGAAAGTTGCCCAAATGCAGCCTCCTAGTAGTTGTTTTCTGCTGCGGATGTCCGTATCATGACATGATCAGCCCTGTGACTACCAGTACGTAGGACTGTAAGGACCTGTGGATTATTAATGGGTAGCGGTAGGTGCTGGTTGTTGAATGTAGCATTAGATGCTCGAGTGATCTCTTCGTTCCTGTCAGTCATTGCACAGGTACATCAACCTTAACCTGAACCTGTACCTGTAGGTGTGCCTCTTCTGGCAGGTCCTTACGCCGGAGATATCGGAAGTCGAGAGGCGGCGACGGCCGCGGTAACTGTGGCTGGTGATCTGCAGCCAATCGAGATGCTTTCCGCCCAGATGACTTCACCAACTGCCCTCCGCTTTGAGAAAGTACGACTCTACCGCTTCGTATCTACACCGTCTGTCACAATTTCTCTTTCTCCCTCCTACACTCGCTAAAAAATCGGTCGTATCACTTATTATCTTCACAAAAACCTGTTTCGCATTTCCTTCTCTTCTGCAATGCTATCCTGACTCCCATCAATGTGACCGTCACCGCTTCAAGCGGTCTGTCTCAAATCTCAAATTCTTCTCCAGCCATCATCGTGCAGCGCCCCGGATGAGTTGATCTCATCACACGTGCCCTTTCAAATCACTCCTCTGTCTATATACATTCTCAGCCTTGGCTGCGGGATCCGAAGTCATGTCGAACAATGCGGTCTATGCTGTACCGCAGGTGAAAACCACCTCAACGTGTATGGCCACTCACTCATCTACTCTTCCCATTTAACAAACCCTAACCATCAATCAATCAAATAGCCTCCAAGACAACCTTCCACTTTACCGCAGGCCTCTTCTCTGGCCTTACCTCTTCCATCCTTCTCCAACCCGCTGATCTCCTCAAAACCCGTGTACAACAATCTCAGAATGCCTCCCTCCTTCCAACCGTCAAGGCCATCCTCTCCTCCCCGAACCCAATTCGCAACCTATGGCGTGGTACACTCCCCTCCGCCCTTCGCACGGGATTTGGCTCAGCACTATATTTCACCAGCCTCAATGCCCTTCGAACAGGCCTTGTTCAAACAAACGGCATTGCTCCCGTCACCAATAGCTCCTCCGCACTCCCTAAACTGTCCAACACCGCCAATTTAGCTACCGGGGCTGCCGCCCGGGTTGCTGCTGGCTTCGTCATGATGCCAGTGACTGTGCTAAAGGTTCGCTACGAATCAGACTACTACGCCTATCGGAGTCTCTTCAGCGCGGGGCGAGATATAGTCCGGACAGAGGGAGTCCGGGGCCTGTTCTCCGGATTTGGAGCTACCGCGGCGCGTGATGCGCCGTATGCGGGACTATACGTTCTGTTTTATGAGCAGTTGAAACGGCGGCTGGCGAACTTATCAAGTTCATCGTCTGATCAGCAGCCGCTGAAGTCGTCATCAATCAATTTCGTCTCTGGGGGATTGGCGGCCGGGCTGGCTACTACCATTACAAATCCATTTGATGCGGTTAAGACCCGATTGCAGCTGATGCCGGGGCGGTATGGGAATATGATGCGAGCAGTGAGGTTGATGGTGCAGGAGGATGGAGTAAGGAGTCTATTCGGGGGGTTGGGATTGCGGATCACAAGGAAAGCACTTAGTTCTGCGCTTGCGTGGACGGTCTACGAGGAGTTGATCCTGAGGGCCGAAGTCCAGTGGGGATCGAAGGGAGAATAGGCTGTCTGTAGATTTTGGTCAGGGTCCTCTGTTTTAGATTCCTTATAGTGAAAGGGTCAGTTAGGGCTGGAGTTTGTTATTGTTATGGGTATAAAAAGGGCTCGGATACGGACTGCATCGGGTCGACATTCGGTCATCATCATTGTATCATATATAGCAACTGTTAAAATCCCGACTCATGGAAAACGAAAACTTCAAACATGATAATCATCATGCCAACAACATATATATATATAAGATAGCTGTGAAAATGAACAAGAAGAGAACACAACATCGATGGACAAGGCAAGACATGACAATAACCAAATCAGACCAATTAAATCATGGTATCACACTTCGTAGCGCCGTCATAAATCGCGAGATCAAGTGAGGACCCAGGCGCGTGCGCCAGGGGTCTTCTTGCGGACAAGGTACATTTTGTCCTTCTTTCGGTCATTCACCTTCAGCTCGGTCAGGGTGCTCGAGGTCTGAGTGACAAGTTTGCCCTCACGCAGACGCCGCGAGTGAGCGAACAGCTCCTCCTGGAAGTCCTCGGAGATCCACTGTTTGATGATAATGTAGTTGCTGTCCAGCTGTTGTGGGAAGGAAAAAGTCAGTCATCGTCGAGAATACTTCAACCAAGAGATTGTAGTAAGGGTTCAACTTACCTCATCCCAGTCCCAGGGTAGACGGTAGGCAATGAGTGTCTCGGGGAGAAGATGCTTGTGATGGACCTGAGTTGATGAGTTAGATGGATGACGACTCTAATCAGGGTATAGGCGGGTTGGTCGCATACCTTGATCCAGGTGGTCCGTTGAGGCTCAGGTTCCTTCTCTTTCTCCTTCTCCTTCTCAGGTTCCTTGGTCTTCTCGGGTTTCTCCTTCGGCTTCTCTTTCTCTTTCTCCTTCTCGGGTTCCTTCTCCTTCTTGATGATCTTCTCCAGCTGCTCTTCATCGTAGCCGAACTCGAGTCGTAGTCTCTCCTTGAACTCGGCGTCACGTCGCTTCCTTTCCTCCCGTTCGGCGATCATTCTTCGCTCCTCGTTCAGCTTCCACTCATCGATAGCAGCCTGCTTCATCGCAGCTTCTTTGCGGGCGCGGTCCTGCTCAGCCAGGATCCGCCTGGCCTCTTCATCGCGGAGCTCTTTCTTGATCCGCTCCCGCTCCTCATCCTCATCAATCTTGCGCTGAAGCTCTTCGAGCTTCCGTTGACGCAACTTCTGTTTGAGCTCCTCTTGCTCAGCAGCTTGACGCTGGGCCTCTTCGAACTTCAATAGCTGGTAGCGATGCTCTGCCTCACGCTGCTCCTCTTCCATGCGCTGCTTCTTCTCGAACCGTTCCAGCCGTCGCAGCCGCTCACTAATCTCGTCCTCGTACAAATCTTCCTCCCTCAGCAGCCGAAGCTCATGATGGTGATGATGAGGGCGATGTTCATGTTCCGGCGCAGGCGGAGGCGGGGGAGGCTGCGGCTGCAGCTGCTGTTGACGATGCTGGGAGGTCTCTCGATGACGAGCCAGCTCCCGCTCTAGACGCGCGATCTCCTGCTGATGGCGCAGGAGCTCCAGGTCCTGACGGGCATCATTCCTCTCGAGAAATCGTGTATCGAGCATGAGCTCAAAGTCCCGACCATGTGGGAGTGGTGACGCCTCCCGGGAGACACTACTCGGGCGAGTGCGAGCTCGACGATGATCCCTCAATCTGGTCTCATCCTCCGACTCATAGGGATCGATGTAATTTTGCTGCTTGTGTTCCTGTTTACGGTTCTTGGTGGAACTTTTGGTACGGGCGTCGTTCTTGGCATCGCTCTTCGCATCTGTCTTGGCATCGGCTTTGGCGTCATACTTGTTATGGACGTCGACGATGACGGCGACGGGCTGGTTGTTGCGTTCGCGCTCCCGATCGGGGCGCCGACGGGCACCGGTGGAGGCAGAGCGTTGAGGGAGGTGGTCGTGGATCACGGGGCTGAGGTAGGTGTTACTGATGTGCTCGGGGCTCCAGCGGTGGCGGGAGATCGAGCGTCGACGAGTCGTGACTTTCCGCCGGGGAGTCGTCTCTATCATGGAGTAATCCGATTCGGAAAACTCAGAGTCCGAATCGGTGAGGAGGTGGCGTCCCCTGGGGTGGTGATACATGATGTTGATTGTTAATTTTTATCTGCTCCGCCTATATCCCCCCTTTGCTGTGATTATGAGCAAGTTTGACTGCTCCGTGGTGGTTGTTTGTGCGTGGATATAGTAGGGTCAGATGGCTAGGCTGGCGGGGTCCCCAGAGGGCCGTGGGCTGTGACGTCGATAGTGGGCAGCAAATCAGCCGTGATGGGGAGAAGGCTGGGCGACGATAGAACCCGACCTGAAGCTGAACAAACTGTCGCTGAAATCAAAGAAGATCCGACGATGGAAGTCAGAATAAGAGAAGCAGGTGAGAGATGGACAGAGAGGAAAAGGAAGAGAAATGAAATGTCCAAGGCAATGTCAGTGATCAAATAGGAGCGAAAACAAGAAAAAGACCGGCCCCTCGTGCCTCGTAAACGCGGGCGCTTCGCTCAGCTGAAGTGGGGGATTGGCAAGATTGGGCCGCTTTGATCAGCTGCGGGCGGCGACAACAATTGAGGATTCAGGTACTTCCTCTTTTCCCTTCCCATCATAGGCAGAGAGGCCTCGAATTTATACCAAGCTAGTCCTCTCATGCAGAAGCGCTGAAGCTACGGAGTCAAATTCACTATCTGTTTATAGAACATTGACAGCGGCGGCTATTGAAACCGTAAGTTCTTGTATAGTTTTAACTATAGAAAGTAGTGAATTGGCCTATCCCCACCCCCCAATCATGGAGTAACTACCAGAGAGGCAGTGGATGGATGCTGGTGGTAGATTCTAGTAGCCCGTCCAAGACCGACGTATTCCATTGTGGGAGGGGGAAGAGACTGAGAGAGAGAGGAAGGTTGGGCGCCTAGGGCGCCACCCACGCCAGTGAATATATCCACCATCCTGCATCTCGTTATCCATTAATTTATTTATCTATCAACTGAATCCATAGATAGGAGGAATCCCGTCCTCCTTCGCTCACTCACCCAGGGAAATAAACCCACGGGTCTAACCGTTGGTGTACCCATGGGACCCTGGGTGTACGTACCTTAACGCCCACAAATCTTAGCGGTCTAGTCTTGGACGGTACCGCGGTAGTTAGTGGAGATTATCTATCTACTAGTAGTTATCTTCTGACCCGTAAAGTCTAAAAGTAGGGTTCAAGTTCCAACAGACACACCCGCTCAGCAGGCATCAAGGATGACCAGGCAGTGATCAGTCACTGACTGGATGGTGAATATTGCGCCACCTGACCTAGGTTCAGTGATTAGTTGGCATTTTCGGAGAATGGATGACTTTTGTTTGTGTACCCTACTGGTAGTCTACTAGTCTAAGTAGTATTAGTTAAGGGTCTGGTCTGGTCTGGTTTAGTCGAATCCTGTCTGGCCCCCACTGACAACTAATACGTACATTCACAGCCTTGTGGGCCGAGGCTGGACAACAACTCGCCTTCAGGTGTCTATATTCTGGGTACGCAGCACACAATACACATAACTGAGGTTGTTAATTAGCTGCTATCTGACGAGTCTTTATTTACGTAGTGAGCCTGTCCGTCAGCCACCGCCACCTCTGGTGAATACTTGCTTATGGTGTTGCCCAACCTGAACTGATATGTATTTGATGCTCTGAAGATGTCCAGAGCATCCATTCCAACGCTAGTAGCATCTTATTTCCCTTTTCAGTTAGTTCATTAGATCTTGGATCATTGGATGAGGTAGACCGACCCTTACCGAACATTGGCATTTGCTTTGATGACGAAATTTGACCCAAATCTTTCGAATGAACCCTTGTATGCCATCACGATTGATGAGCCCTGACAGGGGACTTCTTTCTATCTCTTCCACAACCAACGACATCTCATGTAACTATTTCACCACCAAAAATGATTGAGTCACAGTAGGTTTCAAAGCAGGAGAGTTGACAGATGTCGGATACATTGCTGGAGGGGACGCAGGTAGAAGGATACGCAATATCTAGGATCAGATGCTCTTGACCTACTTCTAACATAAAAACTTGCTGCTGGACAGGCCTACGCTTTGATCCACTGTGACTTATCACGTCTAACACAGATATCAATATGACGGTCGGAAAGCCTCTATTGCAGATAAAACTAGTGAGATACATTACAGTTTGTAGGTAGCAAAGTGTGCTAGAAAAGCTAAGAACTAATAACAATTAGAAATGGACAATGAACCAGAACAAACACACAAACACACACACACACACATGAAGTAGAGTTAGATGAGTCCTCCACCCTAAGCATATTGAACCTCTTGATAAGATCGACTCCAGTGTAACTTCCCTCAAGGTAACCCCAAAGCTTGTACCGGTTGTGAACATCTTGTTACCTCACTTCTTGGCTCAGGAAGGCAAGAGTGTTACCTATCCTTGAGGCTTCTGGCCAACGCCTCCTCCTTCTCCCGCCGCTGTATATACCAGAAAATCACAGGGTATGCCAAATCAAAGCCGAGATAGATGTAGCAGCACCAGAGCATGAAAGGCTCATTCAACCATGAGAAAGCCTCTGGCCAGTACTTAATACGAAGGTAAAATTCCGGAATTAGAGTCAACGAGCCCGTAAAGCGGAAGAACCTGACTCGAAGTTTAGCCCCATTTTCCACAAAACTGTTTCGTCTTCGAGATTTGAGAATACGAACCATAATTGAAGGGAGAATCCACGCGTGGCTCCCCGAACTAAAAGCTGGCAGACATATCCAACGCTGAGAATAGCCTGACATACAATTGCGTTCGCGAAGCAAGCCTTCACCATGCCGAGCTCGGAAGCAAGACAAATATGGCCTGCAATTGCTAATAATATTCCACCCATATATATCCAGGGCAGATTGCGTTGTATCATAGGGGATCGGTCCCACTCCCTGGCGCCATATCTGATTGCCGCGAAGATGACGCCAAGGTTGCTTATGACGGCGACTTGGAAGGTAAGACTTATTAACCAGTGGTCCAGAGAGAACAGAAAGCCGAACGTGATCTCCCATGCGATATTGAGGCACTGGCAAATCAATGGCATGGCGAAGGACTTGTCTTTATAGGATCGGTAAATCATGCCATAGTACACATAGAGCCAGATCAGGTTAGTGTAAGCATTGAGGCCATAGATTGTTGAGGCCCAGACCTGAAACTCAGGGGGAGCAACGGACAGATCGAAGGCTTCCATGGTGTGAGGGCCGAATAAGAAGTGATAGGTGTAGGCCAAGTAGTGATTGAGAGAAGTGGGACGGCCATGTTGCTGGACAGGGTTCCATGGACTTTATACCCACACCAAAAGAAACATGGAATGCTCGATCGGCAAAATGAAGAAAGGTGTTATGAGACCGGAGTCGAAAAATGGAAGTTCGGCGAGCTATCATTGACTATGATCAAACATTTGACAAGCCCGACTTATGCGCAAAATATCCGGGCAATTGCGCTCGATCACAAGTAGTGAACTTAAGAGCGAATGATAGAAATGCTACACTTCTAGACAGCAATGAGTTCCAGCGGACTGACATACCGACTGGTCTGATTTTAAAGTGTCATGCTTGAGAAACTCCAGCCGTAGATTCGGATGCCCGCTTTTTTTATCGATAGGCCCCATAAGGACCGACACATCACGAATCATAATGTCATTTGCCCTGCTGCTGCTTCTATGAATATCCGGAAGTGACAAATTTGGTCATAGTAAAGTTCACATTCGCCAGTTCTGAGTTCCGGGTTAGTCATATTGCAGCATACGATACTCTAAGCTCCGAGTGACCATTGTAGTCATTTCTCAGGGAAGTAAAGGAGCGTAATCAATCTTTTCAAGAGACGAATCAGTTCGTCTATGTTAAAGGGTAATACCAAAGATTTACCACCGTAATCTTGGTAGCGCATTCCTATGTACTTTACCACCAGTTAGCATTGAACACGGCAACCCAGGAAGAAGAGGAGAAAAGGAGAGGAGAGAAAAAACTAAACACTGTGGTAAACACAACCTAACCAAACCAGTAGTAATTGGCAGGCTCAAGTTCTGCGTTTCATGGCGCATGTTTGCTCCAAGAGTTATTGCGAGTCAAGGTAGATTTTCCACTGGTTACCGGAGCAGCCTAATGTACGCCACCACGGAGTTATTACTCCGACTTATCTTGTATCCGGGTACTATCGGTTCTCCATAGCTGACTGTTGCAATGTCGAGCAGAAAGACCCAATTGGCGCCGTTGTGCATGAAATATGACTTCATGAAAAAAAACAAGGCAGCAATGATTGCTCAATAGGCCAAGGAGGCTGCGAGACCTTACGCCAATCTTGCACAATTCCTCACCATACTGGCGGATCGGGATTAAAGCTCGGAGTGGTTCAGGAAGAGGAAGCCGAGATGGACTGTGTTCTGATTAGGAAGGACTACTGGGGATAAATTTGGTATGAGATCCACTTTCAACCTACAGCAAGCTTCTCATCAACTCAACCACACATTTTCTCTATGCAGCTGCCTAAATATTGTAAGCAGGCCACCAAGTCTGGCACAGTGCACTTCCATTATGGGAACACTATCTCTAAGTGGGCAGCAAATGCTCTACCTCCAAGCGAAGGAGTATTAGCAAGAAGACTCCAGTGAGTGGCTTGGATTTTGTTATATTGTCATGACTGCTGCGCCAGGTAATCTCAGCGACCGATCTTGAATTGATACTTTGACTTGCACTCACTCCCCGGTGGGCCAGAACCAACATGCTAGAAATACAGAGGCTGGTGTATGAGGTGGCTCAATAATTCACCAGTGCCTCCTCACCGATTGATACAATCATTCTAAACTGCATGAGCGCTGATGTAGAGGCATGACAAATGAGCTTGTTTGTTTCCTCTTACAAAACTAACCGATCTAATGCATCCCAGGCTCAGGGAAAGCTCCCTCTGTATTTCTAAGATCATTTCTAGGGGTGCTGGTCTGGGCCTGAATGCAGACTTATGGACGATGCACAATCAACTCCGGCCTACTTCAGTCCGGAATAGGAAAATAATGTCTGAAGAAAGGAACAAAGCTGAAAAGGTGCTGCGCCTGTTGTGTTGATACAATCTTAGCTGATAATCTCAAAGGGTAGATACCTCGGACTCGTTCTGTTACTTGCACGGTACTAGAAAAGCACGAAATGACCTTAAGTGTTCAGGTTTTTCAGGATGTACTCTCATTCAGACTTTTCTGCAACTAGTGTGTGAAGCACCACAATAACCAGAACCTCCGCAAGCTTCAGCTTAAGAAACTCCCCAACTATCACGTCCGCGCAGCTCACAGTTGATGCATGCGAAGCCCTGATCCAGAGACCGCATAGCTCAACAGCTAGTCAGTCCATTCCTACAGAAGGGTGTCAGAGCAACGATCATCACACTTGACTCTCCATACCTGAGAAATCAAGAGCAAAGAGGCGACCAAAGGAACGGTTACTTACAGCCCAGCAAGCTGTGGGATAACTCTCTTGACCACAGTGGATATTGTTGGTGCTCTGCACATGCCAGGTCAGTTGCCTTAGTAGCTATCTAGTCTAACATGATCCACTTACACCAAGGGCAGTTTGCACGCAATCCTCAGACGCATAACAGTCACTGGCAGAATGGCACTTCAGGCCGAGCCAGTTAGTTAAGACTCACGGTCTAGCTTCGCATCTATCATGAAGGTAGATGCCGACATAAAGAGACATACCTCAATACCAGCGCCACATCCATGCCAGTGATACGCCCGCGAATCGAGGCTATCAGGAACCGGTGCAGGGGAGGCCAGAGTTCCTGCACCAAGGCTCAAGGTTGCAGCGAGGAGAAGGATGAACTGCATGTTGAAGGTGACTTTCTTAGCTGTCAGCTTAAGAGTAAAAATTCGGCGATTGAAATTGATAGATATGATGACAGGTTGAGATCTGGACTCACTGCCTTCTCCATGCCAGAGTGGCTCTTATATGTTCGGTGCAGGATTAGGCGTCCAAAATCCATGCATATCGTGCAGACGACCTAGATGCTGCCTTAACCAAGACATAAGAAACCTGACGAATGAGCAGCTTTGATGACCTGCATAACACGAAGATAATGGACATGTCAAAAATCCTGAGAAGCAACATGACCGATGGTCAGGTTATGCAAGATGCAAGGGACCCCCAGATGAGAAGGTATGGCAGTTACTCTCTCGTATTGATGATTCTGGGCGGAGGGCCTTGCATCTCTATCTACCATGCGTACGTACGTCATTGCACGCATCGGATGTAGGCTGCTCCGCATCCCCAGCCTGAACGAGACGTTCCACGAGCCTATCCAATGCAAGACACAGTTTCAGGATACCAAGACCGCGTTAGAGGCGGCTACCACAATGATGATGATCATTGTAGAACCAACTATAATTAGATTAACTTTTTTTGCACGTTACACAGCGCCAACGTCACCACGAGCTGATGGCTGGATTCCAGATAGGATATCATGATGTCTTGTCAGCTCGTCAATACAGGAAAAAGGAATGTTGAAGCTGTCTCGGTTTTACCGCGCAATGCGACATCGAGCGGACGGTCAGCTTGGGGACCATGCTGTCATTCAACGGTCTTTGGGGTCCGACGCTAGTTTCAGTACTATCATCTGGTTCGTAAAAGTGAGCACCAACTGAGACACATTATTCCATGTCAGGCAAGGTTTCAGCGCATCATGGAACTTTTGCAGGAATACAGATCACCCAATTCGCACTTGTCATATCAATGCAGATGGACCCTGCACGGCTGAAATTTGGCGATACGCGACGTTGCCCTGACGCCCCGGGGGTGTCCAGCTGTACCACAACGGGAAGGAATAGCCGCATGGCGTGTGCGCCAACACGGTATTACCTGCTTATGCTCCTCCGTTGCTGAGAAGGGTAGGATATAGATAGGTATTCGATATGCAATCAGCGCCGTCGAGTAACAATGATCGCCCCGAAAATTCGCCCAGCAACAATGCAAGCCCACTTCGAGTTTCACTACAATTCCGCTTCGTAGATGCCTAGATCAGCTTTGGGGTTTTCGGCCATGGCTGGAATTTGCCACTGTGTCTCCAGATAGATAATCCTAGCTCAACAGCATGATTATGACTATGCTGTGTCCAAGCCCGACGTCCCATCATTCCATCATCCCATCGCATGCCGGTTGTCATAGTGGCTGTAGACTCTGAAAAGCGGGCAGGAAAGAAACACACAAGCTACACAACAGAAGAAAAGAAACAATGCAATCTCCGCGGATGCAATGTCTGCCAGGGAGGGGTTGTATGCAAGTAAGAAAACGAGTCTGGGTGGCGATCACCTCAAAGGCGGGTCTGGCCATGCTATGGAGTGTAGCCTTGTGAACTTGCACACACTGTTCCGCAGATGGATGTTACAACTAAACTGAGCTAGGAAGAAAGAAATGAGTTAGACCGTGTTTCTGATATGCTATCGTGTCAGAAGTATGATTCACAGATTTGGGTTGTCAACCAGAATCGCGACTACCATCGTGCTGGCTGATGTGTTGCCGCGAGTGTATTTCCTACCGTGTATAGTGTGGCCGGAGCACGATACCAGTGCCTATGGGCAGTTTTATAAATCTCCTACTTGCATACCCAGGAGTGCCTTAGCGTCTCGTGATCTGGGACCTGAGGCAGGATTTCAGGAGGTATAAAACCCCCCTCTTTTTCCCCCTCCTCCCCATTCACTTTACACACCCCTGGTTTCCACCGAAGACGGAGAGTCAGCGATGTACCTGTAGGCTGCATCGCGGATCTGTGGAGAGTGTTTCTATTCGTGTCTGATTGCATTCATGGCTCTTAAAAGTCTAAATTCATGCGATTTCTGGCATTGTAGGATGAGCTGGTCATATCCTGTTTTCAGCGTCGTGATGGTCTTCCTTAGCGATCATCTAGAGCATGTAAAGAACCACACTACAGCGTACTATGAAGTTCACAGATCGTGAGACTTGCTCTTGTGCTCCACATGAAAGGTCTGTAGATAGTAAAATATTAGTCGGATACAGTAAACCGAAAGTACAACCCAAAAGACACAAAGTAATTATTGCACAATGTTGGAGAATCCTCAGAAAATCTTCTCAAAGTACAGAACCAATGGACCCCATTTTTTGTTTATTCTCGAGCTAGCATCCTAGCCCGCAGCTGGTGCAGACCAGACCAGCTAGTAATTATTTCTGATCCTTATATTGAACCGTATAATTGATCGACTTCACGATGCCATCCTGCTCAGTGCTCTCATTCCTGATCATTGCATGCCCACTCTCTGCGTCACCGTCTTGCTCCTTCCCTGCGTTTGTCATCTGAGAGTGGAGCGTAGTCAGGTAGTCCCAATTGCGGATCTTCCTGACTGGCTTCTTGAGCTGGTAGCTGTTCTCGCTCGAGTTCTGGTTTCCGCTGGTATTCCGGCTTCCAATGGTGCTGAAAAGCCGTGGGAAGGTCTGGAGGAAGAGAGGACGCATGACTGGAAGGCAGGCACAAATGATGCCGACATTGATTTCGACCATGCTATGCGCGAGGTGTTAGCTTCGACAGAAGTTGAGTGAGTAAGAAGGCAAACTTACCACCAGGTCGCAAGTGTCACTTTGTACCGGGTAAAGTCACTGCTATGGATGAATGGCATCATGGTGATGATTCGGACACACGAGACAATACAAGCGCTGGGGAACTTTTAGTGAGGGGTGCCACAATAACCACGTGAGAAGACAGCTTACAATGAACCAATGATGAACAGCATCAACAGCATTGTCTTCTGCCTCCATGATACTTGCAGAGACCAGCAAAGACGGATTGGCAGGATCAGGATGACCACGTCGGAAAACACGTTGAATGCGGCATTTGCGTATACGAAGGAGAACTGATCCACGCATTTCGCTCCTGCCGACTTGCTAACGTCCCACGAGGCAGCAATTGGTCGGCAGCCCAGTGTGAAGACAAGGATACTTGTGATACTGTATGCCGCAACGAAAGCCATGATAGCGTAGGTGATCTGACGGAATCGTTTCTCGGGACTCAGGCGGAGGTAGAACAGGAGGATGGATGTCTTGACGAACCAGACACCGAGGGAGTATACGTCTTCTTCTGCGAGGTCAAGCTTCAGAAGTCAGTAAGCGTAGGAACGCGAGCAGAGCAGGCAATAATTACCTTTTTAAATGCTGTCAACTGATCAAGGTATAGATCCCATATGTGTACTCCATATCCGTTTTTGACGTCTGTTCGTCAGCTTTATCCAGGGTGTAACCGAGTTTGGTAGACATACTGATTATACTGAGAATGGCAAAAATCCAGGCGCAAAGTTGGCCCATAACACAGCACGCTAGGAGGGTCAATTGTAATGCAAACCAATATGGTCTGATCTACTTACCATCGTCAACATGTAGATTCTTCAGTAGGACTGCGCGCGTATAAAGCCGAGCAATTAAGACCACTGACGCCGCGGCACACAAGCCAATGCTGACCGAATAGATCTGATATTCGGAGCCGGGAGGATCCACAAAATTCGGAGTCACTCCAGGAGGAGGAGAGCCTGCGGGAGTTCTGTTCGTGTCTGCCATTGCTGGATGATGGTGCTGGGACGGAGAACTCTGGCTGATGCGAAGCTAGTTCAAGGGTCGATGCCATTATTATACCTTAGGGGTAGTACTTTGTTTTCCATTGACAAATGCATTCTCTTGTTTACAAGCAGTACTAGCATCATCCCTGCATATAGAAAGAATCGCCTCTAAAAAGCACCGCCAAGCCGAGCCCGTGTGTGGCTTGATCAATGCGCCTATAGGGCTAAGGACTCATATAGCCCAATTTACTCTCCAGCTTCGGAGATACATCCGAAAAGTTTGTTCAAAGCTAGGGGGGAGCACAAATGGCTCGATGGCAAGGCAACTGACAGCTCACTTCCGTGCTCAGGTCTTTTGATCATTGGTTGGTTTTTGGAGATCAACAGCGACATGGTGGAGTATAATGCGACAGTCTCGGATACTGGCCAAAGTGAGTTTGCGGAACTGACGGCTCGAGGGGTCTAAGGAGAAATGGAAGCATTCCGGGGATTGCTATCAAGAATCAGGGGCCCGAGATGGGACGATCAAAAGATCTTTAAGGGGAGGAATGATCGGTAGTCCCAATAATTGGAACGAGCGCTCAGCTAAGGACCGGGGTGTTCGGAGTACTTGGTGACTAGCTTGCCAGCCTAGTCACAAAACTCTAATCCTGCTCCTATAGATCGATAAAACGGGTTAACTCTTCGCTGATCTGAATTTGATTTTACTACGTGTAAGCGTTCAAAAGCAAGTAGGTACTCACACAGCGACACCATGGGAAACTCTGATTAACCTCCGAGAGGCTTAATATGTTAATTTTACTAATTTGGCTTCAGATGCCATCCTCATAAGAATTCAGGATACGTGGCCGGAGAGGGAGAGGAATGACTGAGCTGTGAACGAAGTAACTATCGTAGCCTTCCTTGTCCTTGAGTTATATGATGGTTATGAAGGGAGTCTAGAGTGACATCCACCACGGCAACTCCGCAACCGGCCTGTGCTTTGGGTTGGGCCGCGATTCGTAATTGACAGAGATCGCTGGTAAGTTGATTTTTCTGGATACAAATAGCCTGTAGATCGGTTCCAGCGGCCAATGTCCATAGCCCATGCAGGCACTGTATCCCGCTGCGATGGAATCCTCAGCAGGTACATAATTCCATGCAAGGGGTGGTTTCATACATACGCTATCAACTCCCGATGGAACAATATTCCGCTGAAATGATACACTTGCATGTTGAACCTTCTTGCCACAATTCAAGGGGATCATCCGATGGGGAGAATTTGACCTGTCAACGAGATGAGGGGGAACGGCTCCATAGCCCAATCGGAAATAGCAAATCATTTCCCCTAAAAGTCTATCCACCTCTGGCTTGATATCGGCTAGAAGCTGATGCCAGCATTCCCGGAAACAATATAATTGATTGGCCAAATTTACCTTTGATCAGCTCACAATAGACTCTTACATCTGCAAGTATTATGCATCCTACCCTTTAGTGACCACCATCTTGAGGAAGCGAAGGATCTCCACCCGGGTTTCAGCCGGACTATAGGGTATCATGCAGAAGACGGTGTCTGGGCACGGCAGTACTTTTGCCATTGGACCCATTCTGTAGCTAAGATATGGTCATTGCTCGGCTTATATCTGCGAAAGTCTATGCTATAAGTAATCTCCCAGATCGTCTCGAGTGTCCGAGCATCCTGCAGTTCGTCTCTCTCTCTTTACCCCACCGCTTTCGACACCTCCGATAGCGCGTATTTCTCTTTCAACATGGGAAGCACTGGCCCCAAAGATGAGGCTCTCCAGCAGAGTCTGGATCAACTGATATCTGCTGCCAATCAATACCAGAAGAGCTGCTCAGATGAAGATCGATACAATGTAATGATGAACGCTACGCGATTGGTCCAAACCATACGTGGACCGGCAGATATGCTTTTTGCGCAGTTCGAGAATGTAGGTCATCCTGCTCTAGGATCATATAGGCTCTGACAATGAATTCCATTAGGCTGCCAACACAGGTGCCATAAGAGCACTTCTGGAGGCTGGTGTTTTCGAAGCGATCCCCACCGGAGGCAAGGGTATCTCAGCTGCTGAGATCTCGGAGAAGACGGGGATGGATAAAGAACTGATTGGTATGTCCTAGATGACATGTCTGACATGTCTGATTTGTGTTTTCGAAAAGCTTAACAAGGCGATTGAATACTAGTCCGGCACATGCGGGCTGCCACCCCAATTGGTCCCTTCCGCGAGGTGGGAGAGGAACAATACGCCCATACGCCCTTCTCGGAAATCTACCTTGTTCCGCAAATGCGGGCAGTCTACACTTTCATGTACGAAATATACCATCGCTGGCCAATTACGACTATAGAGCTAATAATATTTGTAGGATCGACGAATTCGTTCCCCCTATGCTCCGGAACTATGAGTTCCTCAGTCAAAAGAACTGGAAGAACGAAATCACTCTCCGCAGCAACCCCTACACACTGGTCCACAACTGCGAGGGCAAGACCATGTTCGAGCATGTGTCCAAATCCCCTTCCAGCTTCCGCCGCTGCAATGATGCAATGATGGCATCGGACTCAGCCCTCGTCACAATGGGTCTGTATCCGTTTACCGAGGAATTAGGTCCCCTGGCGAGCGATGAGACAGTAACTCTGGTCGATGTTGGAGGTGGTCGAGGCCACGTAATTCGTCAGATCAAGGAATCTGAGCCCGACCTCAAGGGCCGATTTATTCTCCAAGACCAGGCGACTGTGATCAAAGATAATGGTGATGAGATCCAAAGGCATGGAATCGAGGCCATGGGACATGACTTTTTCCAACCACAGCCGATTAAGGGTGCGTTTATCCGTTGTGTCTTCGAACACATCTAAAACACTTTGAAAGATCAAACTGACTAATACCTCTTAGGAGCTCTGGCATACTACATTCGACGCTGTCTCCACGATTGGCCCGACAGCGAATGTCAGAAGATCTTATCTAACTTAGCTGCAGCTATGGACAAAGAGAAGTCTCGCGTGCTGATTACTGAGTACATTGTGCCTGAAGCTGGAGGATCAATGTTCGAAGCCTGGATGGATCAGACAATGATGACTTTAGGCGGCCTCGAGCGGACTGAGAAGGATTGGGCTCATCTCTTAGATATCTCGGGTTTGGAGTTGGTTAAGGTGTGGCGTGCTCCTGGCGTGCTTGTTGGGGTTGTGGAAGCTAGATTGAAGTGAACAATGGAATAAGACAGTGTAGGCACGCTTTAAAAGGAACTAGAATCCCGAGACGAAATTGATTTTCTAAGGATGCTGAATGAATGACTTCAGACTGACCGCGGATGGGGGGAGGGAGGTTGCTACTACTTACTGACGTTGACCATGTTGGAATGAGAATGAGCGCTGTTTCGGTTCAGTAAAGCTTACGTTAGATCATACAAATTTCCGTAATTAATTTCTTACGGCAAAGTCTGGGATGATTAAGAGGGGCCAGACTCTGTAAAATAGTGTTGCTTATCACGAACGCCTTGTCCTTGGCTTGGGGGCCGTTTTACCTTGAGTCTCTCCTGCACAAGAATAATTATCCGGGTACTGACATTAATGCGTTTAAAGTCAATAGTTTAGAAATAAATGCTAGTAGTATCTATTCATAGTATTTGTACAGTGATTTGTAATGTGAAATTCCCCAGTAAGTCAAGGCCCTTAAGAAAATTCAGAACGTGTCTCCATACTCATAGTACAGATCAACCCCTCGTCAATAACCATCGAACTCCAATGTACTCTCATGAGCTAGAAGTAGCTGTAGCCTCACACACATATGTAGCAATGGAAGTAGACGTGATAGCATAGGTGGTAGTTGCAGGGGTTGGGTTCACGACCTGAAACCAGTTGGCTGCCACGGGAGTACCCAAGCCCGTCACTTCCTCGAACTCATCAAGATTGAATCCAAGACGGGCCGCGTCTGTTGCAGGAAGCAAGCTTTCGAGGCATTCAGGCAAGGAGTAGTCCTCTGGCTGGCTGTACAGCAGGAGGATGTAATCGTGGGCAGGCCCTTCCAGCGGTGTCGGGTAGACATACTCTGCGCTTGGGGCGCTCGTGTTGCTGATTTCCAAGACACCAGAGGAATAGGCTAGGTATGGTTGGTACCAGTGTAGGGCGCCCGTTGAGACACCATCCTCATTGATCTTAGGGTCGATCATAATGATGGTGTACTCGTCATCCGTGGAGGTGGTGTCCTCCAGGTACAGAGTAGGAATGTTGATGGTCCCTGTGGGAGTGCTGTGAGCATGGGATGCAAATGTGCTTATGTGTGTCAAAGACAATTTCGCTTACAGTTCTGGTTGATCAAGGCTCCAGAAGTGAGAGTTAGATGGCCCCCATCTTTTGTGAAGACCACACCAACGTCCGCATCGACAGACGGAGTAAAGGAGGAGGGAGTCGCCGCAGCCGCGAGGCCGACAGCAAGAGAGGAGGACAAGATCTGGAGAAAACGCATTCTTGTAGTGCTAATACTGTATGTAGAGGAGGAGTGTTGGATAGGATTGTGCTGCAGAGTTCTCATTCCTTGACTCCATCCCAGTTGTTCTTATAGTCCCTTGCTGGACGTTTGATTCACTGCTTAAGAGTGACCGGACCGAAGAAGATCGATTTGCATCGAGATGTATCCGAAGTTGAGGTTAGCAGCTACGGAGAAGCATGGCTGATACTTCTTGAATCGCTAGATGGCAAGACAATGAACCAGAAGCGTGTAGATTAGGAGGACCAGGATCTCGTATTCGGCTGCACCGCCCCAAGTATTTCAAGATGGAACTGGTGCGGTAATGAAGGTCATCCTTTTCGTATACTAGTAGCAAAACATCACCGAACTATATAACGTGAGTGGCAAATCTGAGATAATCCCAGCCTTTGAGGCATTGCAGGATTGGATGGTGATGAATGTGTTGGACGTTGTGGGCGTTGCATATCTGCCAGGCACACCACGTGGACACGATCCTTCCGATATCCAGTGGGCCTTGATCGATTGGAACGCAATGAAAATCTTCCAGATTGATCCTGCAAGATCCTTTTGGGCGCGGCCATACTAGCGCTTACTCTGTGAATGATTATGGTGCCTGTGATGAACTCTGATTCCCCTTTCTCCGGAAGAGGCACTCTCCATTCAGTAGACCAGGCCTGCTTGCCCTTTAACATACAAGGAGACGCTTTACTGAACTGCATCCTTGCTATTCCTGGAGGGTGTAGTGGGTCACAACGAATATTGCGAGCCCGTGTCTTTGATATATTCAGCAGACAAGCCCTACTGCACTTCAAGAAGAGTAAAGACAAGAGAAATATATTCACAACAATCAGGAGATGCCAAACGATGCAAGCTTCCTCGAGCAGACGTCTATACTGCACAAACCCCCGAGCTGAATACGAGCCCGAAATTAGCGCAAAGTTTCGTTCGCTAGACTTATGGGGAATCAGGATGAGAAGCTGTGCAACTATCATCCTTCGGAATTTTTCATGTCTAATGTTGTGCAGAGGCCAAAGCGTCCATGGTAGTGTGAGCTGACTCTTCAGATCCTGGAGGATGGGGTGAGTCACGGCCGAAAGCCCAGGCAAGGTGAGGCTAGCTTCTATCCTACCCTGAGGATTGCCGTCGAAATATGAGACACACCGGGCTACTTTCGAATAACAGAGCATGGATACCTTGTCTGTGCCACGGCTCCGGACTCGAGAACCTTGGGTATTCGGCTTGTCTCCTGTTGAATGGTAATAATGGCGATGATTCTGTGTCACGTAGCACTTCTATTGTGGGGCTTCTTTGTACATACGATCCATAACATCGATGGAACACCAATCATCGTTTGGGATTCTGGCAACATGTTGGCTGAGGGTGGTATGATAAGAGCTGGGACTTTAGAAAAGCCACTATCTCATTGTTATGGAGGACAGAGTTGGTTATAGTTTCACAGCCTTATTCGTGTTCAAGGCAAGCCATGGTCTAGATTTCCCATGAAATATCGAGGTATCAATCTGTGAGAGTATAACAAGAGAATCCTTGATTGCTATATAATAGCTAGTTGGTGATACATACTGAGATACCTCCAAACATCGCTAAGCCAATCCAATTAACGCCAAGCGCCCAGCGCATTCAGCAGGACGTACCATGACCACTGATAGCAAAGGCGGGCTTCTCAGTACCATGACGTAAGAGAGCAGCAGAGCGCAACACAGCACATGAGACTGCCCCCTAGGATTCCCAACCTAGCGTATGTCTCCCGTGCAGCGTTCTGCGTATGCCGTCCCATTCTCTGATACCACCAGAGGCGGGCAAAATGCCCGACATAACGGCACCACATATCGGTATATTATAACTATCTCTTGTGCTCAACTTTCGGTTGTTTCAACTGATAAGACAACCCTTCACGCCTTGCCGCCGGACTTCAGGATCTGCTCCAGGTTCTCCCGGCTATTCTTATGTGTCATTTCCAGGTAGTGTAGCTTCTTTTCCAAACCAGTAATATCCGACTTCAGTTCTCCGCTCTCGCTTGACAGGCGCTTGTCGATTGTGTTCATGGGAACCGCCACAAACCTATGGGAACAGTATCTGTTAGTATGGCCGCGAACTTCTTCTGTCTCCATACCATCCGTAGAAGGGTACAATAGCAGCCCGCCAGGTAGACTCACATCTTGCCGACACCCTCGTATACCCTTGTATCCTTAGGAAGGGAGCTAATTTCCTTCGATGTTAGCTCCAGCATGCGGATGTCTCTCTGCTTAGTGGTGATCTGCGCCTTGGTGATGCCGATTTGTTGTTGGGACGTGATGGCCTGGACTTCGATTTCTTGCAGAAGCTGTGTGCCCGAGACATATTAGTTACGAGGATCTGATATATTTGCTAGGGCAATGTACCTTCTGCAGAGCTTCGTTGGGGATGGACATTTTGGGTAAGGAGAGGGGAGTCCCGCTTTGGTATTGAGGGGTAATCTGGGGTTGAGAGAAGTCGCGTCGCCGCAGTACAAGACAAGCGCGTATTTAGTATATCACAGTGATAGTGTCTCGGAATTAATTGGAATGCTTCGTGAATTTGGTATCAGAGTAACAAGTAAGGCTGTTTGTTGGTTATCTATCGTCCTGATCAAGCTCGACGATGAACACATCGGCCGTCCGCTGTTATTGGCTCCGCGGCCCGGGCGGTAGAGGATACCGGATTCGGACATTAATCTAGGGCTTAGGGCTTCTATCAAAACAACTACGTACGTACTTGATGTACAATTTTCGCAGAAGAACAAATGTATCTGGTTATTCCAATAGATAATCATATTAGGAAGTCAGTACATCATTGAAGCTCGCATTTTGTTGTACTCAGCCTGCGTGGTTGGCTTATATTTGGCCGGGTATGCCTCACTCATGCATGATGGAATACATTCAATGGTCACGTCTGGATCAGGAGACATGAAGTAAGGAATTGAGTATCGCTCCCGCGTCATCCGGTTAGGCCCCTCAAATCGATCTGAGAGCTGTGGGAGTCTGACGCGGTGGTTTGTTGACCGAAGGCGATCTGTATCATGGATCAGAAATAAGACCGTCTCTATGTAAGGAATGGCAAAGACCAACCATTGCTCCACATTTGCAGCAAGTCACCAATATTCATGATAATGGCATGCTTCAAGGGAGTAGCGGGGACAAATCTGCCGGGCTGAGAAATATCCTCTACTTCCAGGCCACCACAGTCATCCTGGAAGAGCATGGTGATGGAACTCCAATCTGTATGTGCCGGACATCGAGCGGTTCGCTCTTTCTCCAAATCTTCTGCTGGCACGGGCAGATAGTGCAGCAACCGGAGTTGGTTGTTGTGGCCCGAATGCTTCTTCGCCAGGTAGGAATCATCTTCCAAGTCCAGGCCAGTAGCCAAAGCCTGTAGTATCTCGCTTCCAACCTTATTGCACTCCCAGTAGAACTGAACCATAAAATCCTGATAACCAGGAAGTGTCTCTTTCGGTATCCACTGGTTGGGTTGAGCCGAATTCTCTTCGCTGCCAATATCGTAGATTTCCTGTGCTCAAACGTCATTCCGAATCTCAATACAAGACTCGATGGTGACGATCTTAAACAAAAATCCTGCCTAATAGCTCATTGGGGCGATATAGAATGAAACAGACCTTGACATCAGGCACCTCTCTCAGCTTTTTCCGCGCGTCCTCATCATCCCCGGTGCTCATGACTTGAGAAACCTTTTCTAGACCGGGCCATGAGTAGCCTCGATGTACAGCCCAGCCCTCCGGATGCGGGGCCCGCATTTTGTCTTCGCTTGAGAGTTCAAAAAAGCGTTTCATCCAATCAAAGGCTTCATCCAGAACTGATCCAGGAAGCGAGTGGTTCACGATATATACAAAACCGACATCCTGACAAGCCTTAACCAGTGAATGTGCGACCTGTTGACGAGAGGAGGCATCTTGGCCGTTGTACCACTGCGAAAAGTCCACGACGGGGATCTGCATCTGGGTAGAATCCGTGGAACAAGGCATATCGAATCATTCAGATTCTGGTAGTATCTCGAAGCTCGAAGTATTAATATCTAGCTGGTTAGGAAAAAAGATGAGAAGACTGCTAGCAAATAAGAACTCGCGATGGTACTTTCAAGGAGCTGTTGTGAGATGGATGACTAGCGCATCAGCTGCACTGGCGCTTCGTTCCCAAATTGCCTGAGGTATCCGATCATATGCTTTGCGATCGTCGAGGTAAAGAGACCCGCGAGAACGCCACCTTCAAGAAGAGAAACGAACTTGTATAGCCAGCTGATCTGCTACATCTGATGGTATAATGATGAATTAGAAAGACTTGAGGTAAGCTTACTATTCACGTGGTATAGTTTAGTTACTGGCAGTGTGAAGTGACATCATTTGGTGAGTAGACCCTGAGATCGGAGCTGGAGCAGTATTTATCCACTCGGTGATAAAGACTATGGAGACCGGCGGAGTGCCGGGTGATTTCCTGGCTTCAATGCAGATTTTCAATCAATGCGAGCCAAAAATAGGTAAACAAGTCCCGTCCTCGCACGGGTGGCTGGTTAATTGAGGGGCCACGGGCGACGCTCCGTTGCTGTGGCAGGGGCTCGCTGTGGACCCGGCGCTGCCTGAACTACCTAAAGATGCAGCGTCCATCACCCACACTTTCCGGTGTCCAAACCGGCTTGCTCGAGTGAGGCGAATCCGGCAGAAATCACTACAGGAAGTCGAACTTTAGCGACACGTAAGTGTGCTTTTATCCGCCCAGGATTATGTCCGTTGAGCCACTGTGTACTTGCAAGCGCTATCCTGATCGACCACCACTGACATCTACTTCTACCGCTTTTAGTAATCTGTTGATCGCCGCCGCAAAGCCGTCGCATAATACTGGCCCTCAACAGATCGTACGATTAGACTGGTCACAGTCTCCAGCTGCGGCAGTGACATATTCCGACTTATATTTTTGATATTCTGTTCCGTCATACTTGGAGGGCGCGCTATAGCCCTAGCCTTGACAATGAAGCTCTTCGGGTGGATCTCGGCCACATTCCTCGCCTCGACTGTTCTTTCGCTAGAGACGACACCGGCTCCATCAATCGACACCATACCATTCTATGCACCTCGCAATGCAGATTCGGGACGAAGGGCCTTTGAAGTACTACAACTATTGAGGAAGCGGAGCGATAACTGTCCTTCTGGATATGATTCTTGCACAAACCTGGGCTACTCGGATATATGCTGTGCCGACGGTAGCAGGTGCACTCGCGACGCCGCTGACAACGTTGCTTGCTGCCCGACTGGAGCAAGCTGTACGGGCACGCTCTCAGAAACCGGAAATTCTGGGGGAGGTGCAACTAGCAGCTTCAGATTCCCTCAGACAGCGACGGCTACACAGACTACAGATGGGACGAGTGTGACTCTCACGGGCTCTACAATTGCCGGAGCATACCCCTTTGTCAATATTCCTACAACATTTGCCAATGCGCAGGTTTGCACATCATACTACTCTCTATGCCAGAGCGAGTATACCGGCTGTCTTTCGCAACTCGGAGGAGGCTATGCTGTGACTGTGGCTGCAGAAGGTGGAGGTGTCACTCGCGCTGGTGGAGGAGCTTCCGCGGCTATATCAACATGCTCTAGTCTGAGTATGGAGGCATGTCACGGTCTTAGCATTGGTTACTGCGGCAGTTACAGTACTGGTGTCTACGAGAATCGGGGCACGATGCCCAGAAGGAGCTCCAGTCTTGAGGACCTTTTCTTTGGCATGTTTATTGGACTTGCCGGGATGTTTCTATGAAGTTACGACTAAGTTTGACTTTCATGTGGATATGCATGTATGAGATATGGACATACGCTCGCTCAGATGATGTGAAAGCCTTGTTTGAAGTTAACAATAACTTCTGCGACACTCAAGCGATAAAATCTTCGTTTGAGACCGCTTATTACTAAGGTACCTGAAAGTGACGACGGGTGTATCTACGATGAATTTGATGATGGGCGATAGTCAATCAGCTACTATCAGGATAATGAGTCTGATGAATTTGTGGCATTCTGTATATAACAAGAGCATCTAGGATAGCAGTGATGGAATAAGAAATAAATGATTTGATTCTGATGCCTCTTCACTTTCAATAGCTTTGAATATGAGCTTGTTGCTTCGGTAGAGGAGAGAAGAGATGCAGGTAGACGGCCAAAGCACTGCATCCACGCCGCCTCACCACCACATCATTATTAGGGCTCACCATATAGCAGAAATTTATTATCTGAATGTCGGGTCACGGACAATGCGCACTTCTAGAGTAAGTACTTACAGATATTGAGTCACCCGTGCCAAATCACTGCCTAAGAATGGAGCCCCTCCGCTGGGTGACACGTAGGTGTAGTCACTACACAGTACTCGCCTGATTTGTGCCGACGGATGGAGGCCCATGCAGTCAGTACCTGACGGACGCAATTCCGTCGAATCAGGAAATGCGTTGGCTAGACCGACTCCCCGTGGAAGCAAAAGATAATCTGGCGGTGGAGCCGACAGCACAGTAGGTCGGGTCTGTCCAAGTTCCGGACTTTTCGCTCACGGACACTATTGGGTGCAGACAATGACGCTGTCAGGAACTGAGTGATGAGAGGGGCAGCAACGGCATCATCGGCCACTTCTCTGCAATTGGATCACAGCGGGGCAGCAACATACTCTGTACACAACCCAAAAAAAAGTGGGCATCCCAGCCTCCGAAATTTCCTTTTTTAATTTATGATCTAAGTTTATCTTCATCGCTGATTCACTCGGCCTTGCGGTGATTGGTGGTGGTCGTCGCAGGAAATGCGGTGGTTGGGAAGTCGACCGGACGGAGGCTGGGATCAAGAAGAGCGGACGGGCTGCTCGTGGGATGGCACCCTGCTCCGACCTCTCTTCTCCAACCCTCCATACATTTTCGTCTCGACTGATATGCATTCTTGCGATCTCTGCTCTGCAAGCTACCTGTGACGGTCTCTCACATTCTATCTATTGCTTGGCTTCCTTTCGTTCGCTGTCTCTCGTTCTATAACCCCTTGTCATACCGAGGCCTACATCGAGTCATACTACATCGGGACCCAAAAATTGTCCCTGGCAGCGATCGCAATCCAAGGTTGCTTTTGATCGCATCGTGGGTTGGCCTCGTGGTTGTGGAATTTCATACATTCTTCCCTCGCCATGCATGCGTCTCGCATAATCCCGTCGACCTTATCTATCCTAGCCCTCCTAAGTCAGTTTCAATTTTCGATAGCTTCACCATTGGAACCCGAGGAGAGTCTTGAGGAGGTCTCCTTGGAGAAGCGCTGCTCAAATCCTTGCGGATACTACAGCCAGCTTTGCTGCAGCTCAAGCGAAACATGCAGCACCAACAGTGATGGTGAAGCCGAGTGTGTCAGTTCCGGAAGCTGGGAGTATTACACCACCACATACGTGGTGACCGAAACAGAGCGTGCTACTTTTACTTCAACCTGGAGCTCCTACCTTTCGGCAACAACGAGCACTGGAAGCTGCAATGCTGAGTATGGGGAAACAGTCTGCGGCAACAACTGTTGCGGTCCTGCATATGTCTGCTCCGACAACCAATGTATCGTGGGAAGCACGTCAATCTGGGCAACCGCGACTGCCACACCTCCCGTGCGCGGAACCACTCTATCGACTGTAACCCAAACCGCTACAACTACTGAGCCTTTCACTGCTCCTGTGAGCACAAGCGGCACGCCATTGGTTGTGAAGGGCTCCGGGGGAGGACTCAGCGGCGGTGCCATCGCGGGAATTGTCATCGGAACAATTGCTGGCGTGTTTCTCCTGTTGCTTCTTTGCGCTTGTATGTGCTGCCGTGGAGCACTCGATTCCCTTCTTGCTTGTCTTGGTCTCGGTGGTGGTAGGAAGCGGAGGGAAACCACTTATGTCGAAGAACGTCGTCGTCACCATTCTTCCGGGGCCACCGGGGCCAGACCTGAGCAACGAACTTGGTTCGGCAGTCGACCGGCACCATCAACAGCAGGTGGCGGTAAGAAGAAAGATTCCGGAATGGGTGCATTGGCGACAATTGGAATCGTTCTGGGTGCGATCGCGCTGTGCCTTGGGTTGAAGAGGCGCAGAGACCATCGTGATGTGGACGAGAAGACCGATTACACGTACCCCAGCACCTACTACAGTTACTATTCCTCTGACTACTATACCAATGATGGTAAGTAATCTCTTGTTGCTGTCTCATGCAGTAATATCATCATGCTAATAGCATTTTAGGAAGCGTTGTGACAGATGATCGACGGACGAGAGACACCAGGAGAACTAGACGATCTCGCACGCGCTCACGAAGATGATGATTTTATGATTTCAACTAACGAAAAGAATGACTTACCGAAAGACAACGATTTACTAGCCATTGTTTCAGTCTTCGGACTCTATTTGATCGATTTTGCATGAACTGGCGTTATCCAGGGTTTATGATTGACGTGTGATGGTTTTCTCTTTCGTATTCGAAAGATCTGCAATGTACGATGATGAGACATGTATTCATGTTCTAATGCCCTTTCTAAATGTTTCTGCTCTTATCCCTTTTCTTCCACTCTTTGCCTTTGTTCTCCGTCCATGTTCTGTCTCTTTATTGAAAGGTGCGGACGGAAATTGTGTTGTAAATAAAATCAATATAAATTGACAACGGACAGTACTGTACATATAAAGAACACTATCAGCTGTACCTACATTGTACATCATCTTTTATAAAATCACTAGTAGTGAGCTTCTCGGAGGCAGCAACGACGAGCGCTGAAAATAGTGACTTCTACAAATCCAGAGCCGCAAGCTCACCCTCAGTCACGTTCCCTGAGAGCCGGCGCAGGGATAACTACAGGCATACGAAGGACTAAAGCAGGATTGCAGCCCCCTAAGATCCTGTGTCAGTGCATCCCTAGATCTAGAGCTGACTCTTGATAATCATGCACCTGCCGGAGCAACTCGTGCGTTTTCCCAATAACTGCAGCTGCAAGGCGGCCATCAACGGTCAGCATGCCAACCCAAGACAAGTGTGGAAGGAATTGTCAACATTGAAGGTTTAGACTCAACTGATCAGGTAATAAAGGCAGATCAAGGGGATAAGAAATGTGAATCGATTCGTGTCACCGATCAACGCGATCAAGTTGTTCCGATCGAAGCGGTTCGAGTCCGACAGGGTCCAAAGAGTGAAGCTCGGCACCTCGTAGACGGCACAAACTGCCCGGGCGGAACCTGCGACTCCCCGCCTCCCGTAGTCCCAAGCCATCCATTCATCATTTCACGCTCGTCTGTCCTTCAATCCCGCTGTCATTCCCAAGCCATCGTCACGAACCCCCCACAACTCTCAACTCCTGTATTCGAAAACCTTTATCCATGAGGCTACTCTCGAGTATACGGTCCTGACAATACCTACTCAGCATCATAGTTCATTCTGCCCTCGTCCGGCTTTTCCCCGATCGTCCAGGGCTGTCAAGTCTTCCCTCCTGAGGATTACGAGTCCCGTTGAGCTCCGATTCTTCGCTGGCCCGCCATGCTTCAAACGCAGACTCAGCACGTCTTTTCTCATCAGCACCAGTATCCGCAGGCTGATCCATCTTGGTTGCAGCAACAGCAGCATCACCAAACGCACCCGCACCAGGCTCAGCAACCGCATTCTTCGTTGGTCGCCCAACAGCATGCCCAAGTCCAGGCGGCTGCAGCTGCAGCCGCAGCTGCTCAACAACAACACTATACTCGTATAGCCATGGCTGGAAACGCCGGTGCTGGTAATTCCGCTCAAGGGGCTGGTGCAGGGGGTATTGGTGGGGACGGTGCTTTGCCCGGTGCGGTGTCCGTGATGGATGGTGGCATCAGTGATGAGAATCGGAAAGTTTTCATCTGGGTCGCAGAACTTCTCGATCCCAGTCGCAGAGAAGCAGCCCTCATGGAACTTAGCAAAAAGAGAGAGCAAGTTCCGGAGCTCGCGCTGGTGATTTGGCATTCTTTCGGTACGGAATCAACCCCTTTGATCGGCTGTGTTGGTGGCGACTAACGGGTGGTTATACAGGTGTCATGACTGCTTTACTTCAGGAAATCATCTCCGTATACCCTTTACTGAACCCCTCGCAATTGACTGCGGCTGCATCAAACCGGGTTTGCAATGCGCTGGCTCTCCTGCAGTGTGTGGCTTCCCACAACGAGACTCGCACCTTATTTCTAAATGGTACGCAGCCGTCACCCAGGAACCATCCACCCCACCCTTCGTTTCTAATTAGTATGTGCTTTGGCTAATAAATCCTGTTTCGGAACAGCTCACATCCCGCTGTTTCTTTATCCTTTCCTCAACACAACATCAAAGTCGCGGCCCTTTGAGTATCTCCGTCTCACCTCGCTCGGCGTGATCGGAGCGTTGGTTAAGAATGACTCATCCGATGTCATCAACTTCCTCCTCACCACAGAGATCATTCCCCTTTGCCTACGAATCATGGAGACCGGCTCAGAACTCAGCAAAACCGTCGCAATCTTCATCGTACAGAAGATTCTCCTCGACGACATCGGCCTCGCGTACATTTGCGCAACTTATGAGAGATTTTATGCGGTTGGCACTGTTTTGAGTAACATGGTTACTCAACTGGTGGAGCAACAGACCGTACGACTTCTCAAGCATGTAGTGCGCTGCTTTCTTCGGTGAGTCCTATCACAGTTTCCTTGTATCGCGTAAGTTGATTCGGCTCTATTTCAAATGCTAACTTCTGTAGCTTGAGTGATAATAGCAGGGCGCGAGAGGCGTTGCGTCAATGCCTTCCCGAACCTTTGCGCGATGCGACATTCTCCTCCGTACTCCGCGATGACGCCGCCACTAAGCGCTGCCTGGCACAACTTCTCATCAACCTTTCGGACAATGTCTCCGATGGCGCACCTGGTGTTGCGATGTAAAAGTTCAAAAGCATTTGTTTTCCTTTTGGTTTACTTGGTATATTTGACAACCTTACGACATGCATGGGACGGGCTTTAGGCGAAACACGGAATACAAGGCGCAAACTGTGTGGAATGACAATGCAATGACGCGATCTCAGGAAAATTGCAAAAAATCAACAGAGAGAAAAGAGAAGACATGGCGGGTATGGGAGGGGAGCACTGGGCTTGGGGGTTTCTGTCTTGTTATGGTTTGAAAGGTTCTGTTGTTTTGCTGATCATTTATTTTTTCTTCCCTATCCTGGCTTTTACTGTGACTTTCTCTTTGCTTTCTTTTTACCCCTTTTTTATTTATGTTTGTCGAACACTTCGTTCCCATTCGGCCATAATGGTATGGCTGTGCGGTGGCGTGGATACGGCTGGCGCTATTTGTCTATGTGCATTTTGCTTGTCCTCTATGTCCCCATTCCCCATCCTCCATCTGAGTGAGATAGACCCTCTTTGAGCGAGATACCAAGATCTAGTTTTATGTTTCGTTGGGTGGTGCTGATTCTGCCTGTTGCTTAAGTTTCATTCGCTGGTGACCTTATCACGGAGGCAAACTATTATTACGATAAAACTTTCTAGTCCTAACAATGTCAATATAAGTCTGTATCATCAATTAGAATAGTACCCACGAGGCCCTGGTAAAATGTGAGAAATCGGATCGCATCGAAAGCGCAAGGCTTATCGGCACGGGATCGACCCAATCGGCGGATGAAAGTCACCTGACTGGGGTCTCGACGCGCCGCCCGGCGATTCTGTGAGCTCATCTCTTCTGCCCAGCCCGACACGCCCGCCCTGGCGAACGATTTCCTGTCTTCACGCCGCTGTCGATCACGTCGATACCCACTCATTCAGCTACTTGCTAGAGGAATCTGTGCTCATAATTCTGTTGCATAAACGCTGCGATAATCATCCCTCCTCAAAAAAGACCCGCCCCCGCCGCAGATCCGCCGCCGTGATCGAGTCTTGACCTGCGCCGCGGCGCCTTTAATGGTCTATATCCGCCTTCATGGTATCGCGAAAGCGCACCCGCTCCGAGGTGGACGCTGCCCCAGAGCAGCCACCTGAGGAGCCGGGCTTACTCCAGAAGCTTCGGAACTGCTGGGAGTTCGCAAGCCTAATGCAATACATTGCCATATTCGGGAAAGTCATGAAGATTGACGAGGATTTTGGGATTGAGGTGAGCAGTGCGAATCCAACACCTCAGATTTCTTCCCCCTTGGGCGCGTCCGATCAATGCTAATTTTTTTTACTCTGATGTTCTGCTTATAGGACCTGGAAAATGAGTGCCTAAAGCCTACCCCTTCCGAGAAACTACTAGAGATTGGACTTTGTCTTTTGAAATGGGTGTCGTCGCATCGAGGCCTTACGTACGTGCACCTTTTGTTCTGCCATAAAGGTAGCTATGCTAATAGGACGCCTTTGCTGATAGATTCGATAATTTCGATGAGTATACGCGACGTCAGTACAATGCGAAAGCACCACACATTCCTAACCCTTTCGGGTATGAGGAGGTTCCGAACAGGTTCTTGGACTTTGATGTTTTCTTGAAATTGCGCGTTTTGCACCAGCTGTCCATTTGGACCTTTTGGAACCCCGATCGCATCCGCGAAAAGATGCCGGAACAGAGGGAATCGGATCAGACGGAGTGGGTGGGTTTACGTGATACTACCCCTGGATTACTATTATCCCTGCTGACGTTTTTGCTAGCGTATCGAAGAAGTAGGCTACGATCGCGAAGGCCGTTACTATTATATCCTCGATGATAACAGGCTCTATCGTCGAACCGATCCCCCTATCCCGCCGCCAAAACCGGCCAAGTCGAAGTCGAGGAGAAAGAGCGCCCGCGCCATGAGAGCCTCTAAACGAAGACGAGTCACAGGTGCCGATCCTATCGAAGAGTCCGATGAGGAAGACAATGTTGCGAACGGCGACGCCTCAGAGGATCCTCTGCAAGCGATGACGTGGGAATGCGTTGCCATCACACTAGACGATTACAAACAGTTCCTCGAATCAATAAGAAAGACGAGGGACCCCAATGAGAAGATATTGAGGGATAGAATCGACGAGCAAGTTATGCCCATCATTGAGAAGGAAGAGGAGGCCCAAGAGAGACAGAAACAGAAGCGCGAGAAGGAGCTTTTTAACATGCAGCTGCTCGCTGGCGCTAAACGATCCAGTCGGATTGCCGGAAAGGCTGAGAGAGAGCGACAGGAGCGCGAGGCTGCTGAAGCAGCACGTAAACGAGAGACGGAACTAGCTGCAGCCCGCAAAGAGGAAGAAAGGGTGAAGAAGCTGGAGGCAGAAAGACGCTCGCGCATCATGACCCGCGAACAGCGTACTAAAGATCGGGAGAGGAAGCGGATACTACATGAAAATGAGCTTCAACGCATCAAAGAAGAGCAGGAGAAGGTTGCACGGGGTGAGAGCAGAGCTTCTGAGAGACATCTTCAAGCGGAAATGGAGAAGTACCGCAAGAATCTGGAGGACCTTTCGCAAGAGGATCAATGGGTTTTCGACTGCTCAGGCTGCGGTGTTCATGGTCAGAATCTGGTAGGTCGTGATCGTGTCTACGGGTCCCTATGGCAAGTGTACTGATCCTAAATAGGACGATGGCTCTCATAGCGTTGCATGCGAATCATGCAATGTATGGCAGCACAGCAAGTGTCTCGGCATTCCGAAGGGTGAAGCCGAACGAGAGGATTTCCACTTCGTTTGCAAAGACTGTAAACGGCGTGAAGAGGAAGCGAAATTGCCCAAACTTCCTCCGTTGAAATTCCGCGTCGGCTCGTCGACCTCACCGTCCTCAGCTGCTCCAGAAGGAGATACCAAGATCAAACTCCCAGATCCGGAACAAAGTCCCATACCGTCTAACAGAGACACTCAGCATACCTTCCAGTTGCCTCTTACTGGGTCGCCTCAGAAGCAAGCTCCTTCCATGCCTTCCGTTCCTCTACAAAACCCCCCTCAAGCCGTCTCCTTCCCACCTTTGTCCCCCGAGCGCAGGCCTCAGTCCGCTCACACCACCTCATTCAGCCCTCCTCGAGCTCCTTTTTCTCCATCAAAGGGCTTGAATGGATTTACTCCGTCGTCCAAGGAACAGCTTCCGAAACTGCCGTTCATCCATCAAGCAATGCATTTACCGGCCCATTCTCGCGAATCCTTCAACGGCGGATCGTTCCCGGCGCGGCGACCGTCGTCCTCTCACTCTACGCAGAGTCCTACCCTGCCTTCACCCATTCAGAACCGGCCATCTATGTCCCCAACCCAGGGAAACCGAGATGTTGGTCCTCTTGCGGGGTTCCCGCCTGTAGCTTCGACAGATCACTCAGCCCCGTGGACGCCGTACGGTCAACATCAAACCCCTCGTCCAAATACGGGCAACCATTCTTCCTTCTCTTCCTTGCATAACGGGCGTCCATCTTTCATCGCCACCCCGACTGCAAGTCGCTCCTCTCCTCCACAGAGTTCCCACGGTATGCCTTTTTCGGGGATCAGCCCGACCAAGCAATCACCCCGACCTATGACTTCTGGCAGTGTCACCGGAGCACCAGTCCTTCCTCCGATTCAGAAGCTCGAGCCTAGTCCTAAGTTGATGGGGCGAAGCTCACCTGATGCACCCATTCCGCCGCCGGTCAAATGCATGACACCGGAGCAAGAGGAGCGCAGGCAGAGAGAGAACGCCATGCTGCAGGCCCAGTTGCACGGGGCCAATGGCCCGCAGTCCGTGATATCGTCTCCATCGCTCAACCGTATACCACCTCTAGGACCTTCTGCGGTTGCGCAACAGCCTGCGCCATCTCCTCAGCCCGGTCAGAAGTGAAGTCTTTTGGTACTGTCTGCTATGTACGCTGGCAGGAGTAGCTGAACAACAAATATTATACCCCTCTCGTTGTTCGACATTGAACCGATGCATTTACTCGTCATTATGTCCTTGTTCCGGTTATTGATCACTCTACACTGAATCTATTGATTGCGGCTCGGCAGGTTGACATTGCAGCGCAGTCAAGCTTAAGCAGCCAATCTCTCTGGAGACACCAAGGCATGCGCGCAGGTCTTGTTTACCTTTTCTTACCTCACCTTCTGTCTCCTCGCAGCGGTTGAGTCTGGGAGACCAGCTGGTTATCCTGGGTTTTTCGTTGCTGTTTCTTCGTAAACTTCTTCCTTACATTGCTCTTCGAAGTGTACACTCTGCGGAGAGTGTTCTGGTCTAGCATTTCGCACTGGAAATCTTTGCTTTGTTCACTTATGGTACCTATTTCGCATGGTTGGTGTGGTTGGTCTATGCTTCTCTTGTGTCTTAACTTCGAACTTGATATACTGGGAGGGTGGCGTTGCAGGATAATGAGCTATAGAGGGATGGGGTGGACTATGGATGTGAAGTAGACATTGACTAGATGTAATAAAAGCGAGGCAATTACTGATGCTTTGGATTGGGGGGATCAATACTGTAGATGATTATCTGTATTCTATGCCAGCTGTTACTACACCTTTATATCGCATACTTATCCCGGCCACGCCCTGCAACTGCTCCCAGGTATTTTGGAACCAGACACTGCTCGAAAGCTATGTGAGAAGTGCATCCACGCAAAAGATATAGGTACTTGACTACGCCAGTCCTTACTGACAGCGATCATCAGGCCTCTGACCACCAACTCCCAGGCACTCTCCAAACTAAAAGCCCTCTTCTACAACAAAATTCACCAGTGACTCGGACCCCCCAAGCACAAAACCACATACAACCGACAAACATACACTAATATAAGCACTACGCCGCAACCGCAACCGCAACAACAAACAGAATCCTCCAAACCAGCTAAGCAAACGCCATGCATGCATCCCACAGCCTCAGTCTAAGCAAACTAGCCCATACTCCATAGTCCATAGACCCAAAGTGGATCTTCATCTCTAATTTAACTAATTAACCAAGCCCCAACATATATACGGAGTATGTATGTAGTATGTGAGTAGTAAGCACAATGTCTCAGATTCCGTTCCCCTCCCACGCGCTTCCAACCGTGCGTGCATACATGCATGCATACATACATAAGAACCTACATGTCACTTTTCGGATATCGCGCCTCACCTTTCAAACTCATCTATCTGATGGGGATCATCCCCTTATCAACAGGGTTTCCATATCCCAACTGACATGAAACAAATTAAATGTATAGTATGGTAGTATCGTGGCGTAGCATGGTCGCACACTGCATGCGAGATTGAGTGGGTAATTAAAAGCAAGGGTCGCATTGGGCTCGGGGAAGGGCCGCGTGGTTTAATTTGTTTAATTTCGTTTGCAATCAACTAAGTAACTACTGTTTATATCATATATATACTAAGTAGTTAGCATGTTAATATGCTGTTGACGAACCGTTTATATCATATCTCTTTCGCTCTCGGGATGGAGTTGCTGCGCCGGATGGATGGATGGATAAATGAGGATTGACTCGGGTTTTGGGTCGGGTAAATGGGGGTCTTAAATCCGGTGTCACTAACTAACTGACTACTTACTTAGTACGTGTAAGTATATATAGTGGAGTAGTCGGTGGTGGCAGTGGGCTGGATGGCGGGCTGGCTGGCTGGTTGGGTGTGAACGGGGAATATTGGGTAGTAGTAAGAAGTCAGGTATCTGTTTCCATCTTTAGGGTATAGGGGAATATACTCCGTATGTGTGATGTCTACTATGGAGTTGATATATGCATGCATCTATATTCTATATAAACCTCAAGATCTAGTCAAGGAATATGTCAAACACCACTCGAACATACTCTGTACAGTCGTAGAGTGAAGTAAGACACTATCTCACCCATACAACGATATTGTTGGGAAGGGATTTGCCACACAATGGTACTTTGTCGGCACAGTTCCCTGCCCTTGCTTGCCCTAGTAGCTAGTTACTATCTAGTAGTTTCAAAACTAATGGCTTAGTTCTCACTGCTAACCAGGATCTCAGGCACTAAGACTAGATAAACTAGTATCATTTAGGGAGTCCTTTCCCCCAACCCCTACCATAGTAGTACTCCGCAGGTCGTAGATACTTCCCTAAACCTCTTAATCTAACATTCTCTCCTGAAAACGTTCGCTAGACTAGTTTCTTTCTTAGTTCGAAAGTCACAGCCGAAAAGAAATGAAAAGTCCTCGACCACGGCGGAATGAACCGATCATAGTCATACTACTAGTCTCCTTTCAGGGGAAAAAACCGCGGCTTTGAATCGTCCAAATAACTTATTAATTGATTGATTGATCGATCGATTGATTGATAGCTCGACTGAATTGGACTGGGTTGAATTGATCAAATCAACTATCTACTCCGTATGTTGACCTGTGTGGACTACTACTAGTAGTGGTTAGATCACTTGGCTCCACCCGGACGGAAATTGTGAGAACGTACATGGACAGTCAGCAAGCACTCTAGCTAGTTAACTAACTACAAAGTAACTAGCGAGCGAGCTTGACATCTCCGACTCCGATCGGATCCGGATCCGTGTCCGAGCGGTTGTAGTGGGGAGGAGGAGTTGCCCGCACGGTCTAGAAGGTGGCTTTTGGCCCGTGTCTTTTCTCCGAGTAGATACGGGTTTAATATGATGGGTGAGAGTACCGTGGGTGGTGGTGTGTATGTTTTGTATGGTCTGAGAGCCGCATGCTCCAAAAGCCAACAAGTTCTTATCTTGGTTTTTTTGGTATGTAGCTAATTCCATGGTATGTAGCGGGCAGGTACCTAGACATAATGAAATAAAAAAAAAAGATATTCCCAGGTAAAAAGCAAACAGAAGTATGCGGATATACTGTGTGACTCGACTCGACTCGACTCGACCAGTCGAATTTCGAGGATTTCCCGATCCCGAAGCGTTTCCCGCGTGCGCTCAGGCGCAAAGTTTTATAGACGCATCTCGAAATAAGCAAGGCGTAGGGATGAACGAGCTCTGCCTACTACTGCAGGCAACATAAGAGACGAGGACACCGATTGAGCAATAGCCATGATTGCCGTCAAGCTAACCCATACATGCACGAACACGGATAGATCACCCACGTACATGTACCCCAAATGCCTCCAAAATAGACACTGTTCAGACATAAAGCCGCATAACTAACTCACCCGTCTTATGGAAATATGGGGAATACAAAGTGTGTGATCATCGACGGAGAACAGCTAGTCATAGTTAACCAAGTATGCTACCTGCATGGAAGGATTCCGGCACCTTCTGGCCCAAACACTGGAACCCGAATTTTGCCGTCCACTCAAGGCTCATTGTCGGATGTGAGCGAAACCGTATTTAGGGATATTCCTGGGCTGCGTAGGTTGCGCCCTGCTACTCCACTGGAACCGTTCCGGCTGATCTTCTGGTTCGGAGATAGCAGCTAACTATACTCGGTTCAGCCTGGAAAGAGGTGCCGGTGCGCGGTGCCCTGTTACGTCCACACACACACACATATGGAGTACACAATTACACGACCGGGAATGGTTAGACACGGTTTGACTTGACTGTTGGCAACTCTTGGAAAATGGAAAATGGAAAAGCAGAACTGACGGGAGTTTGTTACCAAGCGGAAATTTGGTAAGCGGCACACCGTTTTCCAGGGACCTCGCTTGTACTTTTGTCGGTGACATGCCGCTTAGAAGAAAGTGAAAAGGGTACCTACTGGTTACTCGAGTTGGACTGGTATGGCATTCGTACTAACTAGTCAGTAGTAGTACGGGAAAGAGGCAGCAGAGGGGGGTTAAAAAGGCGATGTTTAGGTTCGGGCGCCCATGTTGCAACTTGCAACACATGTTGTCTGCGAGATTTCGATGTGTACTCTGGTTGATCTCGAGCGTGGTCATCTCGTTCTCCCAGTCATACCTTATCTCCTCGAATGCTTCCAGTGATTTTATGTTGGTTCCTGTTCCGGTTATTGGAGGCCCAATGTGTCATGTCTCACCGACTGCATGACACGACGATCCCGTGGCGTGGGAAGTTTCCAGTTGGCAATTTGTAAGGCTGAACGGTCTGTTCGCCTATCTACATACTGCTACTTGCTAGTCTACCTGTCAAACTGTGAGATCGCCGATACGGTGCCCATGACAAATGCAAGACGGCTGCCTGACAAGGCTGGCTTCATGCACATCGCGTGGGAGGCTCATTGGATGATGTGTGGAGGATTCCCGACAATGTCTCAGATCAGATAGTATGAACACTGAACAGGCTAGTATGCACGGCTGCCAGGCGTTGGAGATGTTGGAGCGGTTGTTCTGATTGGTATCATCAACGACAACTACTACTAGTAGTACTGTCTTAGGCAATTGCTTGTGTACATTGCTGTCAAGGGTCCTATTGGATTCCTAGTCGGTCTTGCGCCTTGATACCGAGCCGTAGTGGATGGTTGCGAGGGCAGGCTAGTATGCCTATCGGATTGCCCGGCGGGGGGAAGTGGATTGAGAACTCTGAGAGAGTCTCTCGTATCGGACTGACGATTAACATTCATTCTAAGGAAGAGTATTCGTATGCCCCTTTCTTGATGAACTTAATGAGACAATTTCATCCAGAGCGCAGAGAGAGGCCATAGCTTACGTAGTATTGTCCCCAGAGTGTGGATACTGGATAGATGTGACTCTGTATGGAGTAAGTACTGGGTACGTGCTCCACCAGCCTAGGGTGACTTTAGTCTTACGTACCAGCTACTTTGGAGTTACTGACCAACCTCGGTTGGCTGGCGGGAGACGCCTGTGGTGGCGTGACCAGCATGCACCTGCAAAAGGCAACAGGCCAATGGTGGGCCAAGGTGGTGTGATTAAATGACAGAAAATTGCTCGTGCTGCCCACCGAGCAATTACTCGATGAGAATTTAGTCGATGATTTTCTTTCCCGTCGACCAATGGCCGGCATGTTGGAGGGCAGATCTGTCTCCCTCTAGCACCAGGGGCAGCGGCGGGTGGTTCCCCGCTGGGGGCAGCGCGGAGGCTAAGCTACCGTAATTAGCGGGGGGCCTATGGGTCCGTGGGCGACGTCAAGAAATTACTAGTTACCTTACTTTACTTTACTTCACTTTACTTGCTTCGTACCACTGAAAGCGGCACTGATACCACGCTAGTCCGGATGAGTTCGGTCTAGACTGGGCGCCCCAGCAGTGACCCTCTTCTCCAATCTATCATAGTATGCCATGGCGGTGGTCTCGCGGTGTCTTGGGGTCGTCCATTCAACTTGTCCTTGATGATCCGATCCAACTTGCTCTTGGCAGTCTGCTGTTAGTGTCACCTGGAATCCCTCGTCAAGTTTTGCAGATCGTCTATATTTCCACATGTTGAATGAAGATGTTCCAAGTTCCTTGCCTACTCTGGCTTATTGAGGTTGGCATTTGCTTGTGCGTATTGTATCCTGAATCCTCCAGTCGAACCCCAACTTTAATTCCTTCGTCCTGAATGCTTGCATCTTCCATTGTGTCATGTCAAGCTTAGCGTTATAGCCGCAGCGCAGGTCAGCACTGTATCAATTCCTGCTTCGTATTCTGCTCTTCAGAAATCCTATACAATATGCTAACATAGCTGACATGCGCAGCTCCTAGCTACGAGCTTTACCATGGACCCCTCATCATCAACGAAGGAAACACAGTGCGTACGGGGTGTTGGACTGTGCGGAACCGAGCTATCGTCGCCAGAAGTGAGGGGGCAAAGCAGGTGGGTATCGGGGCGCCCTTTCGCTATGTAGGGTCTATAATAGTCAAGTCTTGGGAAACCCTTTCCCATCTGTGTAACCAACCAAACAGTGATCATTTAGTGACGTTGACTCGACACTCGCTTTCCCTGCTGCAGGCTTAGCAATTACTACCAAGAGAAACGCCGGTGTCTCAGGCGCTAGTCCAGCCGAGTCCTGCTCACTTCGCGTGCCCAATAACCATACTGTCGGGTCCTTAACGTGTCAATTATAGGGGGCCAAAACTTGCAAATGCCACATCGTGCAGGGAGAACTAAGCGGGTGACCAATGATTGCACACGCTCCTCCGTAGGCAATGGCAGGTCGGTCCGTTAGTGCGACCTAAGACGGGCGGCCTGCTGCGACTCTGGTATCCTTTCTCCCTATAGGAATCCCTTCCAACCGAAATCATGGCCTGTCCGAAGTAAGCGCCAAATACGCAGGATGTATGCATGGTAATTCAACGGTTGCTTTCGTGATGGACCGACAATCCCCATGTCTTGAGCCACGTTTTCCTTCCAACCACGGCCTGCCTGCCATGCTTGCTATCTAGCGGTAAAGGCGTGTCTGGTAAAATCGGTGAGTAGATGGCTCGTCGGTTCTTGCCTGATCACGAGGAGTCAACCGGCTACGGCGCGCACCACCTCATGTTCATCCAATTGCACCCGGGACACCGTCCCAGCGTATGTACATACCTGCACCCCTCTGGTTCCACCCCGTGTCATATTAATCCCGTGACTGGAAGAAAGTTCGACGGCTGCTGCCCAGCGCTAATCCCTGCAGAAGGCGTGGCGCTACTGGCCTGATTCCGAGCATCTCGGAGATATTCGTCAATTCCTCGATATGGAAAGTATGTGTCCAGGATAGCCCCCGTGAGAACCTAAGGGACTCCCCCTGTCATTCTTCATATATCTGAGGCCTTGACTCATTTCCCTCCAACTCCCCTGCAGATGCCACTGTGACATGAGGCAAATCAAAACCCAATACAGCTAAAGCACGTTGGGCACAGTGGTGACTATCTGAAATAGGTATCCTAAAAACGGGCGTTATCCTCAGCTACTACCTCTGACTACTCTGAATGGGGCTCGAGTCCGCAATGGACTGACTCGAAGAGGCGGGGACTCATCAATGTAGGCAGATTCAATAGAGACAATGGTGATCTTGGCGTATCAGGATCTTCACCAGTCAGCAGACCGTTCAAAATCTTTGACATGCATTGGATATAGTTCACTGAGGGACTTGGAAAAGGATGAGTACCGGAATTGGAAAGGTGCGCTGCTTGGCGGGGATTTATTGACCTTCCAGAAGGCCATCGAACGCTCGTAGGCGATGTGAATGGTTAGGAAGGTCCATGGCGAGCCCGATCGGATCCCTGTGTCAATCCCTATCTGCAACTGGAAGCAGGAAGTTACCCAAGTGACACCATCGATACAGACTGACAGACTGGGTAAAATCCTCCGGCATCTCAATGATAACGTCTGGGGGCAGCCTCTGGGCGCAAGCCACCCCAGCCTGTATAACCTTTCCTCCAGAATGCGGTGCCAAGCAGTCACAGAAGGTTACCCATGTTACTCATTCCAAACTTGCGCTCGAGGAAGCGGGAGGGGGCTGTCAGGAGGCCTACACGAAGTGGCCGTACTTGCGACCCATGGGACCAATGATGAACGCCATACGATCATCCGTCTCTAGAAGGAAGTCGCCGCTCAGACCTCTCCTTAGAACAAGGAACGAAGGAAATGGTTTCCACTAAGGTTTCTTCTTCAGCAACGTTCCTGCGCCCGAGAATAGTCAGGGAAAACCGAGGAAGTCCGGACAAAGAATGTTTACACCGGGCAACTTTGGTTCCTGCGCAAGCCATCGGTGTGTGCCTTCGCGGGTCCATCAGAACCTTGAACTCCATCTTGGCAGGCGCAGATCATACTAGCTGTCTAGGAGGTTGTCAGATCATCCCTTCAGCTGGAACGGGAGGATCGCACCAAGTATGGTGGTGGGAAGGGGGAGGATCGATTGGGAAAGGAGAATCATGAGAAGTGGATCAGCCATCATTGGAGGCGAGCGATCTGTGGGTTCTTCGCAATCTCATCGAACCGACTCGCTGAGTAGGCAAGTTTCGTGTGGCTGTTGTTGTCTTGATACTTGTAGCTACCGCACAACGACACCGGCTCTGCTGCGCGTTTATGCCAATCAATGGCTGTCAACGATCCGTGTACAATGTTGGTATGCTACAAAATAACCAAAATGGCAGGTGAAACGCCGTTTTCGCAGTGGCATGATGTAGAGCGGGACGGAACTACAGCTACATAACGCAAAGGCTGTATGCATTGGAGGCTGAGAAGAGAATTCCATGACACTTGTCGGAAATGGCAATCACTGAATCCTTCCAACCTCTGGACATCAACGATGGCTGGGCTGCCACACGTGATCGTAGAGGACCCAACCGTCAGGATGGCCCATACCCAAACAAGGGGGTGAGCAGAACGCCGGAAATAAACATGCGCCGCAATCCCATTTGAGCCAGCCAAGCTAAGCTGCAATCCATCATACATCAGCGTGTTGCATGCAGACCCCCTGTCAGAATTGTCATAACAGGCTAACGGCATGCAGGGAAACTACGCGATACTTACGTAGCCTTGATAGTTGATACGGTTTACTTACTAGAGTAGGATGTGGGCATCCCTGACCCATACTCATCCGGGTTACTGACATAGCAGGAATCCACTTAACTACGATCTACTCGGTACTAACTATGCCTATGCTCTCCGTTCGCATAGAAAATAGCGCAGGTACAGAGGACCAGTTCTGCCTGATTTCAAGCATCGCATTCTCCACTACGACCCCACTAGAGCCAATTCTCCTTCCGCGGCGAGCCCCGTGTCGACCTCAGTATAGTAGTCGGTAGGCTACTAAGTAAAGTGAGTAGCTGGAAGTTCGCCGGCAATATCGAATCTAGATAAATCGCAGTATTAGGCAGGACCCCCACCGGCGGCCTCACCGGCACGATCCCGCCAGCTTAAGCTACCCAAGTGGGCTAGTCATTTCAATACATGACGCTAGTGCTGTTCAAATGATCTGCTGGAGCCAGTCGTAGCTCTCCGGCTACTTCAGCCCGACCAATGGATAAGCCAATAGTAATCGCGTGGCGTATTTTTGGGTCCATGGTCCTAAATACTACGGAGATGTTCGCGGCATGCTGGATTAGAGGGGAGGAGAAGGAGAGGGAGAGGGGGGCGCCTCCTCTGATCGGACATCGGGCAACCGTATCCCCGCTCAAACCTAATTTTCAGAGGAAATGATTGCGATCGCTGAGAAGAAAGAGGACTAGAATGGCATAACAAGTCTTGTGCGATTCATCTTCAACGAGTATGCACACTTTCCAATGGGGCAAAGAATATGTCGCAATTGTAACTATGCGGAGTGCCTGGTTGGGTTGGTCTTGGCCCAACTACAAACATGGACCTGCTCGCATCCGAACCAACATACAAACCGCCATCCACTGGTTTCGACACATGACGGATGTTTCCCACGAGTCACGCAGCATCTTGTAGTGGGCTACCTCAGACTTACCAAGAGAGCTTGTAACCCAACATTCACCTAAAGCGCGCTTGCCTCTGACCTCTCTGTCTCTTAACGTTGTCTGGCTATTTTCACTAAGGGATAAGCAAGAAAAGACATGAATGATCGACTGGCCTGTTTGTGGGGTATGGGCCAAGCAATAGTATGTTCAAGATCTGCGCTAGCTACATACCCTTTCCAGATACATACATACGCGCGCTTCAGGACGTCGCCTGGATGGACCCAGGGGCGAGAGGGAAGCTCTGCTCGGCGATGTGCGGATGCGGAGAAAGCAGAGTCTAGATACACGTATGTGGACGTCCCAGGAGCTGAAGGATACCGATCCATGGAACATGTTCCTCTTCTTCGGAGCCGAAGTATGTAGACGGGGTAGTGACGCTGATGATGATGATAGTGGTGAATGTTGATTCCTCGGGCAACAGATTGGTTACTTACTGGCTAGTACTGGCTCGTTTGGGTTAACCAAGCCTAGTCTTGAAATTCTCTTGTCTCTCTTCATGGCTGAAGACTGACGAATCTTAATATACTGAAATCCGGTTGGCCAATGTAGAAATCTGCAAGATATCTACACATTCATAGTTGTAGTTCGAGACCTGCTCGGATGAGGAGACCCGATATCCGGGGAGCTGAACATGGAGTTAAGCTCGGATACTTCTTGCATCCGACGGTCTCAATTTGTTTTCATGCGAGCCGGTAATCTCAATAATCGCTTGGTAGCATTTTCAATGTTTGCCTCTTTTTCCCTATTCGGATTTTTTCTCGCAACTGTCACCGTTAGCCTTGTGCTTTCGATCTACGCTTCCTATCTTAATCTTTCTCTTCTCTCCGTCCCCTTTATTTGCTCCTCTATGTCTGTAGAAGAATAGGATGGAATTATGCCTCCCACAATTCATGAGAGGCCTATCAATGTCTAGACCATTTGCTCGAAATGAAAACACACACACACACACGATGCAGACCATCACGTCCAGAGCATGGGGCTAATTCCCACCAGTGTCACTGCCTGGTTTTGTTCCGGTCCCCGGATAGATAGTAGATCGCACTAATGACTTGATGGGCAAAGAGTGGGACGAATGCCTGAACGTTGGACTGTCAGATTCCCCCTCGTTATTAAAATTATTAATTATTAATCAAACTTATTTCCTATTTCATGATTTTCCTCTTTATTTTCAATTCCATAATTTATTTTTTATTCTAATGATCTAATTTGGCTGTTGAATTTGGTTCCCCACTCACTGAAATTCGAAATTCAATAATAATTCCCTTATTATGAGGTATGGTTTCCTCCCACGATCCAGATTCACTAGGGACCACTGTCCTCGACGTAATGTGAATACCGATCAGTACCCAGGCTATTCTCTTGTCATTTTTTCACTATCCCTTCCAGTGACTGAGGGGGATGGCTCAGCAATACCGCGCCTCAATATTCAGTGAGCATGATAAGAGACGTAAACCCAATGCGTGCCTGGGTAGATGCATGTCCGCATTTAGTAACCTCCCTGAGTCAGGCTCTGAACAGCCTCAAACCCGCTGGTTCTCTCCCCTCCTTTTCCCCCTCTCCGGTTGCTTCTGGAAGAGCAGAGGAACCTAGATTTGGCACAAAGAGAAATCTAGAAGCAAACGCCGTAGAAGAATGAACAGGGGAAAAGAAGAAAGAGTGGGAGGGTCCGAAAATAAACGTATGGGTGCCCCAGGAGCCAAAGTGTAGCAGACAAGCGAAGAGATACTAAAATAAAATGGGAATCAAATCACATCAATCGGCGGATGGGATACCAAAGGGAATGCATCCATGTCTGGCTCCGGTCCCAAGACAGCGGAACAAAGACAACGCCATCCAGCAACCCCGTGCCAACATCGAGGGAATCACCACCGCCGGCCAGCAGAGGCGGCCGTCAAGGGTTTCAGCCGCTGGGGATTCCATGGTTGTCATTCCCATCTAGAACTTCGTGCTGCAGTATCCATCCCGCCTTAAACTGCTTGATATCCGCCCGGAATTCACACAGTTTCCCTTGTCTCTTCCCTTTCTCCCTTTCACCTTCTAAACAACAGGTGTTGATCGTTAAGCTTCTCTCAATTGTGCCTCCTCGGCTTGCTCTGGCTTGTGTTCAGACCAGAGCGAATCGCTACACACTACACAACTCCTCCCATCTCTTACCGCTCCCTTCTGGGCTCCACCTCCCCTCTTCTACTTGTTGTCGTTGTTGTTGCGGACCTCTACTTGTTTGTCCTTTCAGGCTTCACTTGACCATCCTTTTCTCCACGTCCCCGTTCCTATTCTTTCAATCCTCTCTTCTGTTGTGTTTTTTATTGTCGCCTATTTGGCAACACCCACTACCGTCATCTCTCTCCTGTCCGTTCGTTTCGAATTGCTAAGCTTCCCGCCATCTATCTTGTCTTTTCTTTTTCTCGATTTCCTACGCACATACTTCCTCAGTTGCTGTAGGCTTTTGTTGGATCGCAACCCCGTTGAGTGCCTTCAAATGCATAGCTTCCCTGCTGTGGACCATTCCTTGACTGCTCTTACCACTATTCTGGGTTATTGGCTTGCCTAGGCGTGCACAACATCCACTCACTGGTCCCCGCAACTTATCTGGCGCACTCCAGCCGTCGCATCCTTCTGCCTGCTTAATCCTACCCCCGGAAACTGGAGAACTCTCTGCCCCTCTCCTAATACTCTACCTCTTGCTTTCTCTGTGATTCTCCACAGTTTATCCCCCGTTATTCCCAGCTTTTGCTGTATTCACTCCATATTGCTCTTTCTCGCACCATGGCAACTGTTGCTACGGCGAGAATGATTCGCGGTCAACCGCCTTCCCCACCTCATTCTACTGATGGAGATCGTGCGCCCGAAGTCCATCGAGCCTCCTGTGGAACGCTCCAGCAAGCTTATAGTCATCAAGACCCTTATGCTTCTTCTATGTTACATGGAAATCGTGCGTCTGGGGAGATTTCATACGAACACAGACCTCACTCTTTGGTAAATGCATGCAGCTCCCTCAATCTCATGTGCTAGAGACTAAACGTGTTCCAGGAATACACTCCTCCTTCATCGCAGTACGTCTCTTCTGCTGACTACCCTCGAGCCCTGTCAATGCAGCCCTCGGTAAGTCTGGTCATTTCTGGATATTTCAGGTCTCCGAGGCGAGCTTTGGTACTGATTGTATCTTAGATGGCAACAAATGGCCTTCAAGTGAACACGCCTCCTCCTGCTGCAGACGAGGGCCTAGTATCAGACTCGGTACCGCGCTGGAGCTCACCGTCATCTCAGAGACAGGTGACAAGAGCAAGAGTGGCCAGGTCGCCTAGAGTGCGTCGCAGGAATCGAAATAGGAAGGATACAAGAGTTGAGCTCGAAGGCCCTCTGAGTGAAGTGACCAAGCATTTGACCAACATCCCAATCCGAGACATGGAACGCTGGGTGAATCGGTCAATAGAGGTCCGTCATCAAGAGGTAGCCAAGAGGAACGGAAAGGTTGCCAGGCCCATGAATTCATTTATGCTCTATCGATCGGCATATGCGGACCGGACCAAGCAATGGTTTGCGCAGAACAATCATCAAGTCGTTTCCGAGGCAGCGGGTGACAGCTGGAGGCTCGAATCCCCAGAAGTCCGTCAGAAGTACGAGCTCCTGGCCAATATCGAGAAGAGTAATCACCTTAAGGCGCACCCCGGATACAAGTTCTCGCCGTCGAAAGACAAGAAGAAGCGAGCTGGGAGCGAAGATGAGCGTCCACTAGCCAGTACCCCTGGATCCAGCTCAGCCTTCCTCCAAACCCGTGCCGCGAGCTCTTCGGAAATTGACAGTAGTGGATGGGAAAGTCGGGGCTCGACTCCTTTTGACTTTGCTGACCATGGCTTACCCCTATCTGGAGATGCCTACCTATCTTCATCTGCCTGGCATGCTAACCATGGGCGGCCGCACCCTGGCATGATTCCCTCCTCTCAACCGGCTCACTACCTCAACCAAACGATCCATGCTGGTCTTATGCCGCACGTAGAGGATGTCCGATTTAAGAAGACTGGCTTGCATGGTATCCAATATGCTACGTCCTCGTCGACTCCATTGGCTGCCCTACCCGGCGCTACACACCATGACCTTCTTCAACCATCCACCTCGTTGCCGGGTGATGGACAACTGGATCCCCAGCTCTTGACCCTGCAGACCGAGTTACAGAGCCCGAATCAGCTCTTTGGCAGCTCTCACAACTTATGGCAAGACTCATCTAATGTCAACTGCTATACCTCCCCCTCGTCTTCATTGGCACCTTACTCAATTCCTTACACCGCCACGACTTACTCACAGGGAATACACACCCTAGAAACCGATACTGCTCTCGATGGCACCAGTGGTGACTTTGACACTTGGATCAATCAGCAGGGCACGACATACTAATCATTATCTCGACATCAGTAATTACTGATGAGATCAGAGTGGAATACCCTTCACCAATTTATCTGCTATCACATACTAGGTTACCTAATGCTTTTTCTTTTGTTCTTTCTTCCTTCTTGTTTTTGGGACGCCGGTTTATTCATACTTTACCCTTGAAGCGGAGTCTTGTTGAAGGCGCGAATTTTCCTATCGAATGTGGCCCGGCGCTCTGTAATCGGTGATATCGGTCTTAAGTTCGCTTTCAGTCTATTTTCTGGGTTCTATCTTTCGGTTTACTTTTTGGTCATGGGTCATGTTTTCGGACACGGTTATGGATATGGATATGGATATGGACATGTGTTTTGTGGGGGGCAGTTTTGTTGGCACTATTGTGCTTATCTCATGGTATTTACGGGAATCGATGCATTAGATCACTTGGGCATTGCATGACAACAGGAGGATACCATCACACTTCAATCGAACGTTTATTTCCTTAACTTGTGCTGAGATATCGAAGCTATTCTAGTATGCTGAAATTGGATGGCATGCATTGTACCTTCTGATACTACCCTGAAAAATGTGGACATACATGAGACCTCACGGTGTGGGTTAATAGTCTATCAATAGCATTTACATTGTGCCATGAATAGCAAGTATTGACAGACTCTGTTCTTTATTCTTTCTTTCAGGAGCTATTTCAGTGAATATAAGGGTACCATTATTCTATCAAGTTTTCCCTTCTACAATGAGTGTTGCCAGACAAACACACCCACCCACCATTCCTTTAACCCTCGAAACCAGTCTCTATGCATTAAGTTATTGTTATAAGACACTTATTAGACCCTTTATTCTTATGCCAAAATAACTCCTTCAATACATGATCATTCATGCCTTTTGTTTCCTCATCCATCAACAGGCTATTTATGCATCTCTTTGTTTCCGGACATTCAACACCACAAACCAAAATAGTTCCTCCGATGTGAGGATCTGTGAATGTTCTGTTTTACCATTCTTTATACCTTGTTCGTGTTACTTGCTAAATGCGTCAGGTGGGGCTGTGTAGTGATCTTGGAAGACCGCCGGGATTGGTTTCGGTCTACTTTGCTTATCACCTGTTCTATTGCGACCTTTGTGAAGGTCTTACAGTTTTTATTTAGTAGTCAGAGGTGTTTGATATTGTCTCATTCTATCTTTTATCTATCTTCTGAAACATGCTCTGAGGTTGTATTCATGCCTAGGAGTAAGATCCAATATCTCTAGCCCCTCGAGTATCCATCCAACATATGCACTGTTACAGAGCCTAGTCAGATGACACCTCTGGAGCAAGAGGAGTCTGATGAAACAGGCTTTCCGAGTTGCCTTGTGGACAGCGCCATGATGGCTCAACTCATACCAGCTGTTGCTTTTCTAAAAATGTGTAGGATACTTCATGATTATTTGGACCCTTATGTGTTTGGTTCGATTACTAGTGATTCCTGGTGTCACACATATATACATCAGCCTAGCGAATGATCATACAGGCCGTCACCTATATCGCAAATTAAACGTGAGATAGGTCAGTGGAGTATCTCTAGCTGGCAAAGATATTGGCCGCAATAATAAGAGGAACTATAGCATCTCAACATCTAGCATCAATCACCCATCCAATTCGCGAAAGCACCTACAGGTCCGATCAACCAAAGGAGGCGGCAGGATATTCTCCCTTTTAAGCTCCTTCCGCAGAGCTCTTATCCAAAGACTCACATGCTCTGTTTCTAACCTATCCCAAATCCGCTGGAAGCGCTCTTCCAGTCCATCGAACTGCATTTTCCCTCTCTCAACGACATACCAACGGAGAGAGGAGAGCATCCGATACCAATCATCATCACAATGGCTATTGTAGCCCTCATCGCGGCAACGTAGGAGGATGAGACCGTGGATGACCATGGTGAGGGTCGGGATCTTGATCTTGTATTTTTCCAGCTCGTAAGGATCCTCGTAGGCCCTTCGATTCAGTTCGACGTATAGCATCAATCGCTCGTCGTGTGGCGTTGATGTAATTCGAGGAGGGAGGCGTACATCCCTAGTTGTCATGTAGTACTTATCATATCGTGATGGCACGCCCAGAGTGAGCTCCGGAAACGAGAAAAGGGTGCCCGCTTGCCCGTAGAGCTTCAAGTAGTATGTACGCGCGGGAACAATCCAGTAGCTCTCGATATGGAAGTGTTTAGCCGGTATCATTCCGTCTTCGGGACATTGGAAGCGTTCGCAATCTGCGACGTGACTCTCAGGGCAGATTTTGAACCCCGCGGCTTGCAGAGTTTGATATGCAGCATTAATCAGGTTATTTGGGACGATGAAGGATATATCGTGCGGCTTGCACTCGTTAGTGCGTGTTGGTTCACAGATAGGTGATGGAAATCTTACCTCTTGCATAAAAGCACCGTATGCAGAAAGCATGTATTCGTTCCAGAGGACGTTAGGTATATTTGCATGATCCAGAAGTCGCGCGATGATGGCGCATAGTTTTCGGCCGTAACAGCGCATTTTCGTGGTCAAGATAGGTACCCCCGCTTTGACGCATAGTGTTGTCACATATCCTTAGGCATAGAAAAGGTTCCTTTTCTGCCAATATCTCTGGGAAGACTTGATATTTCATGCTTCTTTAAGATTTCATGCGTTTCTTAAGTCCTAGTTAATCAAAAAACAAAGAGGTTGTTTCCGGAATAACACTATTGATGGAAATCCATTCAGGACCCTGTGAGCTTCTATGTGTGTTACTATACTCTCCTTTCACAGTGTTTCATGCCATAATGTACGACAGACAGAGCCATTGACGCTGCAAGTGCCTACACTAACATTGGTCTTGATTACCTTCGCTTTTGTCTCGGACATATCCTTGTTATAGTTTCGCATTTTCCATGCCATGATACTAACTTCGGAGGACACAGAGAACCTGTGACTTATTAAAACCATTTTACCGTAGCCTGTATCAATATGGCGGAATGGTTCATCAACTCTTGCGCAAAATGAAGAGCTGTACTTGTTCAATTAGTGGTGTGTTCTGGCAGGTCTCTGGAGATGAAGAGCATCTCCCCGGCTGGCCGAGAAGATGCATTAGATGCACGTCTTCGTATCGTTTAAGGAAAAGGGAGATTGAGGATAGAACCAATATATTTCATCTGAAACTTTCCCATCTCGGTTTCTGCCATAGACCAACACCCTCGCAGATGGCATTTATGTATAATGAAATGATGCTACGAAGGGAACTTCCATTGGTCCACAATCTATAGCATCAGCTAGCTCTTCGGGGCATAGTATGCTTGAGGTCAGTTCATAACATTGATTTCAGGAGGGCATTCTCTTTTTCAGTACCTTCCAGGATTATTCCTGGAGAGAGACTGATTCTGCTTATCTGGCAGCATCTTGAGAGAATCCACTTCGAACATGTTCCGCTGATGTCAAGTTTGGGTTCAGTATCTCACTTCGAAAGGAGGCTTGGCAGGAACGCGATCCGTCCGTCACGTGTAGATCTTCGATCGGCCGCGGCCAGGTGATCTGATCCGCGCGACGCTTCCCTGGCAAGATTGACCTTGACCTTAAAATAAACACTGAATACAAACTTTTGTCGGACTTACGCGCTTATATTGTGTGGTCAATACTTGCCGGGTCTACGTTTTCACTAGAACAGCCTTCATATACTGCCAACGACGCATGTGCATCACCCGATAGCCGGAACATTCCTCTGAAGTCACCTCCATTCGCCATGTACGGCGAACACGGAAACAAGCTCGTATGTGCTTCTTTCTCAAACTATTTCCATGTATAACCGGTCCTGACGAAATCTACACACAGGTTCAACATGCCAAGCGCACTCAAGCTCTCACCCATCTCCCTCCCTACCAAACCGAATTGGTCCGTGCCGTAGCCCGCGAAGTACGCGACCTCGACCGAGACGTCGCACACCTCCTCAGCCCATTCGAAGGCAGTTTCAACCCATCACAAGAACCAGCCGTCGCCTGCGCCCTCCTAGTGGATCATCTCTGCATGCGCCGCAACAAACGATGTCTTCTTGCCTACCACCGTGTCCGCGCTGAAAAGCTCGAGGAGCTATGTTGGAATGGCGTCGATTTGCTCGAACAGCAGCTACCGACTGCAGACGAAGGGGCTGCAGGTGCATCAGGCCAGGGGAACGGGGGATATGCAGCGATGGGCACTGCGGGTGGGAACCACAGTTCATTGAGTCCGGAAGAAGAAGAGTATTTCCGGCAATATAGCGATCTTCTGGCGGCGTATAAGGGACAGTGGACGGATATTGATCTTACGGGAAGCCTGGAGCCCCCGAAGGATCTCTTCATAGACGTGAGGGTCTTGAAGGATGCGGGGGAGATTCAGACTGAGTATGGGTATGTGAGGCATTTTATTATATGTCCCCTCGCGCGTTGTTGTTGATCGGCGGGTTGGAATGCTGACATTGCATATAGGGTGATTAATTTGACGAAGAACAGTCAACTCTACGTGCGGCAAGGGGATGTGGAACGGTTAATCGCGCAGGGATTTTTGGAGCGTTTGAGTTGATGGAGGACGACGAGTTTCAGATCATGCAATTTATGTCTTATGATACCCCAATGATTGATGCCTCAGAACGGAGTATAGTACAGGACGGTCTAGCTAGAATATGCTGTGTAGCGTTGTTTCGGAACGATCTCTTTTTTCGTCTTGGTGTCCAAGAATCGGGCTCTAACTGCATACGTGTGCCCCCATTAGTAGAAGCTATTATCGAAAGTATTACGTAGAGTAATTTATATATCACCAAATAGTTCTTTTTAGACTATCTAGCCTTGCAGTAGCTGCAGGACCGTTGACGGCAGCGGCGGTGCTTACCTAATTGTGTGTGAGCAGAAGGGAGCATCGGGGCCTATCATCGGCCTCTCGCGTCCAAGCTCCTTTGCTCGCGCCTGCAGCAAATTTGTGGCACTAACGACAAAACTTCCCCTCTCCAAGGCCAGAGGAACCAACTAACCCAGTATTCAATTCTTGTTAGTCCGCTAGCGACCGCTCCTAGGCCTCTAAGGTCTTCCGGTTGAGATCGGGCCCGTCAAAATGGTGGACCGGCGACAGTAGTGTCTTGTCCGTGATAAGGCTTTTTTAGTCACTTCCGCCCGCGAGCTTTGATAACGATCCTGGGAGCCATGTCTGGGCCTCATTGAGTCCCTCCCGGACCCTTCTGGCCTCCATCTTCGGAAGTCTGCTGTTCTCCTCCTTTCTGACATCTGACTTTATACTTTATCTTCTTCCCCTCACCCGATTCACCCAGTCGAAAAGCAATGCCAACAGCTGCTGTGTCAATTAAATTCTTGCGTCATCTGCTATCATCACCCCTCCTCACACCTTTTCAGTCGTCAAACAATCACAAGCTTCACAGCCTGCGGGCTTGATCTCCTCCTCCCCGGTGGGGCTCTGGGATATACAGTGGTAGACTGTCTGTGTGAGGTGATCCCTCATCACAGTCTTCCTTCCGTTTGCGGTCAACGATGGGTGTCTTCCGCTCCCGAGACAGCAGCGACTTTCGCATATCCGGGCTATCCCCTCATCGCTCATCCTTGGAGGACGACCTAGACTCGGATCGAACAGAGATCCCTGTTGAGCATGCCAACCATGGCAGTCCACCCCGGTCATCGGGGCTAGATTCAATGGTATCTGGCGGTACCAGCTTTCGAACCCCTAGTCGGTCTTTTTTCCACCGGTCATTCCATACTCCAGCAGGTACGCGGCTACAGGAGATCTCCTCGTCTTTGGTTCCCTCACGACAAACATGTCGATGCTTTGTCATATCCAGATCTAACCTTTCATTTTAGATACAGCGCATTATTCATCTCATGGCCTCAGGGAGCAGACGGCCGAACTGGCTTCCTTTGCATTGTCCCATGAAACGAATACCCTTCCCCCATCCTTAGATATTTTCCATCCGTCTCAAAGCCCGAACCGCCCACCTTCTCCGGCAATTAGTTTCGCAGCGCAAGGAAGGGCGAATTTAGAACCCGGTCCTTCCTCCGTCCCCACCACCGGTTCGTCGGTCCTGACACAGCTGATGCGCAAATCCGACGCTTCCGAAACTGATCGAGACCACCGGGACAGATCCACCGACTGGGATGAGTTAAGCGAGAGCGCAGCGTCTGAGGATCATCTCCTAGGAGGTGCAGCGGGGGGTGCGCCTGCTACCGAGCAGACCTCCTTGTTGCCCAAAACAGCACAGGCGGCCCCCTTTCAGAGCTATGGAGGGACTGGTGACGTCGAAAGTCAAGGCCATACGGGGAATAATCAAACAGACGCAATTCCAGGAGCTGTTCACAAGCTTAGGATGTGCTTCTCTACGGTGACGAATCCGAAGTCGTGGGACGGACAAACCGTATGGAGAGACGGGATTGTTTATCCCCTTAGCTTTCTGCCATCAGTATTCCTTGGACTTCTTCTCAATATCCTCGACGCTCTTTCGTACGGCATGATCCTCTTTCCGCTCAGTGAACCGGTCTTTGCTGATTTGGGCTCGGACGGTATCTCAATGTTTTACGTCAGCACGATCATTTCACAGTTGGTCTTCTCATGTGGGGGCTCCATTTTCAAAGGAGGAATTGGGAGCGAGATGATCGAGGTTGTGCCATTCTTCCACCAGATGGCCTTCACCATCCTCAATCGGATTGGTCAAGACAACCCGAAAGCTGTCTTGGCCACGACAATTCTCTCCTTCGCGGTTAGCTCGGTTCTCACCGGCTTGGTGTTTTTCCTTATGGGAACCTGTAAACTTGGTGCCCTGATTGGTTTCTTTCCACGTCACATCTTGATTGGATGCATCGGTGGTGTGGGCTTCTTTCTGCTGCTCACGGGCGTTGAAGTGTCTGCTCGGCTACCGGGCCCCTTCGACTTCACCGTGGGGACACTGGAAAAGCTCATGCAGTTGGACACGGTATTTCTGTGGACAACACCATTGTTTCTTGCTGTTGCTCTTCTTATTTTGAAGCGTTTCTTGCGTTCCAACTTCTTGGTTGGTGGCTATTTCATTGGTGTGGCACTTGTATTCTATATTGTGAAGTTCAGCGCCAGAGTACCTATGGATTCTTTGCGCGGCAAAGGGTGGGTATTCGATGCTCCATCTTCGTCAAACCCGTGGTATCACTTCTATACACTTTATGGTGAGTGATGAGTTCATGTCTTCGCGAGTGTGCGTCCCATTGACTGTTCTAGACTTCTCTGCTGTTGATTGGTCTGCATTCCTTGACACAATACCTGCCATGTTTGCACTCACATTCTTCGGAGTACTTCATGTGCCTATCAATGTTCCAGCATTAGGCATCTCTACCGGCGAAGATAATCTCAATGTCGACCGTGAGCTCATTGCTCACGGTGTCACCAATGCCTTGTCTGGCTTTGCTGGAAGTATTCAGGTGAATATGACCTACCCCTAGCCGAAGAAATTGCTGACGTGTTCCAGAACTACCTCGTATATACAAACAGCCTTCTGTTCATTGACAGCGGTGGCAACTCTCGTGTGGCAGGAGTCATGCTTGCAGCTGCTACTGCAGGGATCATGGTTATTGGTCCAGTTATTGTCGGGTTCATACCAGTAATGGTTGTAGGAGCACTTATATTCCTGTTGGGCATCGAGCTGATGCAGGAAGCCCTGGTTGATACATGGGGCAAATTACATCGACACGAGTATCTGACGGTAAGCTTTATCCTAATGTCTCGTAAGAAACCCTTCGGCTAATTCTGCAGGTTGTCATTATCGTTGTTACCATGGGTGCCTGGGATTTCGTAGTGGGGATCTTTGTCGGGATCATTCTTGCGTGCTTAAGCTTTGTCGTCCAAACTTCACGCAAATCTGCCATTCGCGCCACCTTCTCGGGCAGATTCACCGGCTCAACAGTCAGGCGACCGCCTATTCAGCAAAGCTTCCTGAAGGAAGCAGGGCAACAGACACTCATCATCAAGCTTGGTGGATATCTGTTCTTTGGAACCATCGTGAGCGTGGAAAACACCTTGAGGGGGCTCATCGAGGAAGAAGCATTCAACAAACGCCCCATCAGGTTCTTGATTCTGGACTTCTCCCGTGTTTATGGCATCGACTTCTCCGCAGCTGAAGCATTCTCTCGCATCAATCGTATTCTAAGAAAACGGAATGTGCAGATGACAATCTCGGGCCTCGACGTAGGCGGAGACGTTGGAAAAAGCCTTCAGAATGTGGGGCTGTTCGAAGCCGTGAATGGCGTTGAGATCTTCGAGGATCTGAACTCAGCCCTCGAGTTCTGTGAGAATGACTACTTGAAGGTCTTCTACAGCCACAGGGAAGCCTTGTTAAACGGCAAGAATAAGTCATCAGCCTTCCTTGAAGTTCCTACGCCTCAGGGTCAGTCTCATCTCAGCGATGCGGTAGTGAGTTCACCTCGTCAGCGGTACTTGCAGCAAGCCGCTAGAACGACTCTCCACGAGAACGAAATGGCGGTTGTCCAACCAGCTGCATGGTCCGCAATGCGACAACCCTTGCCGCTTCTCCTTCAGACATTCCAGGGCTTGACGTCTCGCAATGAAGATTTCTGGTTCAAGGCTTGTACGTACTTCGTCCGCGAGAGCTACGCGGCTGGCACCGTACTATACCACGAAGGTGACGTCCCGAGAGGCTTCTATCTGCTGGAATCGGGGATGCTACGCGCAGAGTACGAGCTGCCCCAAGGACGTTACTTCGAAATCATCGTAGCTGGACGACCCTGTGGCGAGCTACCATTCTTCAGCGAAACGAGACGAACAGCAACAGTCAAAGCCGAGCAAGATTGTGTCAGCTGGTGCTTGACTGCTGAGAAATGGCAGAATATGCGCGAGCGTGAGCCGGAGATTGCGCGAGAGCTACTAACCGTTAGTCTCAAGCTGACAACGGAGCGAATGGACAGTATTACTTCGTAAGTGATGCCAATTTACTTCAAACGATCAGTACTAACCTTTCCCCAGATATGTTCTTACGACGGCAGCTTGATAACAATCATGCCGTCCTGTACTTGGCAAACCGTACTGTACTTACTTTGTGTCGCATTTGGGATGGACAATTGTTGCATATGTAATGACCTAATGTGAATTTCATTTTGGATATTATGCTTGATTACATATTCAGCGATGAGAATGTAGAAAAGCCCACCAATGTATACGATCACCAGAGAGTAGGCGCTCACGCAACCATCTAGATCCACGAGAGGATCCGTTACCAGCCGACACCACGGCGCATGACCGCCGACGAGGAATGAACCGAACCACTAGCAACGTCGAACCATCTCCATTGTCTCCTCGGGTCCGACAACACCAACCACTAGCCTGCAAGCACCTCCAAGTGGCACGGAGTACATGGAAAGCATTCCGGCCACCAATAGGAAAAGTAAATCGTAATTGTTGCATACAATGATCGATCGAACAATGGCGTGACAAAAGATTATGAGTCGATCAGTTCCGTCAGTCAGGCGACCCTGCCGGTCCGGTCTCTCCACTCACATCTTTTTCAAAAACGGCTGAATCTTCGTAGTATCATTATCAACCACTGCCAACCACTGCACTGCATCTACTTAGCTTAGGCAAATACCAAGCAGTTCCGAAACCAGATGATCACCAGTAGGTAGTACTCCCAACATCTCTCTTTCTCTCTCTCTCTCCAGCTCTGTGTCTTGCTACTTACAGCCACGGAAAATCATCCGGCGACTGAGAATTAGGTGGGGCTTTACTAAGTGAGGGGGGCCGAAGAAGGAAGGTCACGTTATACATTTCGCTGCTTATCTGGGACCTTACTTAAGTAGTTATTTAGCATCTACTACTCCGTAGATACAGTGATTTAAAATAGAGTAATTGTGAGTCATGTGGCTCGCTCGGGCTAGGTATCCGTAATTAGCGCTTGACGAAGAACGGTTGTCATTGTTCTCATGCTGGCAGCCGTGACCAGTACGTAATGGATCGGAATGAGTCTATATTCTGCATCTATTAAGATCTAGTCGTATTCTATGTGAAGAGGGGGACTGCAAGCCGGTGGGGGAAGGAGGGGAGGTCATTCTGATGCGATCGATCAAAAGTTGACAAAGTCCCGTGTCAACTGTCATGTGCTGTGACGGAAGATTCGTCATTACTATCTTCGATCAGGACATATTGCAAATGCGGAGTATATCGGACGATGTATAGAGTATGTAGATAGTTAGATGCGGTAAGTAAGCGAGCGAGCAAGCAAGCCTTGTGGTTGGGAATTAGTCAGAGAGAATCCGATTTAACTCGTTAACTAACTAGAAAGAACTAGTTATCTAACGTTGAAACTATTGAGTATCTATTTTTGTTAATGTTTATTTGTTTGCTTTTCTTCTCTTTGGAAGTTCCGGGCGGTGGGAGTGATATTCTACTCCATGAGTCATCAGTATGATGGTTGTTGCTTAATTGAGGGCTATTTAGTTGTAGTAGGGAGATGCGAGATGGCGCAATCAATACATATTCTACCGAGTACGGAGTACTCATCTGGGGGGACTCGGGGAGGGGGGCGGAAGTTGGGTTGGTTGGTTGGTAACTAATTAACTAGTTAGTAACTGTAAAAGGTTTTTTTTTATGGGGATGGGATTATTACAGTGATGATCTTGATAGCATTTAAGATTACAGTGTGTTGTGAACAACAAGCTTTAGAATTAGCATCGCAATCAGATGCGCACATTGCAACACGCTGCCTGCCCCCTCCTCTCTTCGAGTCATTATGACACGGCGGAATCTTCCACCACCCTTGAAGACTAACTATCTATCTACCCCGACTGCCGACGGGGAGAGAGGGGAGGGGGGAAAAGAGAGGAAAAAGCAAAGAGGACAAATCGGCCATCATTGCAACACGGGCCAAGCCTGATCATCAGATCGACGGTGGTCTGATTGGTTCACAGCGGTCCGGGATAAGCAAGTCGTTGGTGCCGTTCAGGTTGATTGTCGTCGCAACGGCGAAAAAAGGGGGTGGTGGGTGGTGCTGCTGCTGCTGCCGCTGCTACTTGGTTAGTTAGTACTCCATAAGGAGTACTGTTAAGTAAGATCCACATCTTCTTACACTTACCGCCGCAGATACCTACTGTATATATCTACTTCTCTCCTGCAAGCTTCTAGTTGGTCGGTCGGGTCGGTTTGAACCGGTGCGGGCTATATTACTATTAGTACCCTGCAGTTGCTTTTGGAGCTGCTGGTACCTACGTACTTGGGCTGGTGAGCAGCAACTACTTGGTAGGTACATGATTAGTTGGTTGGTAGTGCTGCGATGGAAGAAGTAACTATGGGGCGGGGCCCCCCGAGTCACGGGCGGCTCTAATGCTGAATGAATTTCCTATTTCGGCTATGATATGATAGGCGAGTGACAATCATGATTTGATGGCGGAAGAGTGTAGGGAAAGCATGCGTGACGATCTCTCTTTTTTCTCTTCTGATGCTGATGGTGACGGTGCTTTGACATATGATGCTCATTTGGTAAGGTAGGTTAGTCTGTAACTGTTGGTTCCGTGGTTAGCTATTATTGTGTGCTGTGGTTTGGGAATAGTCAGGTGTTGTGATGGAATGGTTGCGCTTTAGACAGGTGTGTGCCCAGAATAGAATGGGTTCATGGTAAGGAGAAAGCTTGGGCAAGGAGAGTGCTTGATTTTGAGGTGGAACTAGGCGTTTTATTCTAGGGCTGGTGAGACTAGTACGGAGTATGTAGGAGGTGGTGGTTTGTCTATCTGTTCGGACCTCCTAGGGAGTTGAGTTGAAGTGAAGTGAGTAGTAGTGACCTTGAGAGTTGAGACAGGGGATGATGATAGCGTTGGTAGATGTGGGTCGCTCGTCCGCCCGCCATGGCGCTATCCAGTCATCCTACCCTTACTAACGTAAGTAAGAAAGTACGAGCGAAGTGAACTGATGGACCTTGTTGGGCAGGGGTGAATTTTTCGATCCTTTTTTTCTTTTTCCACGCTGGTCATTGCTTTCAAAGATTTGCTTGGAAAAAGAACAAAAAAAAAAATAGTTTCAAAGGTCCTTGTGAGACTGTGAGATAGTATGCGACGATAGGATCGCAAAGTCACAGATACTTATGGAAGAAACCTATCAAGGTTGCCGAAATCCAGACGCCATGATCAGGGTATTGTCACGCGAGTCCATCTGCTACTGGCCGCAGAATCCTCACGGATAAGGCAAGGTAGGCTGAGATGGAGGGTGTCCTTGGCCCCTGGTTGGCCCCCGAATTCAACAACAATGTCGGGCTGTCACGAGGGGGTTGCCTGTCTCATGGATGGGGATTGCCATGATTGCCGCTGGGATTGGTATTCTCCCTCCTCCATACCTGAGATAACCCAGGTTCGCCGCCATCGGAGCTGGGAGGATGAGGAAGATGATGATATTGATGACGACAATCATAAGAATTATTGGTTTTCTCCCCCTCCAGAACAGATCCTCCACATCGTTAACCAAAACGACGACTGGTCAGTAACCGAGCGTCTAATAAATTGCAACCTACGGGCAGAATACCTCAACTAGACTAAAACACGGAAATCCTAAGCAGTAGCCCGGCGCTTAACACCTGACTAGCTCACTAACATGCCATAGTCGGAACTAATCGAAGACTACGGAAAGCCTTGAGATCTTGGTGGATCAGGTTGGGCAGGGAATGTCCTGCTTTCGCGACCTTGTATATGTGAAACATACAATCTTTGCGTCGAATTTTGATACACCACCCATAAGTCACTTGTTTTACTCCTGCCTATACACCAGGGCATGAAGGACTAAAGTGAAGGAATAGGGGAGCAGCGAAGATGCCACTTGTCTGAATATTAGAAGAGCGAACTGACTCAACCATGGTTGTGTAACGGCCCAGCCTACAAGCTAAACCCACCAGGATGATCTGAAAAGGAGACCATGGATCAGGACCGAATGGGTGGCTTGGGTCCCACAAACACGGTGAGCAGGTGATACGGGTAAACATAAAATCTTCAGAAGTGGTCTAACGAGTTCTTTCGAGTCTAAACCTGAAAAATTCAGGAATGAGAATTTTATTTCTAGCATCGGTTTTTCTCTCTGTTTTCTCATATGATATTTCAGATAAGTTTCGTTTCAGCTGTCTGGATGGGATACCCGATGATAAGGTAATCATGTCAGCAGCGGTTAGTTAAGGCCAACTGCTCGCGAGCCGTTAATCTGCACGACGGGTAGCCAGCTAAGATTGGAGAGGAGCTGGCGACCTGTCATCAGAAAGGTAAGTTCTAGCTTCTCGCAGGAGTTGTCTGTCTTGGGGAACGATTCACCATGGCTTCAACCGCTTGACCTCATAAGGGGGGGCCAAGGGTTAAGGATTTTTACCTATTATTGGGCCGATGGTAGAGGGAGAGCTCTCGCACCGGCGCAAGAGCCATCGTTCAGAAAAATTTTCATCCAGTGAATTACCTCCCGACGGCCTGATTTATAGTTTGGACCCAATTACCGGCCCTCTTCTCCATCGATGGGACAGCTTTTCACTCGAATGGGGGTTCTCATTGTGACGGAGTTACTCCGGGCTTCCTTGCCATGAAGTTGACCACTCCGGAGTAGAACTTCCAGTAAGGTATGAGCGTCGATCTGCAGGCTACATATATAATTCAACCACATAAGGTGTAGATAGTATACATATTACATACAGTGAGAAGATTTGAATTAACTGACCCCATAGTGAAGGGGGATGATAGTAATGTGTCTATGTTGTGTGTGTGATATTTTTTCCTTATTTTATTTTTATTTTCCTTGGTAGGATGGTCTGATGATGATGGGTCAATCGAAGTAATGGGGCAACCCCTGATTGTTAGGTAAAAAGGCAGGAAAAAATCAAAATCAAATAAAATTAGAAGAAGAAGGAGAAAATAGAGAGGAAAAAATAAAAAAATAAAAGAACACACACACACACACCACCCAACTGACTAGACACTAAACCCATGATAGTTTAGCCCTGGAGCGGCCATCCCAGTATCAGGCCCACCCTCTTTCAGTCTAGGCTCTAGTGCCGCCCTGCAGCTCCCTGCCTGTTTGGGACGATGCGCCAATGACCAGGCCTCGTCTCCCACACCCTTTCATTTTCGCCCTCGCCCTCGCCCTCCTTTCGGCCCCTGCTCCTGCTTCTCTCCCCTCTTTTTCTTGTCGCTTCCTTCCTCTTCTTCTTCTTCTGCTTCTGCTTCTTTCTCTTCTCCTCTTCTTCTCTCCCATATTCATTCTAATCGTGACTGTCCGTCCCGGGTTCATTTCTCTCCCACCCACCCTTTTCCCCTTCCCCATTGTGATACCCGAGCTCTTGTAGCTTTGCGCAAAGAGAGCTTTTATTTCCTTCTGTTGAGATACCCCTTAAAGAGATACCCTGCTCGACGCGCGCCTTTATTTTCGAGAGCTTCGCCAGCTTCTCTAACTCTTATTTAATCCATCCCTACTGATTATAATTACCCATCTAATCACTATCCGACACCATGTCCGACGTCCAGAAGCCTGTCGAGGAGACTCCTGCGGCTGCTCCCGCCGTTGCTCCTGCTACTGAAGCGCCTGCTGCCACCGAGACCCCGGCCACCGAGACCACGGCTGCTGAGGCCCCCCAAGAGACTCCCGCTGAGACCACAGAAGCTGCTGCCCCCGCCGCTGCGGAGGAGTCTAAGGCCGCTGAAACTCCCGCCGAAGAGCCCAAGGAGGAGACCAAGCAGGAGGAGGTGACCCCCGCTTCTGAGGGTGTCCTGGGCTACAAGGCCCCCGGTCTCGTCAAGTAAGGCGCCACTTTTGCGACAGATCTACCATATGCAGTGACTAATGATGTGTGACACAAAACAGGGGCCTCCGTTTCGCCAAGCGCTTCTTCTACTTCAGCGACGACGCTGTCGAGTCTAAGCAGCTGTCTGCCTTCCACCAGAGCGAGAAGGCCGCTGTCGCCAACCCCATCGCCGCCTGGGCCAGCCAGACCGGCAAGGGTCTTCTGTTCTTCACCAAGCGCGCAGAGGACAAGGCCTCTCCCGCCGGTATCTTCAACCTGGTCAGTAAACATAGTAAACCCTGGGGATAACTGTTGCGCCGGTTGCTAACTCCCTCGCCAGGCTGATGTTTCCGACATTGCCAAGGAAGGCTCCACCGAGCTGCACTTCAAGGTCAACGGCCAGAAGCACACCTTCCAGGCCACCAGCACCTCCGAGCGTGACAGCTGGATTGCTGCCCTCGAGGCCAAGTCTGCTGAGGCTAAGGCTGAGAAGGAAGCTGTGACCTCTAGCGAGGGTTACAAGGCCGAGCTCGAGAAGCTGAGTAAGTCACTTCCGTCTTTGAACCGCGTATATTGTTACGAGGCTAACACACCCCACCAGACAAGCCCGCTGTTGCCGAGCCCGCCAAGAAGGCCGAGCCTAAGGAGGAGGCGGCCCCCGCCGAGGACAAGAAGGAGGACAAGGCTGCCTCCAAGAGCCGCTCTCAGTCTCGCAAGAGGGCCAGCATCTTCGGAACTCTGCTCGGAAAGAAGGAGGAGGCCAAGGAGGAGGCTGCCCCTGCTGAGGACAAGGAGGACAAGGCCGAGGAGGCTAAGCCTGCTGAGGCTGCTACTGAGGCCCCTGCTGCCGAGGCTCCTGCTGCCGCTGAGACCTCTGAGGGTACGTTACCATATATTACCAGCAGTGTACCAGATACTAACACCAACCTAGCTGCTCCTGCTGAAGCCAGTGACAAGAAGGAAGACAAGGAGGAGAAGAAGGAGGAGAAGGAAGAGAAGAAGGCGGAGACCCCTGCCCCCAAGTCCAAGCGCGCTTCTCTTTTCGGCAACTTCTTCCAGAAGGTCACTAGCCCCTCCCACGAGAAGTCGGAGAAGGAGGCCACTGCTCCTGCCGAGACCGCTGTCGCTAGCACTGCCCCTCAGCTGGACAACCCCGTTGAGGAGGCCGCTGTGAAGCCCATCGAGCCCGAGAGCGTGACTGCTCCCGCTGAGGCTGAGGCTGCCAAGGACGCCACTCCCGCTCAGTCTCCCGCTGCTGAGACCCCCAAGGACAAGCGTCGCACCTCTTTCTTCGGCAACTTCGGCAAGAAGAAGGGTGACTCCGACAACGAGGGTGCTGATGGCGAGCCCAAGGCCAAGGGCAACAAGCTTGGTGGCCTCTTCCGCAAGCCCAGCAAGGCCGTGAAGTCCGAGCCCAAGGAGACCAAGGAGGCCGCCGAGGCTGAGGCTGCTCCCAAGGAGGCTACCGTCGAGGAGTCTCCTGAGGAGAACGCTAAGCCCGTTGAGGCTGCTCCCGCAGAGGAGCCCAAGCCTGTCGACGTCGCCACTTCTACTCCTGTTCAGGCTGCTGCATGAAGTGCTTCTCGCAGGGATGTCGAGTATGAGAAATGGTGGGACCAGCGGTATTCGTATCCTAACACTTCGACTTCTCGATGATCAGTCGTTCTGGAAAATGAAAAGCCCGGAAAAAGAAAAAAATACATTCAAGAACCCCAATGATTGTTACTTTTTGTGTCTAATTGATGTCTCCACTGCCACTATTCCGGTATCCCCTCTCCTGTGCAAGGTGAGGTCTGCCAGAATGAGTGTCAATGATACCCTCTGCTGCTTTGGCGGTCATTTCCGAGCCCGGATGTCCATTGCGTGTCCGGTGCTGCGTTTCATTCCTTTATGATATGCGTTCCGCAAGGATACCCAACTGGCCTTGTGTGTTCATGTTGTGCGCCGTCCAAACTAGATTGATACCACTTGTTGCTGTTTATTGCTTGCTCTTTTGATGTTCTCATGTTGCTGTTTGATGCTTTTGTCTTGATACCCTACTGGGAGGAAGGGTGCTTTTTGCTAGCTGGATGGGGAACTCCCCTCCACTCAAATTGGCCCGAATCGTCGACGTGCTGATAGCGCCATGTATACATGGCACAGCATCATGAGGTAATACTTAATAGAATCCACGTATTGTTAGTCACCTATCCACTACAGTAGTTTCAGACGGCTTAGTAGTAGTGTATCCGACCTGCTGGGTGATTGTCGCACTTTATACAGGGCCACCGGTGTAACGTGCTCGCGGTCCACATGGTGTATCGAGTGGGGACTCCTCGATGTAAGCTTATCATACAAGGTGTGTGCATGGACGTTAAGCTTGTGGCTGCAGTACCCAGCCTCTGATAAGGGCATAAAATGACCTGTCATTCAACAAGAATCCGATATGGTGTAGTGGCTAACATCGCCGTCTCTCACACGGCAGCCGGGGGTTCGATTCCCCCTATCGGAGCTCAATTCTTCTTTTTTCCATTCTCAATCTTGCATCTATTGCTTTATTTTTGTGTTCATATGAGGTCTTATTCTTTGTTTACTTCAAGTGGCTGTCTCTAGGCTGGTCAACATACTGCTGCCATCCGATGACAGCATGCGCTAGAGATCACAACAACAACATTGATTGGTAGATACTATGTTCCATTGAATCTACTCCGCGTAGAATTGATCAAGATCTTACTAGAGCATCGCGGATATATATCTAGTGGATTGAAGATACTGTTGACTTACCAATGATATACTTAAGCAGGTTATCCATGATTATACCACCACCGTTGACTTGGACTACCACCCGTCAATTGGCGAAAGCTATTCGCATATGTGCATGTACATAAATGTCTAATAAGTTCCCGAGCTTGATCTGGGCTGAACGTTTACTGTGTAGTATCTGGTAGCGTACATGCCAATGGTGTCTTTCGATTCCCGATGCACAATTGTGTGTGTGTGTGTTGATTCCTGCTTGGCAGTCTCTATAGTACATATTCATCCTCTGGCGCATGCATAGTATGGATGGATGGATGGATGGACCGGATGGACCTGTACCCTCTGTATGTATCTCTCTTCAGCCCTTGAAAAGATAGTACACAATGCAAATGCCCTGTCAATGGTCTGGACGGGCGCTCTGCTGATGCCTGTTTTGGAGTGGAGTAGTGTGGTCTGGACAGATTTGCACCGTACGCAACATATTCGTGTATACTACTAAACGTGGTATGCCTAGGAGAATCCTACACCAGGGTCGTTTGGGGGATCTTTCTCTTGGCGGGGTGATGGACTTGGATGCCTGGCATCACGGGATGAGTGGTTTTCTAGGCATCAGGGTTCCTGGATAAGAGGATTTAAAGTATGTTGAGTGGATGATGGGATGGGACGGGATGGGGTAGTAGTACGTTGTGGCTTCTGAGGTGTTGCGTATGTGGGTGGTGCCTGGTTATGTATGGTGTGGTGGTGGTACTAGATCCAGGCAGAATTCAGACCATTTTAGATAGTAGTAAGATGTAGTAGTGCTCACGGGGGTAGCCTGGAATGGACGCATCGAGAATGGTGAGGCTGCGCTGTATCTGTGCGTTGGGTGGATTGTGGTTGATGCCTTGGATGTGAGGTCCTTACTACCAAGCAAGGTGATGGTGCTTCGTTAACAGGTGCCGAATATGAGCACGAATCCCTGCGCCAGGGTACTGCTGACAGGTGGCCAGAGCTTATGTTGCTTATTTGGCTTGGTAATCTTCATGATTGGTAATGATGGTTTGGTGGTGTGCTGCATCATGTCTCCCCGGGGTAGTTAGTATATACTTTGTGAACAGTGGCCAGAAAAACAACTATATAGTCGTTATCATCTATGCATAATGACTCTTCCCAGATTTCTGTACAACGATACACTGCATCTTCAAGAAAGCATCGAATGAGATGCCACATCTACCAGAAGATCAATCCAGCGAACAAGATCCTGGCTAAAAGCCATAGGCACCTTACAAACCCACGCAACCCTGGCTGCCTGGCGCCTGCACGGAGCCCACGGGTAATTCGCCTAGCGCCGGAACCATCGCCGTCGCCAATTTGACAGGACGGGAAGAAAGGGAGGATAGGGAGCATATGCAAAAGTGATCACACACCACGGCTACTATTATTATCGTTATGATGATTATTTGCTCAACTGTCTCGCATCCGCAAGGCCTGTCTAACTATTTTCAACGGAAGGGACTGGTTGTACTGAGGCTAGGTGTACCCTGCAGCACGAATTAATCCCGTAGACAAGATGGACACGAAAACAAAAGCTTGGTTTTACTTTTCTGCGTCGTAGTCTACTGTGTAGTGCTGACCAGGCATCATCGACTCCCTGGCAAGACGTCATCGTCGGCGGCTGCCTGGGGACAGGCATGGTATAACCGTATAACAGGCCTGCATACGGAAGAGATGCGCGCGCCGCGGCTGATGTATGCACACGCCCATTGGCATCCCCACTTCGAAGCAGGTTGCAACGGTAGGAGGCATGTACATTCGTACGATTTTGAAGGGATTGAGATTGAATAGTATCCGTCTCCTGGTCAACTGAGGGGTTGACTTGGCAAGGTTATGGGAGGCAGGTTTTGATGTCGGAATTGTTGCCTAGTATCTCCTCCATAGTTAGTACTCCGTAGACTACTTCTTCTAGACCCTGGTATTAGAAATGCCAACTTTCGGATGGAAAAGGCCACATGAAATGATTTTCTTCGTCTCTTCGTTTTTTCCTGCGGGTAATTGACTTTTAGGTTTCACATGGGCCGGTTGGTCCCGTGCATTACTAATTTCAATGAGGAAATCCAATAGTCCCAGTCTAGTTATCTTTTATGCTCCGCCCGGAATATACGACGCACCTCCCCGGAGATAATACGACCCCCCTCCCCGCCCATATACCATCCCTGCCGCAGCGAGAATAATTTCCTCAAATCTGACGGGGCCGGATTCAATCTAAATCCCCTTGTACGTAGTATCTACTTGTAAGAATCCTCCTAGGGGCCATAGGCCGCCAAGTGTCGTTTTGATTAAAATTCATTTGGGGTCAGATGAAGGCCGGAACGTCTCGGTGTCTTGATAGAGTTTGACCCAAGTGGAATTTCACGCCCTTCGAGCGACTTTGGCGAGGGGGGCCTGCAGGCGCGGCGAGGGAATTTGGGAAAGGATCCTCCGACCGGGGCAAAACCCTGGTCACAAACCGGCTCTGTCTCTCTAGCTATCTATCCCTTGGTGCACCATCGTATTCTGGCGGGACCCTAGTAAACAGGGACAGGCCACGGTAGCCAGGAGTTGAGGCTTAGAGAGGTCCTACAGAGCACAAAGGAGTGATAGTAGCACGGGACAAGAGGTGAAGGACGCAGGACCAGTCTCATTCGCAGACAGTTGAGACATTGAGGCTCAGGCTCAGCCCCAATGACACCCCCGGGCGCTGCACCAAATGCAGACCCCGACGGGCTGTGATGGAGGCCCAGAAATGTTATGGTGCCTGCTGGTTGGCCAATGGGTCCGGTCGGCGGCACGGGTGCGAACCGGTTTCATCACCCACAGAAGTCGCGCGGCCTCTTTTTATTTTTTTAATTTGGTTTTTCACACCACTTAGTAGCCTAGTGGTGGAGCTCAAAGAAGGAGTCGAAGCAGGGCCAGGAATTCATGATCGAGGGGGGCCTGTTGCTGCTGGGCCAGTGACCTGCAAGTGACATCTCCCGTTGCGGGCTGAATGGAGGAAAGTCCACGTACCTGCCTGGTACTACGCAGACTTGAGACGACTACACGCAGTAAATACGGAGCGCTGAGACTCGCTGCTCCAGGCACGGGAATGCCTGGGGCTCCTGCGGTCTCCACTGATTGGGCCTGGCAGCCAATCGCTGGTCTCGATGGCCCTATGACTCACACCTGCTGACCGCGTAAGATTGACTATTCCCAATGAGGCTAGGGCACCAGGCGGGGGTCCGGTCTAATGTGATTGGCGGAGACATCCGGGCAAGACCGCACACACAAACAGTTAAGAAGTGCCTGGCTTCCCGTCGCTGCCTGGCGCTTCCCTTTTCCCTCCTCCTTTTTCTTTCTCCCACTTCATCTTTTCTTCCTCTCCACACATCTCTCTTATTGTTTATCACACTCCGTCACCATACAGCATCACATCTATACCGCGTCTGATTCTTCGTCTTTCCAAAATGGCCTGCTAAACGCCTCCCCCGCACCAGCTACGTCTTTCTCGTACGAGACAGACACCATAGATCCTCTTCGGACCTCGTCTTTTTCTAATCTCTCCTCTTCCACCCCCTCAGAGTCTCCTGTCCCAGGACCTCTGAACTTTAGCATCGCTTTGCGTAGCTCAAGTTCTCCGAACAACACTCTCCCGTTCGACTTTACGTCGTTCACCACGGATTACCATCAGCAATCATGGCTCCCCACGCCCCCGCCCCAGCAGCCATCGGCTCCAGTGAATTCGATTCCCAGCGACAACAACAACAACAACAATCCCAGTCCCCTTCCGCAGGACTTTGTGCTCTTTCCCGCTCCGTGTCCCCAGCAGCCACCCAGGGACTCGCGTGCTCAAGCACCGATCAATTCTGCCCCTAGATTATCCGCGTATCAACCTTCTCTGGTCCAACCAGGGTACCCCGTTAGACGACACTCTTCAGCTCTGCATCAGCAGCTTCCAGGCTCGCCTGCGCAGGTTCCTCTTTCAGCCAGATTAGCCGCTCAATCTTCCGGATATTCCTCGTCTCCGTCTTCTTGGTCCAACCCCTCTCTGCGAAAGCACTTTGCGCGTCGGTTCGCAACACCTACCGCTTCGAATTCTACTCCTGCAGTGAACAACGCTGCCTATAACAACCGCCCACCCGTCCCCCTATTCAACGACAAGACGGTCAACTATTCCGCCTTTGTGAAACAGCACAACCAAAATCTCAAGAAAAGATACGCTCTGCATCGTCGCATCATGTCTACCCCAAATATCGCTCAAGGTAAGCCCGTGACTTGGGCAGTGCAAGCTTATGTTTACGGTGCTAAGACTGTCCTAGATTTCCCTGAGCTTTTTGATCTTCAGTCCAACCGCTTCGGGGACGATCTCAGCTCCCCCGAGTCCAACATGCTTTCGCCCCAGATCAACACTTCGTTCTTCAGCCCGATGGGTGAGGTTGCCCCTCCGGGCACCGTCTCGCCGAAGGATCTCTTCTTCGATGCTTCGGCTCCCCCATCGACCACTTTCACTGATCTCAGCACTCCTCCGCTGGATACGCCTGGCTTCTTCAGTCAGAACACATCTCCCATGATCAATACCGAGATGGATCTGAACGCGGTGCCCGAGGAATGGGAGTCTCTCTTCCCTCAGGATGGGTTTTCCCTGGATCTGGATTCGGCTGCCCTTGAGCTCGCTGCTTCGCTTCAGCAGCCCAAGGCGACCGGACCCCCTCCGACTCCAGTGATCCGTGCCAGCGCCTCGCCTGCGCCGACGTCATCTCCCGCCCCATCCCGTCAGGGCACCAAGCATTCCACTGTGGCCGGTGTCAATGCTCGCCAGCGCAAGCCGTTGCCTCCCATCAAGTTTGACTCGGCTGATCCCGCCGCCATGAAGAGGGCCCGCAATACCGAGGCTGCTCGCAAATCTCGCGCTCGCAAGCTCGAGCGTCAAGGCGAGATGGAGCGCCGTATTGAGGAGCTCGAGCGGATGCTTGAAGAGTCCAAGCAACGCGAGGAGTACTGGCGAAGCATGGCCAAGACTGGCACCAACTGATTCAAAAAGTTTATTGGTTTTCTTTTCATTTTGGGTATGGCATGGGGTTTTGGTAAATGTAATGTTTTCATTGTGCTATTCTCATCCCTAGCGGGTTTTGTGGGCGGGGGCGTCGAGCCTCCTGTCACCACCTGCCGGAAGCATCATTCAGTCTATGAGTGATGCTTCCGGCAGTTGAAAAGTTTCCTTTTGTTCTTGCCCATTCACTTGGAGCTTACACAGTGTACTTTTCGGTAGATCAGCTTCTCTGCATCTGCTGCTGTGATTTACTCGTCCCCAGTTATATACTGCGGGTCTGTTCTATGGTTATTCTGTCTTCTGTTTCCTATGGCCGGTTCTGATGTCTCCCACTTATCGGGATTGACTCGTGGCCACTAATCTTTTACTTGGTGTACTTGATTGATCCGAGTGCCTTTCTGTTATCATTGTTGCGCTTCCGTACCAGACTGTGAACTATGGTATTCTCCAATCCAACTATCTTATATGCGCATTTTGAGTTCTTTGTAACGACGTATCTATTCCACTGAAGTAATGGGCTGTAACCCTTTGTATCCATGAACCGAATAGGTGGGTCACAGTAGCAATACGCCATAGGCCTTCCAAGCTCTCTCATCCACGTATGAAATAATACCAGTATATGATACTACTTAATCCAAGACTATATAGCTACCACTAGTATGGTACATAAGGCCACTGGTCAAGCCAGCGCCACTCGTAACCCAGTTACAATTCTATCTGTGTTTGATGTATGTGTATGTGTATATGTATGTGCAATCGACTCAGCTCAGACTTGCCTTTTTATCTACTTCATAGACAAACAACCTCTCGCTTGCTCGAACCATTCAGACCCTGGCGCCCAGCCAACAAACAGAACGGCATCCAGTATACCAGCACACTCATAAAATGCTTCCGTAGAAAGTGCCAACTACAGTGTGTGTGGGAAGTACCAGTCCTGGTTCCATCAGTGCTTATTTCCCGCTCCGTTCACGGTGCAGGGAGTTTGCAAGATGATGGACAGGCGGTTGCATTCCCACATGCAAAAAGAACTGATGTGGCGACGATGAGTGTGCTGTGGGGGTCACTGGAGCCGTGTCTGCCTCAAGGCCGAAACGAAAGAGTGGTGAATGGGGAGCATAGATCCGAAGAGGCGGTCTCAGAAGTATCTGATCCAGAGTTGTCATCACTGCTGGTCTGGGTTGATGTGACTAGGGGAGGTATGTTGTTGTTCGTCAGAAGGCGTACGGGGGGAATTTGAAGGGGATAGTGCTGAGGCAGAGAGAAAAGGAATAAGACGGAAATCTATTCAGGTAAGTGCATCGGTCCCCTTTACTTTGCCCTTCTCCATCTTGGCTGTTCTGGACCCAAACTGGATTGCCCGCTTCTTCTCCCGAGCGACGTTTGTCATGCCGAGTCTCAGTGCGACCAGACGGAGGCCCTTTTTCTCCGAATCGAGCCCTGCTTCTGGTGAATCCGTTGGGGGTGGAGGGGTACCGAAGCCGCATTTCTCCCACACTGGAAGCTGTACCACCCAGGACACGAACTCTTCGTCCAGGAAGGGAAACCTCGCTTCGCGACCCCAGTGTGCAATGACTCGATTGTCGCGGCCCAGGTTTCGCTTTCCAAGGCGGCTGACATCGAGGTTAATCTCGTCAATGAGGCCCGCAAACCCATCTCGAGAAAATGCTGCTCCATGTCTCGAGTACCCTGCAAATAGCTCATCTGCGCCAAGGCCAGACAGGAGCACCCGTGCCGAGGTGGTATATTGTGTGGGTTGAGCACTAATATTCCGACTGTCGAACGCCAGCCCTTGCCCACGCGAAGCGAAATATAATGCGCAAGCGATGGACAAATCCATCTCCGTATTGTGAGGTCTCATCAGACGCTTGACAGTCTGACGATGCGCAAGGGTTTCCTCGTACGGTATATCTACCGCAACAAATCGCCAATTGCGATCGGGGCAAACTCTTTGCAACTCTGCGAATGCCGCTCGGCCGGTGATACGATCGGGGCAGCTTTCGTACACGGAACCAGTCGTGCCTCCCCTGCCCGCCGCGGCGGCCGCAACGCGCGGGTTTTCAAATGCCACGTTGAGCAAGTCAATGACTTCCTCCTTAGGTAGGATGTCGTGAGAGAGCCTAGCGAGTAACGTGCAATCGAGGCCTCCAGAAAACAGTACAGCGACTTTCACATTGCTCCCCGAAGAAGTAGTCGGAGGTTCCCGTACATTCTGAATCCGCAATGCCAGCGATTGCCGTAATCTATGCTCGAGTTCCTTGACAGCGACAGTTTCAACGGTTAGTGAAGGAGCTTCTCCTTCGGGTATAGTCTTATTCATTGGAGGGATAGGGTTTCTCTGGACCATTTGTTAGCTAGGTAAGATGGGGATGAGGAAGAACTGCATACAGGACGAAGAGGACTATCGGATGCATTATGCTCCCAGAGAAGTGTCTGTATGCAACTTGCGTCGAACGAAGGCGTACCAGCACTCTTCGCTGCGAATGAGTTGTCCTGGAATATAGCATGTTCAAAGTCAATCATATACATTCCGTCTGTCTCGACCTCACTAAAGTGGGTCGAAGATGTGCCGTCGCAGAGACTGCACAGCTTGAAGGCTCCTGACTCATCTGCACCTTGGAGTAGGGAGCGTCTTCCAAGCGAGTCTCTAGTGAAGAACAGCTTTGAATTGATCGCATCATAGAACACGAAGGCAAAGGGGCCGGAAATGCTACTGATAACATCCAGAACACCTTGGACAGCACTCGTACTTGAGTCCGCTGACGAAGTGGTCTTCGAATGGTGGTTTACAGCCTGTAGTAACAGCTTGAAGATCAGCTCCGCATCATTGCCCTGGATAGGTTCACCTGATATCTTCCAGGCGTCTCCGTTGTAGCATAACACGGACTGCGTAGTAGGATCCACTAGTGGCTGGGGCACAAGACAGCCTCCTCTCATAGATAAGACTGTGGAAACAAAGGTAAGCTGAACAGCAATGGGCGCTTCATTGCTTGACCGTGTATTGGCTATTTTTTGTTCAACGCTATGAACATGGTAGTTATCGGGTCCTCGTTTCCGCAACAAGCAGCAAGTCTCCTCATTAGGAAGCACAGCTCCTGATGCGCTAAGAGAAAAGTAAATACCACACATGGTAGCAGGCAAACCGCAAGCGAGACGCTGGCGGGGCGTGGTTGAGGTGAAAGAGAAGCAAGAGGAAAGAGAAACACAAGAAGAGCGCCGGAGGTCGGGGGAACGATGATCCCCCGCCGCTGATTGCGGGCTGACATCCTCGGCGCTGATGGAGCCTACTCCTTTATCTGGGGCCCTTTTTTCTAGAATTCCGCGATTTCTTCCTGACACCTACTCTGATTGACTCTGGGGCCTTAAAAGTCTGTTGCCAATATTAGCTGACCCGACTTTCGTGGTCTCTTACGTGGCAGCCCCGGGAACCACGTCTCCGCATATTCCCCTCATGATGATCCATGTTTCTACCTAACGAGGCTCTTCTGATTTCTAGTTTGACTTTGGCGTGCATGCAGGTTGCTTATGTCTGCGACAGAACCCTCGGAATCCCCGGCTCCTAGTGGTCATGGGGAGGCCCAGCCGGCCGTTCACAACGATTCTGGTTCAACTGAACAAGTGAACTCGACTAACCTCGAGGCTGCCGCGCAGCTGCAGGATGACCCCTCAGGAATGCCGATAAACGACCAGGAGGCGCAACAAGGCGAGATGAAGGAGACCGTACAGGACGAAGCGCAGGCCACCGCCACGGAGCCCCCAAGCACGATGTCGATGCCGCCCGCCACAGATCCATCGAATCCCGTGTTGCCTTCGCGGGAATCGCTTCCGGAGCGGATGAAGGGGCTTTCTATCACCACGACGGCAAGACCGGAGCCTGCTACGTCGCCAAATGCAGAGATTCCTCCTACACCCCCAGCGAAAGATGAACTCTATGTATCCTCAAACCCTCACTCTGCGATTACACACTCGCCCGCGATCGAATTGACTGATAAGGAGTTGCCGGAGGTGCCTGGAAATGAACAAGATGGGAGGAAGATTACTGCTGGTGGTGACAATGACTCCCAATCGGAAATCCAGAGCATTATGGACCAGTTCCAAGACTCCACGCGCGGTGATGGGCAGGAACAGATCATGTCTCCCCGCCTAGAACTAGCCGAGCAGTTCCTGGGTGGACAAGGCCACTTTCCACCTCGCCAGTCAAGTCTAGATCACAGTAAATCGGCGATTGATGACTCGCGTATGCCCAAGTCTGCGACCGGGATATCTTCCATCTCGGCTGAAAAACAGCCCGTGAAGGTTCCCAAGAGCTCTGCTGCCGACGAGGCCAAATTGAGTCGGCGTTCGTCGACGTCGACAATCCCTCCGCCACCCGAGCCTGAGCCGGACCAACCTTTTGATTTCCACCGCTTCTTGGAACAACTGCGTCACCGTACTGCGGACCCGGTTGCTAAGTTCCTACGCTCATTTCTCCATGAGTTTGGGAAGAGACAATGGATGGTCCATGAACAGGTCAAGATTATCAGCGATTTCTTGGTGTTCATTACAAACAAAATGGCTCAGTGTGAAGTATGGCGTGATGTGTCCGACAGCGAATTCGACAATGCCAAAGAAGGGATGGAGAAGCTCGTAATGAATAGACTATACTCCCAAACGTTTTCCCCAGCTATTCCTGGTCCGCCCACAATCCCGCGAAGTGCGAGTAGAAGCAAAAGGCGCGAGATGGAGAGGATGCATGGCCCATGGAGGCGAGGGCAGCATCAGGAGGATATAGAGCGAGATGAAGTCCTCGCTCAAAAAATGCGGATATACAGTTGGGTTAAAGAAGAGCACCTGGACATACCACCGGTCGGCTCTCACGGTCGTCGTTTCTTGAATTTAGCTCAGCAGGGTATGTGATGGGTCCTCATTTCTTTGATCGACGTCTAGCTAACCGGTTACAGAACTGTTGAAGATCAACGGCTATCGGGCTCCTCGCGATAAAGTCATCTGCATTCTGAACTGCTGCAAGGTCATATTCGGTAGGTACTAGACTTTAAGGATGCAAGGGCTGTGAAATGACATCTTTGCTAATTTTTCTCAAGGTTTGCTGAGGAACTCTAAAAGATCTGACACGTCTGCCGATTCTTTTGTGCCGCTTTTGATCTACGTGGTGCTGCAGGCCAATCCCGAACATCTCGTATCGAATATACAATATATCCTGCGGTTCCGCAACCAGGACAAACTTGGAGGGGAGGCTGGATACTACCTATCTTCGCTGGTAAGTAGAATCCTGTTGTAGTTCACGACCCATGTTCTGACATTCGTCTAGTCGGGAGCGATCCAATTCATTGAGACACTGGACCGAACAAGCCTCACAGTGAGCGATGAAGAGTTTGAGCGAAGCGTTGAAGCTGCCGTATCCGCTATTGCCCAGCAAAACCGCGAGTCTGAGACCTTGGAGCGCCAAACCTCAGGCCGTTCCGCCGAAGGCTCTCAATCCGCGCCACGAAGCTCTGTTGACACGCAACGCACGGCCGTGCGCAAAGAGGCATCACAGTCTAGTGATGAAGATTCGGCCCCAGTAGCAGGGCTTCTGCGGACCATCCAGAAGCCATTGTCGACCATTGGAAGGATGTTCTCTGATGAGCCAGACTCCCCACAGGATCGGCCCGCGCAGTCCGGGGCATCGCCACGACTGACACCGAATGTGTACCAGCCACCTCGCAATAGCAGTGAAGGCCGGCGATCGGCTGAGAGGCCACGCAGTGCAGCCTCTCCTCAGGTTCCTAGGGTGGATGCTCAAGATGCTGCTGCACGTCAGGCCAGTGCTGAGGACGCAGAGGCACGCAGAATTCATCGTGCAGAGCACAACAACGTCGTAGAGACGCTGTGTAATATGTTCCCCAACCTTGACCGCGATGTTATTGATGACGTAGTCAAGATAAAGGGGGGAAGGTAAGCTGTCCCTTGTTTCTGCGTCAAAAGCGATGTATAATAGCTAACACTGGCAATGCAGGGTTGGATTGGCAGTAGACGCGTGTCTTGCTCTTAGCGCTGAGTGAACGGATCATGGTGAAAGTTGGTCAAAGACAGGCAAATACATTGAGAGGATTAACTTTCGGGGTTATACTCCTTATTCGTTTGTACTGCCACTGGCCAATCATGTACTTATTGCCTAGGCCAATTGCATATAATAATACTGCTAAAGATAATCATATTTCATAGAAGCAAGTAGACTACCGAACAGGAAGCTTTAAAATGTTTGGTGTGGGCCATTTGGCATGAAATGAATGCACAAAACCATCAGGGCAGTAAAAGCTAGCAATAATCAAGGTGTTCCTCTCCCAAGAAACAACTCATCGAACGCACAAGCCCCCAACACATCCTTATTCTCCTGTACCAGATCCCAATACTTCGCATCACGGGAGGTCAATAACTCGTAACCATCATCGTGCTTCCTACACATAAAGAAATTATAGTCGTGATAACATCCGTCGTGGGAGAAATCTCCGTAAGCCACAACCTGCAGACCGGAGAACCCATCTGGCCCGAAAGCCCAATGAGCGTAGAAACCCAAAGAGTAGTTGGCTGATAAATCATATTCTTGTCTGCGTTCCTGTAAAGCGGGACCATTTGCTCTAAGGTGAATAATCTTGATGAAGGGGCTTCGTAAACAATCGTGATGATTTGTGTGACCGCCCTAACCCAGAGAAAAATTAAGTAAGCCTTTGACGTTATTTTCAAGTCGATATGGACACGGAGATATTGGATTGGGGGGGGGGGGGGGCAGAGAATAGCGCGGGTGGGTACCTTATAATCAAAATCCTCGATACATGTTGAGACTCCGAAAAATTCCAACCCTGGATAGTATGATATAGTGCAAGGACGTTCAGGCGGCCCAAACAGCTCACCCTCTGTGTAGGAGCCCCAGTCTGTGCTCACGAGCCAGTGCGTGATGAGGCGCTTAAGTGACTTGTGGTGCATCGCGCTTTTACATAGCGTGTCCCAGGCGTTTGTTGGGAGCATAAGATAGAGGTCTGTCAGGCTAGAGAAGGTCTTGAGCAGGGCTTCTACGGTTTCGGCAATGTTGTCCTGTGACTCGTCGGTGATTTGGTTCAATTTCTCCGGGTTGAATGTCAATTCGAGCAATTTCAGTCTTAGAGGCACGCCTGAGCGGACAATCTGTCGAAGAAAGTGGAATGTTCCGGGGCAGTTGACGAGTTGCAATGCTTGGAGTCTTCCTATATTTAGAGCACCGACCAACTCGACCTCCATGGACGTGAAGGCCACCTGGGAGAGAAATAAGTGTTGAAGAGCTGGGAGAAGGGTACATGGCACTCCGCTATGTTGAAGACCAAGCACATATTGCGCAAAGAAATTCTGTGGCAACCATGTATATGTGGATGAAATCTTTTGATGACCTTCAGTCCAGGTAAGTCTAGCGCTGTCCCAGCCGATAAGATCGAGATGCAGTGTCTTCAGCTGAGCTCCGTGAGCAGCGATGAACCTTTTAACTGACTCGAAATCAGCATGGTCCTTAAGGCCTCTCCAAGATAGAGACTGGAGATTAGAAAGCTGAGCAAAATTTATGATGCATGACGCCCGTCTGGGACTGCTTGCCGCGCAGCCGTTATCTGTGAGGAGAGAAATTGTCGTAATGTTCACTTGGGTCTCTAAAATCCTGTTGATGAGAAGAACCAATTCATCGGAAACACACGTTTTCAGATCCCATCTATAGCGTGTTAGTGCTAAGTTTGTGTAATGCATCAGAAACCAATATCTGTACTTGAAGCTCTGGAGTTGGCCCTCGGGGATTGCTGATACCATGCGGTGCATGTCATGTATCAAGATCGGGATGCAGTCAGGTTCAGTAGTCTGCCGATATTAGCACAGTAACCATAATCTTGATATGGGCCCAGTAACATCATCCTCCAGGAAATCATGTATAGAACATGTTTGTTTCTCTTGAATCTGATGATATGTACCCCACAGCCTGATGTGCTTTGTATGAACTAAGCGGGAGTGATTTATCTTTGCGATTGCAGAATCCAGTTTCGGTGCTGATGGGTACTTTGCTTGTATGATGAGATTTCCATATAGATAAGGAAGAGTCTTTTCACTAATGCTCTTGGAGGCTTCACTAAGATTTTTGAGATCCCTGAGAGTCATCTGGGACAGGAATTAATCTGCTTTCAATGGAGAAGAAACAGGGGACCGCTTACATGATCGAGCACTATGTGCAGTAGTTCGAGAGGCAATATGTCTATCATTGTGAGATTTATAGTCACTCGGTATTGTAGCTGCGGATGATTTTTCTAGTTTTCTTGTTTTGTTTATGGGTACAGATATTATAGAGGGATGATGCTTGATCTGCCAGTCTGACCCTAAGGCGGGGCACCACTGACACGATATACGGGATACTCTGGGAGGTTATGATGTGGTGCACGTGTCCTAGTGGCTATATTGGACATGGGTGCTTTTCATAATATCTGACACGATGAATAGACTTTCCTTCGTACGCTCTAGACCGGAAATTATCTTAGTGTTGCGGTAAGATTTTGGAGCGGAGGTTGAGTCGGACTTCCGTGGGGGTAACTGTTGCTGATAGCACAAGCTGTTCGTCTTACCAACTCTAAGTACGTACGGAGTTTCGATTAGACGACGTACAAAATGGAGGGTGTGGTATGGTAGTGAGTTCTAGATACTATATATAATTGATACATCACGAAAGCTCGGTTATTATTACTAGTAGCAACAAGTGTCTATCACTAGTTATGACTTACCAGCATCACGAAGAGAGATAATACAGAGGAAGCATCACAGAATGACACCAGAAAGCCACTGGTATCTTAAAAAGATCGATTTACGATGACCATCGGGTCTACAAGCTCAGATCATGAACATCGATAACAATGCTATACTGTAGATACCTGGATGCAAGGAGGCACCTCCAATAGTAAGTCACCTGACATGCCGAAACGAGTCGTACCAAACCTCGCTTACCGCTAGCGCCATCCGTGCCACCCCACCCAACCATATATAAGCAGCTTCCCCCCGACGCCCTTTTAGACTTTTTTCTTCTTTCTTTTCTTCATACTTACCTTGTTTGGGTGACTGCGATCAAGAAGGCGGTTCACCACGGATTGGTCCCTGCATTGCACAGCGCGGCGGAACAATCCGTTCAACGGCCTACGGGTCATTGACAGGCGTATTCTTTGGCACATCTCCTTTTGGAGCTTCATTTCCTTTTCATCAGTTCTTGGGCCAGTGGCCCGAGGGTGGAGAAGAGGACATCGTAGTACTGTTTAGTAGTTGACCAGCTCTCTCGGAGTGGGCATTATCCAGCGAATAAGATGTTTCATGCTGGTGACGGAAGTAACTACCGACTGGAAGGCAATCATATCCGCAATGGTGGCACTCGTACAGGTTGCTAAGCCACGGTAGCCTATGACGTTGCGGAAGTTATCTCGCCACCTCGGCGCATTTAAGTAAACATCTCAACCCTTCATCTATCTAGCTGCCCATCTACATACATTACTTTGTTCAAACAAGACCAATATCTTCCTCACTTTACCTCTTACCTGCTACTTCAAAGAGAACATCAGAAGCTCAATACTTCAACTGTCTGAAAATGCCCCATAAAGACACCAGCTCGTTGCCCAACCGCACAGACGGAACCTCTGATTCTTCCGTCAACCGCCTCGCAGCAACGGGAAATACCCTCGGCGAGTCAGCCTTTGGCTCAGGCATGGACCGCAACAGCGGTACGATACCCGAATACTTGTCCACGGGCTCGGAGGATCTTAGGCCTTTGAGCAAGGAGGAAGCAGAAAAATTATTCGAGGAGAGAATGGAGGAGGAGTATGCGAAGCGAGAGGGAGGTGCTTAATTAGTATCTTCAATCAAATTTGATATCTCTGGAGAATCGTGTGTATATATCAGATTGACCTGCATATTCATCATGAAATGGAAGTAAATAATTGCTCATATCGTTCAAGTAAACGAGGCGAAAGCCTTTCAGAAGTTGATGCAACTCGCAAGAAAGGCCAAATGGAGGACGACATAAAAAGAGACAGCAAACAGCGCGATTCGAACCCGTAACCTTCACCACAGCATGTATTGCACCAAGACACTCCTACCTTCATATGAAGCCTGTAAAAGTTGCAAAAAAAACTGGTAGCTTCTCTTTGATTGAGCGTGTCATCCTTAGTGCAGGGGCCATGCTAATCTTCTCTGTATCGTTTCAAATTGACCAAATGCCCGAAGGCAATAGGACTTCTTTACGATGAATTATATAGGAAGAGCGGGTAGTATTCTACGTTCCTGATTGGTCGGTAACCGAGCCGCCGGGAACACCAAAACTGCCTTCACCCCGCGCTGTTGCCTGAGGACGCACGCTGTAGCACTGTCTCGGTAGGTCGTCGTGGTCGTGAAAAGCACGTTCTACATCGGTGTCGAGCAGGTTCAGTCGATAATTCATGGATGGGGAATAGCAGTGTCTGCTGTGTATGCTCTTCGGTTATCGGCACATTGGTACGGATACTCTGTGGCAGATGTGCTTAAACCTGGCGTGTTAGCAGTAATGCTCATATGGGAGCGTGGCTAGGCCACACGAAATTTGTTTCGAAAATTGCAGTAATGGGGATAAGAAAAAGCAAAACAAGCATAAGCCACCATTGGTGATATAATTAGCACTCGAAGTTATGCTCGAATGCTCAGAGAACAAGGTGGAATAGAAGAAGAAAAGAATAAAGGCGAATAGATACTCCTAGTCGCAGTCGCCTATCCGCTCCGGTGGCCCCTCCTATTCCTTTTGCGGCGAGATCGGCTATCGGCCGGCCTCAACAACACTCCATCTAGCGGAGTGCTTCAGGTGTAACCGACCACTCTCCATCACATAGTGCAAATAGAAGCCCACTATGGATAAGCATATTTGTACGACGACGGAGTTTCTATATTGCTGAGTCTACGTCATTTATTTTACGAGCTGGAGACTTGTGTTTGGAATCAACCCAACAACCCCAACGGCGCAGCTGAACCGGATCTAGATGCCTTGGATTTACCTCACGGAATGGCATCTGTCTGTCTCAATTCTTCTTTCCTCTCTACGAGTGCATTATCGGTACAAGGATAATATGATTCAGAATACTATTGAAATAAAGTTCTCGTCTCTCTGATAGGTGCTATTCTCCTTCCAGATTTGATAGGCACTGCTACGGATCCAGATCCCGGTGTCCGGACACGACGCAGATCGCTAGTTTTGGCTCGGAGTTTTTTTCATATTGATGTATTATTGAAGGTAGCGAGGCTGCCTAAATAGTCCAAAGAAGGCAATGATAGATAGTGGTAGTTTGAGTATATATCCTGCTTCTCCCATAGTCCTTCTCAAGTTTCTCAAACATACCCTTTTCCCTAGCATCAATTAAACCTAATACCAATCAACAAAGATTATACCATACTACCAACCAATATGCGCTTCACAACTCTCTCTGTTCTACTCCTGTCAAGCCTAGCACTAGCATCCTCTGACACAAACATTGAAAAGCGAGACGACACCATCGACTCAGACTTGCCCAATCCCCTAAGTAACCTGTACACCTACCTACCTATCTACACATCCTTTATTCTTAGACCGATCTATCTAGCTAACTATCAATCAACCAAATTCCACAGGGCCAACCCAACCACCACCACAATCCCCACCCTCTTCCCCGAAGTGCCCACCTCCATCAGAACCGACCTCATCACTGAAGTTCCGACATCCGTCCTCTCCGAAATGACGAACCCGACGGCTTGGTCATCAGTCGCGAGTGAGTGGAGAGATGGAGTCGTCCCATCCTGGTACAGTAGCCTGCATGGGGACGTGAAGTCGTTCTTTTCGACGGCGTTTGAGACGGCTTCGCCTTCGACCTCGTCTTCACATGGTGCTGCTGGGCCTGGGGCTCCGAAGCCGACCGGTATGGCGGGTATGATGGGTGCTGCGGGAATTTTGGGGATGGCGATTGTCTTGTAGGCTTGTCCGGAGTGTGTATGTGTATGTTTACGATGTTGGAGAGATGACTAGATGGATGGACGGACTATGTGATGTTATATTATGTTATATGGTATAGAATGTTATGTCCTTTATTTGTTTTCCAGTTCCCTCAAAGTGGTTGAGATGCGAGGAAGTGCGTGGCAGGAATTTAAAATGTGAAGTAGTTCATATGACGGCGTGTCTAAGGGATACTGGTGGAAAGTCTGCTATGGTATAGTAGTAATGATTGTATTGCAAATGGTTTGGTTATGTTGAATTAGGGTTAGGCACTAAGCTGGCCAAGTAATTTAGCAGCGCATAGAAGGCTTCATTATTGGCATGGAGTACTTAGCACTGAGATCTGATTTTTAGTTACTTATAGCGACATACTAAGAAGCTAGTGAACTACTTAATGTTTCCATTGATAGTCTAACACATATATCATCGACTGGCCAGAGATGACCTAAGTACAGGAGGCAGCCATAGCTTCACGCCGTTTCATACTCAGCACAACTGGTTAACTAGAACATTACCCTCATGCTTCACTTCTCAAGTACTTTAGGATAATTACTTGTCAACGAAGAATTCTGTTGATGAATCGAGGTTAACCCTCTTTTAAATGCGGATGGATGCCCTTTTCTTTGACTCAAACTCTAGCATTGGGAGAGGCGGTGCGGCGTGGAAAGAGCTCATCTACTGGTTAATAAGCATGGCAAAGTTAACTAAAGTCTTAAACCCGAGATGATAATGATCGCTCTTGCTGATCACGGCTTTCGGCCCAGACCTGCCCTTGGTGAAACCGGGTCGAAGGCGGGTCAGAACGTTTAGTGATCTCCGTTAGGTGGATTCGATGATGTTCAGGACGAAATTCTGAATTTTGAGAATATCGCGACACTAATATTTCGCTTCCCAGATGAACGAGGTAAAACATAAACATATGTTCGTTCGGTATGCAGTCTGACGAGAGATGCCTGGCTGACAGTTGGTATCTCTTCCAAGATTTTCCTCGTGTCCAGCCATGGAACGTAGACACCAACCCGTCAAGCTGTGAAAAGATTGGCTCCATCAAAAGCCAAGCTCTGCGGACACGGCACAGCTATTAGGATGAGGCACCTAAAACAGATCGCCCTACACTTACGTCAATTGCTCAGTAATGCAGCAACAACAAGTGCACAATGGTACACCGCGTGCCGCGTCTCACGCTGAAATTTTCACACTGGTTATCGAGCATTGACCTCTTGGTCAGATATTAGCTGCATCGCCACACCTACTCTGCTGGTGATTTCGGTGTATTCCCCCTCTCGGACTGCCCCCAGTCCGCATCGGAGACCGACAGGTCTGCATCCCAGTGCGTAATCGAGCAGCAACCTTGCTGCAGCTGGCCAGTCATTGTTCTGGTAAATGTCAGCGGTGCTCACTGAAAGCCAATCAATATCGGTGTATTGGCTTATCCCCGAGGGTCCGCTGGAGCTTTGCGCCGAGATCTATACACGCTGACAATTACGCGGCTTGTGATTGGTCCACACCAAGGCAGCCTGGAAGGGTCTGGAGAACAATCAGAAAAAGTCGACTCTGGCTGCCACAGGAGGAGTTCCTTATAAATATCAATGCTTCCAGAAGATTTTTCTTCTGGCTGAAACCCTCATCCAGACTAAATCTCGAATACTATCAAACACCTTCTACTACGCCTGGATTCTGTTTGTCTTGTCCAGCTTCGCTCTCTCGAGAGGATCCTTCAGCCTTACCGGAATTGTTGAGAGGGTCTAGATTCGGCCACCGACTCCGGCTTCTGACGTCAGGCCTGAGGCAACCCGCAGCAGCCCAGTCACTATACAATGGCGCTGTTATTTCTGAAGCAGAAGCTCTTCCCAAGCGAAAAGCAAAAACAGGCTGTTCCATATGGTCTGTTTGCCTGCCAATGAATAAACTCAACCGAGCCCGACTAACCAAAACAGGCAAACCATTGCTTTCCAATGATGATACCGATGTGACGAGCGACCAAGACCTCGAAGCTCAACGGTCCTACGCCACCTTCCGCGCCTCATCTCCTGTTTCTGATACCGACAGCACCGCCGCCAGCACCAGCAGTTCGAGATCACGCATCAATCCGCGTATCGTTTCTGATGCCATTTTAGGTTTATCAGATGGCTTGACGGTGCCCTTCGCGCTGAGCGCAGGTCTCTCGGCGCTAGGAAATACGAAAGTCGTAGTGCTCGGTGGATTGGCCGAATTGACAGCTGGTGCCATTTCTATGGGTCTGGGAGGTTATGTCGGTGCAAAGAGTGAAGCGTGAGTCCTTACCTGACTCTTATCCCTTCCGTTCAATCCTAACAGCAAACAGTGAATCATATGAAACTACCGTGCGCGAAGCAAAAGAACTCATCGAGACGTCGCCAGCCGAAACAAGCTCCATCGTCCAATCCATCTTCGCTTCCTACCGTCTCCCCGAAGATGTCATCAACCAGATTAACATGTCCCTCCACGCCTCCGAAGACCGCCTTCTCGACTTCCTCGTCAGCTTTCATCACAAGGAATCCGAGCCTGACTGCAACCAGGCATGGATCTCCGCCATCACACTCGCGCTGGGCTACTTCGTGGGTGGTTTCATTCCGCTCATCCCATACTTCATTGTTGACCAGGTGATCGTGGCATTGTACATGAGCATCGGAGTCATGGCAATCACCCTCCTGGCCTTCGGTTACATCAAGACATGTGTAGTGCGCGGCTGGTCCGGGCGCGACAACGTCGTCGCAGGCATCAAGGGAGGAATACAAATGTGCTTCGTGGGTGGCGTGGCAGCCGGAGCAGCCATTGCCTTGGTCCGGTTGATCGACACCGGCGGAGCGTAATTTCCCAACTCCAAAAGTCCCTTTTCATCATCTCATGCCATAACGACTGTACATTAATAGATACCACCACACTTCATAGAGCGGTTCTTTGTGAACACAAAAATTCTATACTCTAATTCACATCCAAACTATAAATCCAACAAACCCAATATATTTTAAGTATAAACAAAATCTAGGCCCCGTTCACAGCCTTATCAACCAAGTACTTCGGCCTTCCCCCCATCTTCAGATTTAACGCCAACTCCTTCCCCCGTTCCGACATCTTCTTCAACGTCTTCCTTAAAATATCCACCACCTTGTCCTCATCATATTTACCCTGAAAGGCCTCGAATTGATCATCCAAAAACACCAAACACGCCACATCCTCCAACACCTGTGCCTCCGCATCCTCCCCTCCCTTCAGCCCCTCCTTCCGAATCAACCGTCCCACGCGCTCCGCTTCTGCCTCCTCAATCCCACTCTCCAGACACACCTGCACCGCTATCTCCGCCTGACGTCGCGCCACCGCAGTCCGCCATGAATAATATCCTACTTTGCCGTCGGGATAGGTCCCCCGCGGTACTTCCCAGCGCTTGAGGTGTTGGGCGCGGATGGCGAGTTGAAGGGTCGGGGAGGGGTCCGAGGTGTGTTTGTATAGGTAGGAGGTCATTTTCTCGGCGTAGTGTAGTTCATAGGGGATGTTGGTGTTGGTGACTTTGGTGGGGTCTTCGGAGTGAAGGGCGTCGATTTTGGTGAGGGCGGTGGTTAGGGGGGTCATTTTGTTGGATTTTTTTTTTCCCTTTTCTTATCCTGTAGGGAATGGGAGGGTTGTGGTTGTGGTGGATATAGAATATATATACTACAGGGACTGATGAGATAGAGAGGTAGTAATTCGTAGATGATGGCTAGGTAATTGATTCTGGATTCCGAACTCGGGGTTGGTTCAGTGCACTGCACTGCATCAAATACCGGCTGCGGGATTGGCTGGCGGGTCGGCATTTGGTGGGTTCTTCTTTTCTACTGACTATTTGAGGGTGGGGGAAGAGTGCTGATAAGCGATAAGGTTGCACACCCCACATGTTGATGTTGACTTTTGTTAAGTCTAATTAAGTGTTAATAAGATATATATGCGGAAGATATAAGGCTGTAGGTGAGTCCGCGGAGATGAGTGCTATTTTTAGGGCTTGGAATACATTGTTCTTCGGTAGAAGCATAGTCTGATGCCCTTGGGTTCTGATACCCTCCTACGGTTTTAGTTGTATGCAAATGTTTGGTAGACTTTATTACACTTAATTGATTGCGATGATTATTTTCAGAAAGAAAACAGTATAAGTACCTGGCAATACATGCTCCAGAGCCGTCAAAAATTTACAGATAAGTTGGTAGGGTGAAACCTTAACAGGCACCTCGTGTAGCTCGGTGGTAGCTCACCCCACGGACTGCTGAAAGCTTTCTAAAATAGTGTATGTGTAAGATGGTTATCCAATCAATGCCGGATTAGAAAGACTAAAATGTACTTTCCGGATAATATACTATCTAGTAACGGACTGATGCCAGGGTCAAGACCTGGAGCGCTTGAAAGCTAAGGTATTTCTGATGCTAGAACCGAATAGTGCAACCATCAACTTGTTCATCAACCACATATCAAGTGACTGAGGGAAACCAGTATTGAAGACGACGATTCGCTCACACACTGATTCTTTTGATTGGTGTCTGGCAGGAGCTTGGATAGGTTTGTATGCAGATATCATTGTGTTAAGCTAGTCCTAGTAGCTACCACACCTAGAACCCCCCTTCTACTTCTTCTACCTTTGGCGCCCATTTGCCAAACCATGGCCATTTTCCATGACTATGATACAGTACTAAATGTGCCTAAGATAAGTGACATACCCCCTCACACAAAATATACATCAATGGAGCGGAGAGCCAAGTTCACACTGCGAGTGAGTGCAACTAGTCTTGAGTGTGTGAAAGCGGGATAGGTTTAGCGGCCAAGTCACTCATGATGATCTTCTATCTATAGCGTGTCCTGCCCAGATCATCGTTCATCTTCATACTAACCGTGTCTCGGACTCTCAATGGCTGCGGGGTTTACGCTGGGTGGGGACTTAATATCATGTAGAGATGTGGCAAAGTCCAATAATACCATAGTTATCACCTCAACCCCGCTTCCACTTGAATAATTCACTGCAGATCTCGTTATTCATGGATGGGCGGAATGATAGCTATGCTACATGTTTACAGCTACCGGAGCTTCCGACTGTAGTTCGGAAATACGGATTGATAGTTTGCATATCCGACACAATCGGTACAATGAGCGGCAGTTTGACAGGCATATCAACCTCGGCATCGAATATCACAGGCATGGAGTGGAGCTCTTGCAAGACAATAAAGAGAGCTTATAAGCTACTAATTCAATATGATGATGCAATCATGCAACTGCTACTGTGCCGGGGGGGAGGGGGGGGTATCAGCCCACTACGGATATAGCCAATTCAGTAGTCACTGTATACTCCGTAGTAGGTCTACAGACCAGTGCGCTCCCTGCCCTAGTTGCATGATAGATTGCAATAACATATAAGTCTACAAAGCATCCACACATCCCAACCCAACTGTACAAAGCATCCCAGTATAATAACCACACATATACTCTTCTCAGATCGAAACACACCCCTGAAGTGAAAACTATGATCCAAACGCACCACCGCTCCTCCTCCCCCAAAGGCCTCTCCTCCATCACCACCCTCCTCACCACTCCCTCCGCATCCCTCCTCATCGACCCCCCTTTTCTCCTCGCAGACGCCTATTCCACCATCACCTGGATCAAATCCCTAACACCCCACGCCCCCTCTGCCATCTTCCTCACCCACCACCACCCAGATCACTTCTTCTCGGCAAATCCCATCCTGGCCGCCTTCCCAGACGCCAAATTCTACGCCGCCCCCTACGTCTGCTCGCGCATCAACCAGGAATACGATCAGAAAGTCAAATACTGGCCTGCGGTGCTCGGCACTGACGCCGTTCCCGCGAAGCCCCGCAAGCCGGACCCGTACTTGTCGAGCTTTTTCTTGCTAGACGGGTCACCCGTGGTGCTGCTGGGTCCGGTGCAGGGTGATTGTGTGGATCAGACGGTGTTTTGGATCCCCGAGATACGGACGGTTGTTGCTGGTGATGTGGTGTTTGGAAGGAGTGTGCATGTTTGGTTTGTTTCCCTTTTCTCCCTTCTTCTGTCTGCTGGTTCCAGCCCTTACTTCTTTCTGTATGAACATTCGGGAGAGAAAAGAGTAGTCCAGACCAAGAAGAGTATCCAATTGATTGGTTGAAAAACACCCAATCTACATGCTCACACACGTCTACATCTACATCTCCATCAACTAATGAGATAATACTATACTATACAGGGTCGAAGAACTCGAAACCCCCACTCTCGTCCAATCATGGCTCAAAACCCTCGACATGATCGACCACCTACACCCAGAGAAAATCATCCCAGGCCACATGGAAGAAGGATGGGAGTTGAATGTCCAGGCAGATCTAGACCACACGAGACGCTATCTACGGCTTTTTGCGGAGAAAGTTACCGATTCAGCATCTGGAACGAGCAGCACTACTAAACCATCTGTGCAAGAGCTATATGATACCTTCAGGGAGGCGTTCCCGCAGTGTCGGGAGAATTTGGATTTCTTCTTAGGATATATGGCGAATCGCTTTGGCGAAGGGGGCAAAGTATGGGAGGAGAATCGACATGAGGATGTTGCGGAGAGGACTTTTGAGGATTTGAATGGGTATTGGATTGGGTGATTCTGCCCTTTCTTTTTTTTTTTTTTTTTCACTTTCTATTCTTTGCCTACGGGTTGGGGTGAGTTACGTTTTTGTATCTTACTAGTGAAGGAGAGTACTTATGGGGTGAGGGTGGGCTGTCGGTGTCAAGGTGATTACTGATTCATGAAGGCTTTTATTGAATACTCCACGTTGAACGTGATTTCATTCCTATCCATCTAGTATTGTATCACACAAGCATCATCGATGCCAAGCTAGAATCCTGTACTGTCACGCCTAAGCAATCCGCTGCACATCCTGCACATCAACAGACTCAAAGAAAGAAATACATGCTCGTCCAGTGGCCGGCGATGCCCATCTGGCACAAGAGAGAAAGAAAAGCTCAAAAGATGGCATCGGAGTCTGTCGAGATAGCCAGCAGTAAACACAGCGTAAAAAAAAAATTGTCATTACAAACTCCAGCCCCCAGTTCGTTTGGGGAGCACAAAGAAAAGATAGAGCGCAAGCAAAGAAACAAGCAAAAACCATGCCATAACAAATCATGGCTCCTCCAACGCCGTCCCATTGTGAAAGCCGGGTATATCCAGCACCGTGATGCAAAATTTGTACGGAGAATTAACAGATATGGCGAGGACATGACCACTGGCCGCTGAACCTGCCCAGCAATTTGCAATGCCAGATACAGATCCAACAGAGTCTAGCCCCCGCCTTTAGAACAAGGACCCTATGCACGAAGCAAAGCCAAGAAGGCTGAGAAAAGAAACGAACAAGCCACAAAGCTTTTCATCCCATCAAGTTTCCGTCCCGTTCGTTTACCTGGCCCCGATCCCAAACATACCAACCCCATAACTTCCACCTCGGTCAGGTAGAGGGGTAGATATCTTCGAAACGTGGTCCTTTTCGAGAAAAAAAAAATAAGCGAATATGATCAGTATGTTAGAGAGCCATTTCACCGTCCGAACGCCCTACCTTCTTCCGCTTTTTCTTCCCCATGCCTTCGCTATTCGAATAAAATGCCCCATCGTCATCATCGTCTGCGTAACCTTCGCCGTATCCAACAAAGCTGTTGTCATCGTAATGCCGTTTACGTCCCCTGCTGGGCCGGGATCGCTCTTGGTCCGAAAGAGGCGCCGGGGTTCCATTCGGTTGAGGTATCCGGACTCCGTTGGGAGGGAGTGCAACGCTCTTTTTGCTGGCGTCGCCACCTGTGTGCTTGGATGGCTTCTCGTGACCCAGCACATCTTCCCAATGCTCGTTGTTGGGTACTGTGCCCGGCTCCATTTTCATGGCCCTCATCTGCAGGTTATGCAGCGCAGAGTCCATGTCCGCTACCTTGATTTCCTTCCCGAAAACCTTCTGGTTTTGCCATTCTTCCTCGGGCCACATGGTCATATGCCTGAGGCTGCCGGGTGCACCAGGCTCATTTTTAACAGGCTTGTTCCTCCCTGCGAGTCCCAAGCCTTTCAGTTTCCCTTCGTAGGATTTCCTGAGCCTGTTGATCTTCTCGCCAGTTACAGGATCCATCCGAGCAACAGACTTTGCCACTGGACCTAATCCGTAGAGTGAGATGAGATCTAGCGACGGATCCGGTCCAGTCGCAATATGGGCTGTATGGTTCAAAAGGCCACATGTGTTAACAAAGCTCAATCCAAATATGAGATGGGAAAGAGTGCATTGCAGATTGTGGCAACAGCCATGCCAAGGACTGGGGAGCTCTTACAGCTTTTGCAAACATGAAAGGCAGACGAAAAGTTTTTCTGCAGAGATTCCAAGCTTGGCTCACTGCGACTGGATGAAGCCGGCGCCTCACTGTCGATATCCATAGCGTCGCCTCCGTTGTTCACGGCAAAATCGCGGACTCCAACTTCCATATTTATACCTTCTGTATGCCGGTCATGATCGGTCCGTCTGTGTTCCGCCTGCTGTATGGCCGCGGCATTCATATTTGCTGTTTGCGCACCTGTGTCTGGAACTGCCGAGCCCATTGGCTTGTCTGTATGTTCAGACTCATCGAAGGAAGTCGCACCCGGGAAGTGCCCGCTCACACTGCTGGCCGGCGTCGGAAACGAATTCGCCGTACCTACCGTCGGTTGTTGCGAAGCTTGAGTGGACATCGGGGCAGAGGACGGGGGTGAGGAGAGGGTTGCGGATTGAGAGGTCGCCTGGTTAGGTGATGCTTGCGAGGATACAAAGTTGGTGGCATAGTTCTGAGCGCTTACCGACATCAACGGAGGTGATGTCGGAGTCTGTGGGATTCGATCGGACAAGGGAGCTGGCAACTGATTCTGCTTGAGAGCCCCTGCGGCGGGAGACGATGGTGATGGAGGTCCTACTCGAAATGATGCCGAGGAGGCGCGATCAGACATCGAGGACGGAGTGCAGGGTGAAGAAAGAGGAGGTTGGCCTAAGCCTGGGGCAGCCCGAGCCTCGCGACAGGGAGACCCGAATCGAAGATCTTCAACACAGCAGCAGATCACAGCAGATTCAGGCTATAATAAGCAGACGAGGAGATGGGGGGGAAACGCCGGTCGAGGTGCGCTCAAGCGGGCGAGCAGGACGTTCCACGACCGTCTTAAAAGTCACACATTCCAATGAACCGACACAGCACTGAGGTGGAATATCGGACAGCACCAGGTAGTGAAGTAAAGACCAGCGAAAGAGTGAAGGGCGTGGTCTGTGGTCTAAGTCGTGAATCGGCGGGGTGGGTAGGAGTTCGAGAAAGCGCTGGGATGGGAAACCCTTGGTCCGCAACTGGAGGAGAAACGGACGGCGAGATGTTGGATGACGGCAAGAGCCCCGGGCTGGCCACGTGACGCGCCCTCATTTCTTCGATCTTCCCTCTTTCGGCTTCCGCGCCCGTAATTCGGTATTATTACGCGCAAACAATACCGATACTCGGGCGTATTGTCGGGTAAAATACGGAGTATGCATCGGTTACGGAGATTCCCTCTTTCTCTCTCTTTTCTTTCTCTCTCTCTTTTCCTGTCTTTTGCTGTCCTTCTACCCAAGGTATTTCCTGCTTACTGTATTCACCCTGTTGGCCATTGCAGGTTTGGTCATCTAAACATTTCTTCCTGTGAATGTGATCTATGTATGCCACGACACGCATGGGCACAAAGCGCTTTACTAGCGGCTCTCGCTGACCCCCCTGTTGGGCGCTGGTCTAAACCAGGAGGGAAAACAATGGCAGAGCACCGCCCCCTCGGAAAGTATTACCTGGGGTCGTTGCAGAGTTTCTCCCGCAAATTTCCTTGCTTCTAGAACTAGAACTAGTGTACAATTTCCCCATCTATAGAATTTGTAAGTTGGCCTGCCGGGGAAGAGGGAAGCTCTGTGGCGACTTTCTGGTGCTCCCAAAGCCATGTTTTTCAAGCACCTAAAGACGTTGAATTAAGAGTTATAATTACTCTTCTACCAAAACCACTAATTGAACCCTTTAATCCCGAACCTAGTGATCGGAATCGACTCGCTCCAGACACCCAGATGAACCTCATCAACTTCCCAGCACGATGACCCTTGGGTATATTGAGATCCATGAATCCAAAATAATTATGGTAACACAATAAGAAGAAACACACCAAAAAAAACGTAAACAATGGCCCATGCAAATAAAGCACGACAAACACGCTGATTTGATTGAACCAAAGATGAAGCGAAGTGCCCTCGTAGAAACTTCAAAGAAGACTAACATGTCACGATTGGTAGAATGTCGCAGACTCTTGCACTAGTAACTGTGCTGAAACGTCAGGAATATTGTCTTCTAACGTTTCCATCAGCTCCATTTGCTCTTGGTGGCTGAGCGTCCTTCCTCGCCATGGGGGCATTGGGTATGCGCCATTAGTGTACTGGGAATATTGATCCCCTATCGTCTCAATCCAGTTCATGGGATCAACTGTCGCATCGACATAGGCTAAATGACTAGATGTTGTGGAGGCTAGGTTGAAATTGGGATCCCAGCCTGGCAAGCCAGGAACGACGGATGGAAAGGGGTTGTACGGGGTTGTCGGGTCGAACGGCAAGTCTGCATAGGAAGGTGTCGGTACATTGTAGGATTGGGGAGAACTGTAAGAGGGTTGTGTGGTGGTCGATACGGATTGCGGAGTGAGTTGAGCATCCCAGGATGGATGCTGCGCGGCCTTCAGTGATTCAGTGGCGATAGGTGATGAGGTTGACCCTTGAGAGAAAGAGAATGAAGGGTCTGCAGATGGTCCCCTTGAAAAGGTGCCAGCCGATGCGCTGCTCTCAGGGATTGAAGAATTCGCTGCACGAGCTCCCTGTGAGTGAAACGATGCTGACGTACTTGCAGGGCTCGAGACGGATAGCGGTGTTGTGACATCCTGCGAAGATGACGGAGTCGCATGATTTGATGGCGAATGGACAACGAAAGATTCCTCAGTAGCATATGCGCGAAGGCAAGCAGAAACTAGGCTCCTATAAAGCACTAAGGCCGATTCCACACCAGGCCATCTCTGTGCAGCAAGAACAATGGCCTCCAGTGCCACGCCGAGGTGGCCTTTGACTTCATCAATAGGGTGTTCCTTTCGGATATCAGGATAAGAGAGAGACCAAAGGATAGTGTTCAGGGCCATGAAAAGGGACTGGGTGAAAATCCATGTCAGATCGACGGATCCTGTGGCGATTTGTTCCCTCTGCATTGCTACATTGAACACAGACGCATCATAGCATTTCCGCGCAGCATCGACGGATGGCTCGGGCACTTGGGGAGAAGGCCGAAACATGAAGACAATCATGGTGTTTCGTCTTCCATGAAACCTATAAGAACCACATACAGATAAGCAGCCAGATTTAAAGATGTTCGATGCGGATCGTCCTCACCATTTTTCACTCAAGCCGCTACCCCCATCATTTTTGGGGCATGAAGCTACCCAGTAATCGATCTTCTGAAGCATTTGTGAAAACCATGGGTCTTGGTCGTCGACTGGTACATCGCGCTTATTCAGGTAAAGTGTCCGTCGAATCTCCGCCTGGAGCAGCCGCATCTTCAAGAAGTGAATAGCGATGCACTTTGGTAGGATTATTTTCGCTCCTGGTAGGATACCATCTCGAGTGATATACTTGTCTTCCACTGGCTCAAAGAACTTGACGTTGATGTGGTCGTGACAGACGGAGTAACAATTCGGGCGACCAAGGCTATGGGAAAGACCGTACTCCATGGATATGACAATCCAGAAAAGTCTTCTCCGCATATCGATTTCCAGAGGATCCAGAGTTTGCCCGCTTGGAGATTGAGTGATGGTCGATTCATCGGTAAGCCCTAAGTCTTGACACAACTTGACTGCCATCCCCACAACCCAGTATGCCGCTGTCCTTGTTGGTGTGAGCATTGAGTATTGGGCAATCAGGGCAAGGCATTGCAAAGATCGAAGGTCCATTCGCTTTAATGACGGTTCCAAGAATGGCAGAGCCGCAAGATAATAACTGTCCGCCAGGCCTGCATAAACAGGGCTCATCTTTTGCATGCTAATGGCTATCACCATGCGCAGCTGGAAATTATGACAGGGATCATTAGATCCGTTAAGCACCTCTTCGGCTTCCCGGCGGAAGGTAGGCTCGTGCAATGTCGGAAGCATTGCCTGGGCTACACGGCACGTCAGCCAAGACTGTACAGCTGCATAGGTTAGGATGTGAACGTACCCTTGACTACAAAGACATCAATAAGTCTGTACGTCATGTTCCTTAGGGGTAAATTAGGCTGTGGTGTCGAACTGATCATGGGATACACCTTCGACGTTGGTTTGGAACTCTCTTGTGCAAAGGCGTCTTTTATCTCCTGCGCTGTCATTTCAGGGACGACATCTTTGATACTTTTGGAATCCGTATTCTGTTTGGCCATTTCCATGACGAGGCGCGTGATCGCAATACCGCTGGACGGCCCCAGATATCTCGACTCATCATTCTCCTTGAAGCGAATGCGGCCTGCCCCGCGCACCATGAGCTCTGCGTCCGCTGCATGTTGAAACTCTCTCTCCACTTCAGCGAGCTCGCTCTCTAATTGGCGAGCTCTTTCTCGGAGTAAGACGATATAATTTCTTGATATTGTGCTTTTGCGCGCCGAATCGTAATAGACACACTTGGCGTTACTGCGTTCGCATGGCGAGCATCGAGGGATCCCGGGGTCACACCTAGATTTACGCTGCATAAAGATCAGAACCCCTGTCTCGAACCAGCGAGGGAAAAGTATGAGAGATGAATGGCAGAAGAAAGTGGAATCACCGATAAATAAGGGCAGCTATAGGATCAGAGTAACTACGTACCTGTCTGCACCGCGTACAAGCAGTCAAAGTATGCGCGATCCGGCTATCAGGGGCATAATCAGACGGTTCTGATATTTTTGAAGGAGAGTCTGTCCAAGGATTGGTGAATTGTGGGCGGGAGCTTGAAGAGTTTAAATGTGTGGCCATTGTGGTATGTCGTGCAGGAGCACCCCTATATTAGGTTGACCGAAGGTTTGCAAGTTTAGCCGAAAAGAATCATCAACGTTGCATTCTATGTCTCGCATTTAGCCTTGGAGAATTCAAAGCTTTGGAGAAGCCTGATCCGAGCGTCAGGCACACGCGACTGTGGAAGTTTGAAGGGGCACTTGAGGAACGAGCACGTTCGACATGTTCAGGGTCCGCTCTGACATGCACCAGCTGCTAGGGAGTAGGCGGCAATACCTGCACAGATCTCGGGGGGTTTTGTACAGGGTTGAAAAGCTCAGCTAGCACCTAACACGGATTCCGACTCAAGGTACCCATTCAGACATTGAAAAGAAACATAAGATATGCACTTGCGAATTTGAAATGGGGCGCAAAGGAGGGGGTGAGGTGGAAACAGAAGTGAAGCAGGCCTCGGTCCACCTCCCGCCTGGATCGACGGCACGCTAAAGAGCGCCCCGATGACCGACGTCGCACTTACCAAGGACTACGGACACCCACAGCTGCCGCCTGCGAAGACTGGCCTCGAAATTGACGGGTGGGACATCCAACGCGGTGGGCCACCCCTCCGTACCGGACAATTTCAATGGAATGAGCTTCGCAATCCCGATCAGTCAGGCTATTTACATTTCCGGTGGCAGTGAGAAAAAAAGAGCTTATACTCCGTAGTAGGTCGGAATTTTCAGGGACACGAGGATACATATACCGGTGACCTAGCACATAAAAATTATGCATAACCTTTCTCGGAGATCTGCAGTGGCGGATGATCTAGCAGCAATTACTGGGGTCACCTTTAATAAACTGAGAAGGGGGCAGGAAATTTTACCAGTACTACGGATACTACTACTAGCTTCACAGTTCACACACTAGAGTCATCTTTCGGAGACAAAACAAGAGGTAGCACGGTGTGAGGCTTGAAGTCATCAAACTACTACGGAGTACGGAGTAGATGAGTCGCGCTTCTCAAGTGCGCACAAAACGAACAGTGCGGATGACTTCCCAGTGGGACCAAGGAATAGATAGCCCTCAGGCTCGAGATAAGCCTCGCATCGATTGGTTGCCTGCTTTGGTCGTACATGGCATCGATACTACTATGACATAAGTAATGAAGAACGGAAAGGCCCTTTCTCTTTGTCAGATTCTCTCAGCAACGTAGTTCGGACCAGAGCCGACAAGTACTTAGCAACAAATCAAGGAGAGCCTCAGGAGAGACCCGCGGGACTAAGTTCCAGGGAGCCTAGACCTAGAGAAATAGCATTCCATATTAACAATTAACATACCATGGATGGATGCAGAGTCACGGAAATAGGGAAAGAGGCGAAGAGGATCTTAACGCCATGGTCGGCACCAGATTGTTGGTTCATCTGATCCAAGCTTCGGAGAGCTATCCCAAAAGGGTATATGGGTAAGCACGAGCGGGTGTCTGCAAATGCCTCTAAGGAGTTAGAACCTCTGCTATTTATTGGTGTTGATCAACTAGTCATGCCTTAGTGAAAAGTACTCACTACTGTCATGAGTGAGGACTTTGAAGACCTACAACCCTGTATTGACCAGATCAACCATTCAAGAAGTGCTCTAAGGAGTACAGGACGATAGATTTTAGGATGATAGTAGATACTACTTAGTTTATCAGTATTTTACAACTAATACCAGACTCTGTTGGAAGATTGATTGAGTGATTGGCTTACAACACCTATGAGACTATGAGTGGGCAAGAGAGGGTGTAAACTAAGTAGTTTAGCGCCCCAAGCAACAAAATTCGATGCAAGGATTTTGGTTGCATAATTCCAGCCACTGCGACATCGGCAGGTATTGCTAGAGACAGATCATCTGTTGCAACATATCATGACACTGACGAGCTCATGAAGTCTGAACTACGTATCCCTTTCAATTATTCCAGGGCGTCCGTGTCGACATTCTTTTTGCCCCCTGATAAATAAGCACTCTTTTTTTTTTTTTTTTGTTTTTCGGGGGAGTGGGCACCACTGTAGATAACTACTAAATAGTACTGCTCTTTTCTGTTCTGGACCGGCCAAGTGCCGGGGTGTAGCAGCATGAAGATCACTAATACGGACACCGTACTAGCACCGGCTGACCGAAGCTTTCCCGCTAGATTATGCATAATACTCAAGCGGACTCCTCGAGTGAGATGTAGTTTTGAGCTGATAACACATATGAGGTAGAGGCTGAATTTTGGCTTCGACAAGCACACTCTCGTCCCGACTCCTTACCAAGAAAGTCACGTAGGGAAAAAATCCAGCCCCCATTTGCGCGTGGGGGAGGTGGGGTCCATATTGGGGGAGCAATGGGAAAGGAGGGGTGCGAGCAGGAGCCAGCCTTGACCGGGAAATGTTTGGGTGGCACCCAATGACAAGTAGCCGCCCACAAGCAAGACCGTTCGGGCCAGATGTCCGTGGTGGTGCTGATGGTGCTGGTGGTGCCCGGGCGGGTGGTTACCTTACAAATGTTTTGATAAGAACAACCACCACCCTTCCCCTCCCATTCACCCTTCGAATCTCAATTACTACCACTGGTAGTTCAACTTTTCGAAAATTTTGCGAGTCTATCGACTGCTAGTACAGACTAGAATATTCAGAAATCAGTCTTTTTCGCGAAAGCGCCATCAGTGGACCACAAGAATAAAGGCTAATAAGGGAAGGCCTGCCGAACGGTTAACGACTAAGGTACTTCCTAACTTGACTTTAGTACTGACTAGGCATACGGGGCTGACGGGTACGGTACGAACCCCCCTGCTTTTGCACTAGCTCGTGACCCTAATTGCGTACCAGAGCTTGCGGTACTTGCTTGCCTTTTCCTCCCTTCCCACCCCTCTACGACTGGCTCATCTGCTCCCAAGTCCAGACCTAGTAGCCGCTAGGTTTTGAGATACTGAGACCTTTCGCTTAAAGGTGATTTGTCTCTTGCTTTTTCTGTTTTTCTTGTTTCACAGTGTATTTTGTCTTTTCCGACCATTATACCCACAACGGTTGTTCTGCTTGGGAAACTTTAGCACCCGTCAGCCCTCTCTGTGCTCGGGGCAGTTGACCCCCTCTCGCTACTTTGCCCCGTTCAGCCAGCCTCCCCCGCCAGGTTCCGGGCTAACCTGATAGCGCTAGTGCCTGGTGAGTAATCTGGCTCTGAGTTCTAGTCCTTAAAGCCATATACAGAAGCCAAGAAGAAGAAGAAGAAGTTAAAAAAGGAAACATGGAGTTGGAAACTTCTGTTTCCCCCAACTACTCTGCCAATGTATTTTAATTAGTTGAACGGCGATACACGCGTTATATCCGATGCGAGGATCTCTCGTTGACACCGCCGAGTACTGTCTGCATGCTAATGATCCTGAACAGATATACGTCTGAGAGCCTCTTTTGTCTACAAAGCGACTTGTGCTTTTCATCCCTCCTTCTCTATTCCCAAGGTAGGTACCTATCACGGTCTGTCCATATTGTGTTGTCATGAGTTTAACAGCGTGGCCGACAGGGCAACACGCGAGCCCAAGCTAGCCTTTCTCCTGTTGAATACTGTTCCTTCACTAGTGCGACAAAGAGAATATGTATAATTAGCATGTCGGCTACTTCATTTTTGGAAAAGCCCCTCCTCAAAGTCAGTCGACCAGTGGCTGCTTGCTCAAGATGTCGAACAGCCAAGATCAAATGTGACGGGAAGCTCCCGGCCTGCTCCGCGTGCGAAAGAGTTGGGAAAGCTAGCACCTGCTCTGGCGCAAGTGATGAATTCGCTAGAGGAAAGGAAAGAAGCTATGTCGCCTCTTTGGAGGGTTATTGCGAAAGACTCGAGAAGAAGATTGCAGATCTTCGCCGCCTCAAATCGTCATTATCCGTGGATGAAAGGGGTGTCGCCCATCAAAGTTCAATTACCTCCATCTCTTCGACAGGTACTGTTGCACAGGAAGGTGGCAAGGAAGTGACTGACATTGATGACCTCGTTGGTGATTTTGGCTTCTTGTAAGTTGTCGCTGGGATTAGCTTGATGTTTCGCGAACTGACCTTCATCAGGTCCGTCAATGCGACTTCGAGAGACTTTCATGGAATTACTTCGAATACCTCATTCGCCAATCTGCTTCTGTCCCTGTCACAAGCTGAGTCGATACCAAGAATTTCAGCGCCGTCATTACCGCCACGCCATGAGATTATGCCCTTGCTGCAGCATTATTTCGACAACATCTACATTCAGCTTCCATTTTTCGTCGAAACGAGCTTCTGGACATCTGTGGATGCGGTCTACCAAGCTGGGGGTCGCTTTGCCAAGCCTTTTGACAAGTGGATCTTGCATATGGTCTTAGCCACTGCGTCTGCGTCTATCTCCCTGGAGATCGGTGATAGAAGTCATCACAGAGCGTTATCGCATGTTTCAATGGCGATGAACCAGGCCGAGGATGTCATTCGTCCCGGTACTATAGCTGGTATCCAGTCAATCCTGCTGCTTGCCCAATATTCCTTATTCGACCCCCAGCACTTTCGCAGCTGGTACTTGGTAGGGATGGCTGTCAGAGTAATGGTCGATCTAGGCCTGCACCAGGACCCGCCTTTGGATGTCCAGTCAGCGTCAGAGCAGCTGGACCTGCGCCGCCGTGTGTTCCATTGCGTCTACTGCTTGGACAGGTGCGTTGAATATTTCCAGACCCGCACTCGATGATATCTGAGCTAACGAAGGTACTCAATTCCACTTTTGCAGAGGGTTAAGCACTGCCTTCGAAAGGACCTTCTCATTTTCAGACGACTCCGTCGATGTTGATTTGCCGTCTTCTGCCACGTCCCTAGGGGCTTCGCTAACCGAGAAGAGCCATATATTTTTACGGAGTTCGGAGCCTGCGTGGCACATTGTCAGAGTCCGGCAGATACTGTCGGAGGGTTACCAGAGAAAGTATTTCCATGAACACGAGACTTCTCTCCAAGCTCCGGCCTCGACGTGGGCTCTCTGCTCAAAAGCATACGAGTGGTTTGATAAAATCCCGAGTAATATACCAAACCACTTCCCCATCCTGTACCGATTGGAGCTATCATACACAATAGTCATGATTCTGTCTGCCGGCGACGAACAGACCGCATTATGTGATTACAGCAGGATTGTCCTGTTCCATTGCTGTATGCGGTACATTAACGAACTTTATGGGGTGCTGAAAAACCCTGCCTGGCTGCCCTTGATGACCTTCCTGGATATCCAGAGGACGTATCAAGTTGGTCGACGATTCATACGAGATGTAACGGAGAACCATGACCTTCTCTTAAACCCGTCGCTACCCGCATTACCCACCATTCCTCCGGAGACCCCGGAACAGCTGTTATTGAGTGGTGAAGATTGTATGAGCTTCTACGCGCGCGCCTCGGAATGTCTTTCTCAAATCAACAATCTCCTCCAATATGGCGCAAGCAAGTGGGGTGCGACCGGCATATTTGGAGAATTCCAGCAAATGTCCGAACCCGCCCGGAGCCATCTATTACATGCATCGGTCCCATATATGGCGGGTTCTGGGGCCTATATGGCTGGCTACTCAACGTTGGTGCCTGCAGGAACAGGATACCTAGGGTTTGACATTGGTTGACCTGGCCCTCGGCGAGGGCCAAGGCAAGGGATGTCTGCTTCACGGTTGCCCAATAATGCCATATTGTATGTCCCTGTTTTTGGTAATATTGTATGAATTTCTTTTCAGACTACACATGCTATATTTGAGCGAGGTAATGTTGGATAGCGATAGTACTCGGGAGAAAAGTGCCCTTACTTCTACTTGTATTGTACCTCGATTTTCTTTCTTCTTTTCTAATTGCTCTGTGTAGTTCCTCCAGAGATCGCATGTACTTGAATGACAGTCGTTGGCAGGGAGAACTCGGGCAGGCCCTACAGGCTACGAGAGTCTCCCGGTTGCGGATAAGAAGACGAAGTGTTGTGCTGCAAGGGCTGCAAACAGCCACACCAAGGGGCCGATCGCGTCCAGCCATGTGGGCTATCATCTCTCCACTTTTTCCCCCCAAGCGATGAGCATTTGAGAAAATGCACGGGAACATCAGTCTCCGTACTCGGTGTATGTGGCTCGGGATATGATCCTAAGCGATGCTGGTGGACCCCAGTGATCTACCGGCCAATCGTTCATTGGGGAGGAAGACCAAGAGTGTGGCTGGTGAAGATCGGAGCCAGTTGACCGCACCATAAGCTTACGGTACTACAGCTAGCTAGCTAGTCGCAATCTGATTAGGTTCTGTATCCAGGCTAATGGAGTGTGAAAGACAGATTGAACAGGCAAACAGACACGCGTCAAGTACACGCTTGACATACTGAACCTTTTGAGCCCTCCCTTACTTCTCGAGCCATTTTGGAAACCCGTCCCTTTCCCCATGGAAACTGTTCCCAAAATTAGCACCAGGCACCGTACTCATACCGTAGCAGTAAGTGAGTACACAGTCCTTAATTAAGCATATACCAAGTAGAGTGTCAGAAGGGCAGAGACAGATACAGAGAGAGAAAGATAGAAGCGAGTAGAGAGAATACTCGTGACGTCACAGTGATGCATCGCGGACAGTCAATCACCTTAACACAGTCGTACTTTTTCCTAGAATAATAATGTCCAGTGTAGTAGCCGCCGTATTCACTTTTACTGGGGCAGGACTAGTCCTTTGCACTAAGTCGCAGTGGAGGGTGGGCGATTACCCACAGTCACCCCATAAGGCAGAAGCTTAAGCTTGCTTTTTTTCGTCAAAGCCGGTTGATGAGTGAAAAGTATTTCCGCAATTCTTTGATGAGGCCACGCAGAGAATCCGCTTTCTTTCTTTCTTGTCTCTTATGAATTAGATTTCGGATCTGCCACTTATTTCCCAACCTATTGTTGATGGACTCGATTTGTGGGGCGCCCGTAAAAGCTAAGCTGCCCGCACCTCAAGGATGGGATGAGGTTCTCCAGAAATGCAGCTGCTACACACAATCTGAGTCTATGGAGTATTCTATCTATCTATAGTAGTACTGGCTCTCCTGAGTCCTGACGTGGATGGATCACATGTTCCGGTCGATCGTTTCCATGGCTCTCAAGTCTTCAATGCTCCCTCTCGCGTGCATGCAGAGAGCACTTCAGTCCTTCGTACTGTGGGATGAATCCATTAGCTAAGACACCAGCTGGCTCACCTCGACGACTCGCTAGAAGGGCTAAAGTAGGGAGTCGTAGGGATGATCCGCACAACATCCAGGCTCGTAGCGCCGATCCTGAATGGATGGCGGGCCAGATCTTGAGCTGGCGCGTCCGCCCTTGACTTCATCGCTCGGCGCGATGATGATCTCATCGTCGTACAAAACTCAATCCCCCTTCTTTCTCCCACCCCCTCCCCCCTCCTATATGCTGTTTATCTCGACTAAATCCTTTTCAGGAACCAGACACAAACCCGGACTCGGCGCACATCTTCCTCTTCACCTTCGCCTGTTCTGCTCGTCACCACGACACCATGACGTCAAGCAGGTGCGCTGGCCCAAACTGGCAGGCACCACCCGCGCCCATTACGCTCCTGCCCTTTCGCTGCATGCGTCTGTCGTATTTAAATCCGTAGAGAACTTCGTAGTAGCTCCTTCCCTCCTTCGATCCACTCGTCGTTTTGATTGATACCACGATTTCTTTCTGCGTACATTCTTCCTCTGCCCCCTTGCCCTCTGACACTTGCTACTACGACTACCACTACTACTTACATTGTCAACCTAATACCCCATCCGTCCTCGGCGTCCTTCATTCCGGAGATACCCAGCGACGCGCTTTTTTTTATCCCTTGTTTGCAGTTTCAAGAGAAGATCAGCCTTGTCGTCTGCTTATCGTCTTGTCGTGCACTTTATCTTACCTTGTTTAATCTCTGTTCTGTCTGTCTTCCAGATACCTGACCCCGGATCTTGGCCAGACGCCCTGAACCTGCTGGCCTGTGGTCCCCCTTGCGACTGCCTACTTTCCCAGATACATCACACTTAAGCACAAGAAAAAAAAAGTTTCTTACTTGGCTTTCGAGCCTTTGTAGACGTCAATTACAGCCAGTTAATCTGGTGATCTTGCCGCAATGTCGTCGAAAGCAGTCAATCATCCGCTGAACACCAAGCAGAAGGAACAGGTATCTCACCATTTCAGTCTCCTCGAAAACTAGAAGCAGAGCCACTAACCCGAATATTGTCCAGGATATCAACCAGAAGCTGCAGCTTTATGGGATCTATCAAGGTAAATTGAACACAATTGCTTACGTTCCTGCATATCCGTGCTAATGGGACACTATAGCCTTCAAGAATGGCAAGCTTCCATCGGTGAGTGACGTGATGCAACCTTTAAAGTTGTGCTGCCTGCTGACAATGAGACCATCCATCATAGAACAAACAATGCGACGTAGCTCTGAACAGTGCTCTCAAATCCAAGGCTCTCTCATCGCCGTCCCAGGAGCTGTCTGCTGAAGGGCAGACCCTCGTCCAAGATCTCCGGCATGTTATCGAACATGCTAAGAAGCTTATGCTGAGCAAGAACGAGGGTCAGCTCTTGCAGGAGTTCCTTTGGGAGGCACAGACTGTCTCTTCGAGTGATACAGAGAAGCCAGGTCTGCCTGTGGGGAGGGATTCGGCCCAACAAGACGGTCAGGAAGCCTTGGAGGGTCTCAAGACCCTTGGAAGACTCCTGATCACTAATGGGGAATTCAGAAAGCTATGTAAGTTGACCTGCTTCTTGACAGGGGGAACATTGAAACCTGACATGATTGTCCAGTGAACGATGCTATGACTCTTGCGCGTGATATGGCTGGTGATGTCTCTCAGAAGGCTGCAAACAAGCTGAGGCCATCGGAGGAACAACTTTCCCAGATTGATGAGCCAGCTGAAGAGAACGTGTGGCACGAACAGCCTGATTTCTCCAAGCACAAGGAATCCTTCAAATCTCGCTTCAAGAAAAACAAAGACGTGAGTTTCTCTTGAGTCCATAATGCCGTACCAAGTGACTCACATATGGACAGGAGGGTAAGCAGGAAGTCGTCGGCACTGCAACTCAGGCTGCTACCGGTGGCCAAGAACCTTCCTCCGTATCCGACGTCGACGCCCGCGCTGGTGTTGCTGCTGGCGCAGGAAGAGCCCAGGAGAAGATTTCGGAGAATGTCCCTGAAGAGGCCAAGGGTCGTACTCGTGAATACAAGGACAGGACCAAGAGTTACTTGTCAGAAAAGGTGCCCCAAGAGCGGCGGGATCAGACTATATGGCGGTTGAAGAAGATGGTCATCGAGATTCAGGGCCATTCCGATTGTAAGTTATTATCCAGCGATATGCACCCACAGGCGGCCGACTGACTGTGCAACAGACCAACAGGCAATTCGGACCCTTCTTTCGATGGCTGAAAAGTATGGTTCCCACGGACGGAACTTGTCTCAGCAGGGCGCTGGTTCAGTCCAGGGCTTCCGAAGTGGCGATAAGATCCAGAGAATGGAGGCCAACCTTCGGGTACGTCAGTCGATTTTGTCGGTTTAACAATGACTAACCTCTGGTAACCAGACTTTGATTGAACGTTTTGCCAACCATACGTCCTTGGACAATCTCTTTGACTCACTGGACAACATTTACCGAGACGCAGACAGGGACCCTGAGCTGAAAGGATGGTTCAGAAACATGGACACCTTCATCCGGTGAGTACGCGAATGTAAAAGGGACCTAGGTGGTGTACTAATTATTTCACAGGAAAACCCTAACAGAGCAAGGCTATATTATGGATGATGATTGCAATCGCCAGTGGGACCAACTCACTGATCATGGCCGTTACCTCCTGCGTGAGCGCTATAGGGATCATACCGATCGCATTCTTGATGAGCTTAAGTTTCTTGGCGATCAGTTCAACAAGGATCCTCAGAATAAGGCATTTGGCGATGCGATGCAAAAGCTCTTCGATGACCTTGGACGCGACAACAGCGGCAACATCGCCTTCAAGAAGCATCTCGTCAGGGACATTCGGGATGTCATTCTACCTGAAGTTCTTGAAAATGTCCGCTATGTCCCCGTTCCTCGTATCGAAGTGTCTGATCCCGCGGCCGATGTCGTAAGTATACCTGGATTGTCTTATGCTGAGTTTGCGGCTAACTGTTCAAGGTTGTGGAAAACCTCGTCATTGAGAGCGATAACTTGATGCCGAATGTTGTGGAATTTGGCAGCGACAATTACTTCCGCTGGGGACGCAAGAAGATCAGCAGCAAGAGGGACAATAAGGTTAGTTGATCCCTGTATTGGTCAATCTGTGAGAACAATGCTGACGATATGTTCAAAGATTATGATTTCGGTGTCTGGAATTCAAGCCGATCTCCGGGGTAAGTGAACTGTTCTTACTGTCGTCGTTCGATCTGCAAATCTTACTGACACCCCCTCTCCAGATGTGAGCTACTATGTCAACAAGAAGCAGGGGTTCCCTGCTATCACGGACACTGGTATCATGGACATCTTTTTGGGCGGCGAAGGCTTCGGATTTAAGATCGCAGCCTCAACTGCCCAAAAAGAAGATCGGCAGAACTATATCAAATTGGACAAAGTGACTGTCAAGATTGACTCCCTCAATGTTAAGTTGAAGAAGTCAAAGCACAAGACGCTGTTCACGGTCTTCAAGCCATTGCTGTTCCGTGTTGTCCGTCCAACTCTGCAAAAGGTAATCGAGCAGCAAATTCGGGACGCTTTCGCTAAGGGAGATGCCTTTGCCTACGAGATTCACAGTGAGGCAAAGAAGGCGCAAGAAGCTAGTAGCCAGGATCCCGCAAACGCGCCCAACATCTACTCCCGCTATCTGGATGCTTTCCGCGCCAGGAACGAGGACAAGAAACGAAAGGCACAGGAGATCGCCAAACGTGACACCAAGGTGCAGACAGCTACAACTCTGCATGATTCTCTCTTCCCCGAGATCAAGCTCCCTGGTGGTATCAGTACCAAGGCCACTGAGTACAAGGAACTCGCGATGAAGGGAGAACGCTGGGAATCTCCCATCTTCAGCATTGGAAGTGCCTCAGAGTCTTCTGATATCCCCAAGGCGGGCGACATTACTCGCAAGCGGGAATCACCTGCCGAAAAAGGTGGTGTTGATGGAGTAACTAATGGAGGGGCTAGGAACGGCAGAATCACGAACGTCAATCAGACAAATGGAGGAGTCACTAATGGGACTACAGCTATCACCCAGAATGAAAAGGTGACCAATGGAGGTGCGGAGCCTGTGGATGGTCGAGTGACAATCGGCAAGCACGCTATTTCCGGGACCAATGGACATAGCAATGGACATACCAAGACGTATGACCATGCAGCCGCGTCCCAGAAATTCTCCGATGAAGTCAACCAAGCGTTCAGTGACGGGAACGTTGGCGGTAATGCTCGCACCACAGTTCCAGGCGTCGAAACTGCCTTCAACCCCCAGACCGCATAGGTCAATCGTGCAAACCCGGCATGTGTTCCAAATGCTCATACACGCTAGCCAAGTATTTCTTTTGTCATTGTTTTTATCCTGCCTGTACTGTTTTTGATACCTTATGACGTTGTCGACCTGTCATCTTCATTTGTTGTACGAACCTAATGCTTTTCTTATCAGCATATGTGTGTTAGTAGTTAATGATTAATCCAACGTGATATCCTGCGATAATATGGCTAGACAAGCAGTATAATAACAGTGACAGTAGAAAGTTGTATATGTCACAAGGACTAGGTTTGCTCGTTACAATGCTACAAGCATTTGATGAGGGATTAGCTATGAAGAATCGAACGAACCAATTATTACCCCTTGTATTTGAACCTTGCTTCTAGACTCTATATATTTTCAATAGTTTGTTTCCTTTTTTTTACCTGACCTATTCATTCAATCATAAACTTCCATTACATCTGCTCAAAGTACTTTTCCCAGCCAAGCTCCCGCAGCTTAGTACCCTTCAATTCCATGTTCTCAGCCCGAGCGCTCTCCGCATAGGCCTCAACCTTGCGCTGGATAGCCGGGTCGAAAGCACCGAGGATGCGGGCGGCCAGGAGGGCGGCGTTGATGCTGTTGTTGATACCGACGGTGGCGACGGGTACACCTGTGAAGACATGGTTGTTAGATCGGACGCAATGCAATTTGATTATGATATGCAGGGGAGACTGTGTATATGCTATCCTTATGTACGCATGCATGCATGCAGTGGCAGTACATAAAAAGAGCATAGGGGAGGGGAGAGATAGGGAAGTTAAGGGAAACTACTCACCCCGAGGCATCTGCACAATGCTGTACAGACTATCAACTCCATCCAAAGAGCTACCCTTGACCGGCACACCGATCACCGGCAGCGCGGTATGAGCGGCCGACATACCGGGAAGGTGAGCGGCACCTCCTGCGGCAGCAATGATGACCTTGATGCCACGGGCGGCGGCATTAGCAGAGTACTCGGCCATGTAGGTAGGGGTGCGATGAGCGGAGGTGATCTCCACGTCGGGCTCGACGCCGAAGTAGTCCCGCAGGAGCTTGAGACCCGGCACCAGGGTCTTGAGGTCACTGTCGGAGCCCATGATGACTGCGACGGAGGGGGCGGGCTTGGAGACGCCGGACTTCTGGGGCTTGGAGCGGACGTCGCTGCGCTGGGAGCGGATCTCGTCGACGACGTCGATGAGCGGTTGGATATGGGATTCGGCTTCGTGCATGGTCGGAGCGGTGACTGTGACGTGGCCCATCTTGCGGCCGGGTTTGGCGGCGCCCTTGCTGTAGAGGTGGATGCTGGCGTTGGGGATGGAGAGGGCGCTTTCGGCGGCCTTGAGGTGGGTGTCTGGGGCGGAGCCGCCGATGATGTTCAGCATGATGGAGGGTTGACGGATTTGGAGGCTCTGAGGGGGGATGGGGAGGTCGAGGATGGCGCGGATGTGGGCTTCAAATTGGGACATAGGGCAGCCTTCGATGGTGTAGTGGCCGGAGTTGTGGATACGGCTGGCGATCTCGCAGAGGAGAAGGCTGTCGTCTTCCAGGAGGAACATCTCCACGCCGAAGACACCCTTGCCTTCGAAGGCGGAGACGGCTTTCCGGGCCAATTCTTGCGCTTTGCGGTTGATGGCGTCGGAGACGTTGCGGGCGGGGGCGTAGACGAGCTTGCAGATGGAGTCTTCTTGGACGGTTTCAACGGTGGGGTAGGAGAGGACTTCGTCCTTGGTCTTGACAACCATCACGGCGAGTTCCTGGGGTATGGGGTGTTAGACGGTGATGGTGGTGGGTCGGTTGGTGTGGAGGTGGGGGGTGGGATATACCATCTTGAAGTAGGCCCATTTCTCGGCATAAAGAGGGCGACCCTTGAGGAACTCGAGGGCCTCGGGGATATCGTGAGCACCGCGCACGTGGAAGTTTCCTAGTGAATAAGTAAACTGAGTTAGTGGTGTTTGGTGGTGGATAGTAGAATATCAATTGGGGCAAGGAGGTGCGAGTGACTCACCACGTCCATCATAGGCCATGGTCTTCGACTTCAGCATCAAGGGGTAACCAAGCTCCTCGCCAACCTTGGCCAATGCTTCGGGGGTGTTCTCAGCGAGCTCGCGGTGCTCAGCCATGGGAATGCCATATTTGCGGAGGTGTTCCTTCTGGTTGTACTTGTTCTGGATGGTGCGGATGGCCTGCCAACTGGGCTCGATGCGGACCTGCGAGGCGATCTCCTCCAAGGCATAGGTATCGACGTGCTCAATCTCGGCGGTCACGACGTCGCAGTTCTTGGCCAGTTCGCGGACGGCTTCGCGCTCCTTGAAGGAGCCGGTGACATGGTCATCGTGGGAGCTAATCTGCTTAGCCGGGGAGTTCTCCGCATCAAGGACGTTGCACTGGATGTTGAGGCGGTTGGCCGATTCGACCAGCATACGGCCCAATTGGCCTCCACCGAGGATTCCCACTTTGCGGGAGTTCCACATATTGAGTCGAGGAGATATAAAAGACGAGGGAGAAAAAGGAGTTGGACAGACACCAGCACGCACCAGGCAGGGGAATATCTGGGGAAGAGAAAAGCAGCCCCTCCACGGCGGAGCAAAAAATCCGCCCGATAACCGTCACGTGTGCCAGTGATAAGCGGCTGGCGGGCCCAATCAGAGCCTGCGGTTGCCGGGGGAGCCGCCGTCCCCGCGTGTCCAGATCGAGCCAATGTCAATTCCGCCCGTCATTTGCTGCTCTTCCTCTGCATCTCTCCCCTTGGGCCTTGTCGCATTTCACTTCGCTGGGCGCAGAAGTGTTGGATCATGTCGCTGGGTAAGTTTGAATCTACAGTCAGTGCTGGAACGAAACTGCAATGCTGCTCTCGTCCTTATTGTGGCTTGCGCCATTTGCTTTCTCATCATGATGAGCTTGCCAGGTACCGCTTGAAGCTCCATCCAGCTAACTGATCATGCGATCGCAGACGAAGAAAGCCTCGAGATGGTCGCCAATGGCGGCACGATGGACTAGTATGTCAACTCGCGCCCCAAATATGCATCAACAATACAATCGGAGCTGACATTCTCCGTTTTACTCCAGCGAGAAATGGCCCAGCATGGTCGAGCCCCTACTTGAACGATTGGAATATGTGCGCAAACCTCCCTACCACGTTAACAATCACTTACCAACTAATGGACCTCGCATGCAGATCATATACAACGTCTTCCCAATGCCGCGGATCCCTCCCGACCTTCAACATCAGCCCGGTAATCCCACCGTCCCCACAACGACACCATCTACGAGTCTCCAGCCCTCCACACAGCCCGAACTCTCATCGCAGCAATCCTCCGCCACCGAGCGTATCCCCGACTCTCAACTCCAGTCCTCGCAAGGCTCCTCTCTGCCCGAACCCCTCCAACACCACCTGAACTCCGTCAAATCCACCTTGCGATCCCTCTTCGCCTCAAAACCACCACACACTATCCAACGTCTCGCTGAACTAATCGTCCGCCCCACTGCCCACTACCGCACCCTGCCCGCATATCTTCGCGCCGTCGACCGCGTCGTCTGTGTCACCAGCAACGCGGAGATCTTCCCCCTCCACTCGACACACCATGGCGCTGCTCCCCAGCCCAACGGCGCGGTTATCAACGGCGCCGATACCGGCCTCTTGTTCCCGGACCATGCGCTCGGCAGCGATGAATCTCTAGGTGGAGCACTTCTCACTCCGATCCCGTGGTTGAGTAATGACCCTTCGTCGCCTGAACATGAAGGCGAAAGCGGTACACTTATGGGGGATACTGGGTTCCCTACCCAGGTGGTGGAGAACACTGGTGCTGAGCAAGGACACCAGCAGTTGGGGTCTGTTCCTTCTACTGCGGAGACAGCGACGGTAGTGACAGCAGATACGAATGGAAACGAGGGTGCGAGTGAGCCTCCGTCGGCTGAAGCACTGGAGGATATTCCGCATGCAAGAGGCCCCTCTGTAGTCGGGGTGGAGGATCTGGGGTTACAGGATGGTAGGGGCGTGGAGATGGATCTCTCGAGTGGCGGGGATGGAGCGCCGGAACTGCAGGCTGCTGGACAGGAGGGTTCCCAGCAGCAACCGCAGCCGCAGCCGCAGCAGGAGCAGGAGCAGCAGACTACCGGTCAGGGTGAAGAAGAAGAGGGTACTAAGCCGACGGCAGATGGAGATGGAGATATTTCCCTAGATGATGTCAGAGCTCCGGAGGAGAACGTTTCAGTATCTGAGACGGTGAACCAAGATCAGCAGCAGGCGTAGCTTTTGGGATGATGTTCGTATGATATGGTATTCATAATCTATTAGCGTGTCGTGCTTTGTCTTGTCGTCGCGCGCATTACAATTCTTTTATTTTGGGGACTTTGCCTGCTAGCTAGCTTACATTGTTAAATCATGATTGACGACAACTAAGTTATGACTTGACTTTGACTACTATGGTTGTCATGTACTTGCGTCTATTACTGTTCTCTTTTCTCCTACTATGAAAGACAAATGAGTGAGTATACATACTTGCATGACTACTAAAGTACCAACGTAATTTATCCATCCAGGCTTGATCCGATTGAGTTTCATTCATATACTGTGCAGCACATACAAAACCACGACACACCACAATATCCCATCATGAACAAAATCCAAGTCAACAGATAGATAAAGATAGCATATATTCATCATTAGGAGGTCATAACATCCAAAACACCAATCATGCAATATAGAGAAATATATAGTAACTCCCAACATATAGATTATTCATTATAAGAAAAGAGAAAAAAAAAAACCGAAAATGGGTAGGATAGATCAAACCGGCGGCTCCACCGTCTGAAGAGGAACATAGAGTCCCTCATCGGCATTCGGGCCTCTCCTCTTCCTACCTGTCACAAACGACCAAGTATCAGCGACGAACTCCCGGGCCCAGGAGGACGAGGACGAGCGTCTGTGGGAACTAGATCCAGTGACTGATAGCGTGGCTTCCCACCAGCTCTTCTTGGAGGCACTGAAGCTGCCGTCGGATGATGATGACTCGATGTCCTTTTGTAGCTTTTCGGCATCCATCCAGCCTGGTCGACGCCAGAATTTGAGGAGCAGGCTGCTCACGACGACGGAGACACTGGATAGCGCCATCGCGGCGCCAGCGGCCATCGGGGGTAGCATGAACCCAAATGGGAGGAAGAGACCCATTGCAAAGGGGAGACCGATGACGTTGTAGAGACAGGCCCACATGAGGTTGAGCTTGATGCGGTTGAAGACCGAGCGGGAGAGAGACAGACTGGCCGGCACGGAGAGGAGGTCGTCGGGACGCATGAGAACGATGTCTGCTGCTTCGACGGCAACGTCGGTGCCGGAAGCCAGGGCGATACCTACGGATGCGGTGGCTAGGGCGGGAGAGTCATTGATGCCATCGCCGACCATGGCGACGCGGTCGCCGGAGTCTTGCATCGAGGCGACGATGGATTGTTTGTCGGATGGGGAGACGGAGGCGTGGACGGCCTCTGTTGAGATCCCCACTGCAGAAGCGATGGATAAGGCAGTAGCATGGGCATCACCTGTAATAAGGGAGGTTTTGATCCCCATACGGTGTAGAGCGGCGACTGCTGCTGGTGCGGTCACCTTCACGGTGTCTCGAAGCAAGATGGAACCAGCGTATTGACCATCAATGGCGACGTGGATCTGGGTGATACCGGCAGGGATCTTGGACTTTGTGGCGATGTCGGAGTCATCTGGTTCAGCGGTTTCCGGGACGGAGACGTCCCTTGACCGCAGGAATGCGAGATTTCCAACCAGGACACGATACCGGATGCGCTCTGCACTGGATGTCGGCTCGACTAACGCGGAGATTCCCTTGCCGACGCAAGCTTCAAGGTCACCCAAGCTGCCAGGCAGGCCATCTCCTGGATGGCCCGATTTAGACTGAGCAGCGGTAAAGATGGCTCTGCCGATGGGGTGTTCGCTGCTCATTTCTGCAAGACCGACGATCAGCCACCAGAGTCTGCGGCGCCAGTCGTTTGACGACCAATGTGGCTCGATCTTAGCTTCAGCAACACTCATTTTGCCCGTAGTCAAAGTTCCGGTCTTATCAAAGACAACGTGGTTGATCTTGGTAGCAGCTTCGAGGACGGCGCCGCCTTTGACAAGGATACCTTGCTGCGCACCCACTCCAGTGCCGACCATGACAGCGGTAGGGGTGCTGAGACCGAGAGCACATGGGCAGGCGAAGACAATAACCGAGATGCAAAGTTTGAGACAGACCATGAACTTGCCTCCGCTTTCTTCAGACAAGAAGATCTTCGGAGGGTGAGGTAAGATATGGCTCATGAACATCCAGCCGAAAAATGTTACGAGACCAAGACTGATGATGGCGGGAACGAAGTAGCCTGCAACAACATCGGCCATGCGTTGGATGGGAGCCCGGCTGGTTTGAGCATCTTGAACCAACTTGACAATCTGGCTCAGCTGAGTGTCCTTGCCAGCCCGAGTAACCTTGAAGTCCATGGAACTAGTGCCGTTGACCGTGCCGGCGATGACAACACTACCTTTGCCCTTGTGGATGGGCAATGCCTCACCAGTAATCATACTCTCATCGACATAGCTCTCACCACGAAGGACGATGCCATCAGCCGAGACCTTATCACCAGGGTGCAGAAGCACAATATCTCCTACTTCGATGAGCTCCGTTGGGATCACTTTATACCCTGGCCCTGCGCGCTCTTCGGTGGCCGAGGATGTGTGCTCCTTTGACTTTTCATTGGGGGCTCCCCATTCCTCTGCGAGTTTCTCCGCCGCTATCGGGTCGTCATAAATGGTGGTCATGGACGGCGCAAGGGACATAAGCCGGGAAAGGGCGGCAGAGGTTTGGCCCTTGGCCCGATTCTCCAACCACCTTCCGAGCGTAATAAAGGTTATGAGCATCGTGCTTGTGTCGAAGACTGTACTTGGTCGCATATCATTCTCCGACAACAAGGAAACAACCATGGTAAACACACTGTAGAAGAAGGCAGCAGAGGTACCCAGCATAACGAGAACGTCCATGGTTGGTGAGCGATGTTTCAAGGACTTGTAGCTGGCTATGTAGAATCGCTTTCCAATGCCAAACTGTACCGGAATAGTGAGCAGAAGACAGGCGACATCGCCAAGGTAGAGACCAGAACATAGTCGGACACGCCCGAAATCAAGGACCGGCAGATACATCGGCAGTAACATATTGATCATGAACACGGGGACTGCAAAAGAAGCAGAGAATAGGAAAGAGCGCTTCCATTCCCGCACCTCCTTAGTTTTGGACAGCGATTCCAGCTGCGCATTGGTGTCATCGGACTGCGACAGGAGGGCATTGTATCCGGCCTTTTCAATCGCTTCGACGATCGAACGAATTCCAATCTTGGAGGATTCGTATGACAATGCGATTTGAGAGTTGGCCATATTTACGGACGCTGATGAGATCCCAGGGTTCTGAAGGAGTGTGTCTTCCAAGGCCGAGGCCGAGGCAGCGTCACGCAAGCCGTGGAGGCTGAGAGTGACACGGCCGAGGCCTTTGGACGTGAAGGCCTGTGCTTCCGATGAAAGGACGGTAGTGTCAAACCCGGCATCATCGATGATGCTGACAATTTGTTTCGTGGTAAGTGTAGTAGGGTCGTGGGTGATAATCGCGCGCTCGGCTAGCAAGCTGATGTTGAATTGCACTACACCATCCACCCCGCTGACGGCATTTTGTATACTCGATGTACAAGCACCACATGTCATACCATCTATGGACACCGTCGTGACCATCAGCCCGGATGTAGAGCCCGACAAGTCCTGCGAGGTGCGGACAGCGCTCTCCTCCGTTGAGGTTTCCAGCACCTTCGCGCCAAACCCACGGTCCTCGATGATCTCTGCGATCTGGTCTGGCGAAACGAGAGACGGATCATGTTCTACGACTGCTCGTTCTGAAAGCAAAGACACATTGACTGCGTGCACACCAGGCGTATCCTTCAATCCTCCCTCCACCGCGGAGGTGCAAGCACCACATGTCATGCCTTCAACGGCCAACGTCGTGGTTGACAGCTGAAACACTTTATCCCTGGTCCCGCGGGAACCATCCGCCGGCGCAGACGCACTATCCGTAGAGACAACCGTTGCATCGAAGCCGCAGTCATCAATAATCTCGGCGACTTTTTCCGCAGGAAGCAGGGTTGGGTCATGATGGACCACAGCCCGGCCCATCATCAAGCTGACGGTCACCTCGCCAGCACCCTCCACCCCCTTGAAGGCGCCCTCGACGGCGGACGTGCAAGCACCGCACGTCATTCCCTCGACGTTGACGGTTGTGGTCGCCATGTGGGCTGCTGATCGGTCGGAAGGAGCGCCATCGTTGCCGGCGCTTAACAGAGCAGCGGAGGATGAGGCCGCCATGTTGCGCCGATTTGCTGCAGAAGCCGGACAAGGACGGTCGGGACGCGCGGTGTATGTTAATGCATGCGTTCGTCTGGGAGGAGAGGGACGAGGAGGTCGGGGGAGATAATAAAGGAAGGGAGGGGAAAGGAAGAGCAGGGAAATAACTACTAGTAACACGCAAGGGTCGTTCGATTAGAGAGACATTCGGACCGGATGCGACGGAAAGGATACGCCGAGCCTTTTAAACATGCAGCAATTAATTACATCAGGACACTAAGACAAGAACTACTACTACTAACTACGGATGGGACGGGGAGCTGAATGGGTATTGCACGGGACGAAACCTAATCTTAGCCCAATACACAAAGGCCATAGGACGGAAAGAATGGTAAACAGCAGTAAAAGACCATGACATTCCAGGCCGAAAGAATTCCCATTCAGCGGCTAAGATTAGATCGAGTTTGGAGGAATGATCAAAGGCACATCGCAACCCACCGAGACGATGGCGCTAACAGAAAAATACGCAGCGCATGGCGTCAAACTGTCTCCGCCGCCCCGCGGACTTACGTGAGTTTTTCTTACCCAAATCGGTCAACATTGCCGCTTCAGGGCATTTAAAAGGCTGGGACCACTTGGTTGCTCTCGGGGGACCACTGCTTGCATAGTAAGTATCTATACGGAGTAGGTATGGAGTATTGAACTCAGCACCGTGTTGATGGTTCAACTTCGGATGATTTTTCGGTATGTGCAAGTCAAGCTACATATAGTATTATCAATAAGATCGCAGGGTGATCAGGCGAGCTGTCCGATCAGCTCAATAAGCCACCCACGCATGCGCCGCTAGCACTATCTGGCCTGTATTACTACCCGTCTAACGGTGCTTATCGCCCTTTGGTTTGACCGTCCCATGGAGGGATTAACCCAGACCCTTAACCCAGACTGGGAGGGAAATGACCACGTCTGATGCTGCGACACGAGAAGCATCATGGTTATTATATGCTCCATCCTAGTACAAGCTGTCATGGGACATCAAACTCAGACAAGGACTGAAGGGTCTATGGGTGAAACACTTGGCACCGAACCGGCTTCGTTTCGATTATATGGAAGATAACCGAATAAGTGACATGAATGACCGGATTCGACTCTAGTATATTAAAGGGACATGTGGTTAGTTAGTTAGCAGTTAGGGGATTAGTAAAATCGTGGCCATCATGAGTAAACTCATTATCAGAAACGGCAGTTGACAATGTCATTGACTCCGAGAGACAAGATCACCGTTCAAGCATACAGTTGAACGCCGTTGTTTGCATCGGATGCAAACACCACGAGGGACATCATTGCTCCCATACCATCATCATCACCATCAACAACATCAACAACGGCACCACAATCCTCCTCCATCATACCACATCTAAATGGAGCACCCGTCACCACAATCTGCACAGTGATACACGTACCTACCTATCTACCACCTCAAATCACCCTACCAACCGAATCACCCCGCATACCTATCACCACACCCTCATCCTCACAACCACCAACGACAACCACAAAATGGACCAAATACACACCCGGGCCCTCGAAGCCCTCCAACCGTTCATCCACCTCGCCACCTCCAACAGCGCGACCTCCCCCCGCTTCATCACCAACCTAATCACCAACGCAACCTCCCACCCGAACACCTACGTATTCGCCGAACTCCTCACCACCCCAACCATCCAATCCCTCCGCGACCCCAGCACGCCCCCAGAATATGCAAGCTACCTGACCCTCCTTGAGATCTTCGCCTGGGGCACATGGCAAGACTATCAATGTATATCCTCCTCCGACCACCTTCCCTCCCCTCCCCCCCACCAATAAATCAAGTATAAATAACTGACTAAAACAGCAACACCCAACCTCCCACCCCTCAACGACGCCCAAACGCTCAAACTCCGCCTCCTGTCGCTCCTCTCCCTCTCCACAACCACCAAACCCCTAACTTACAACTCCCTCATGACCGCCCTATCGATCACGCAGCCCTCGGACCTTGAATCCCTCGTCACAAAAGCCATCTACGCCTCGCTCATCACAGCCCGTCTATCGCCCGCGTCCACCCCACCTACCGTGAACGTCACCTCCGTGGCGCCCCTCCGGGACGTGAAGCCCGAGTCGCTGGGCAAGATGATCGACATCCTAACGGCGTGGGAGACGCGCTGCGGGGATGTAATTGGGGATATTGAGGCGGAGATAGTGCGGATCAAGACGGAGTCGGCGAGACGGCGGGCAGAGGAGCGGGAGAAGGAGGTGTTGTTTGAGAAGGCGCTTGCCGGGTGGGGGGCTAAGATGGAGGAGAAGAAAGTGGTTGGGGGAGGAGGAGGTGCCGCTGGGTGGCAGCAGGGTGGCAGGGGTGGTGGGGTGATTGGTGGGAATAAGAGGGAGTTTGCTGCAGATGAGTTTGATGATGATGGGTATTGGGAGTATGGGCTTGAAGGGGATGGGATCGGGGGCGGGGGGTCCAGGATGGATATTGATGATGGGGCTGGGGCGAGGTTGGGTGGTGCTGCTTCGGGACCGGCTAGACATCCTAAGCGGGTGTTGGGGAAGAAGTCATAGTTCATGGTAGTGGGTTATATGAGGACTAGTTTTAACTACTATGGACGCAAGTCCCATTATAGCGAATAGCATGGTAGCGTTTCGAATCTCTGAAAAGGGCCCTTCGATGTATTTAAAAGTATGAAGAAGCTGCTTGTTCCATGAAATGAAGGTCAAGACCGCAATGCTCACGAGTCCAGCATAGATATGGCATCAGTATATCATAATAGAATCTAATTACCGTGGACTGTCCACAACACCAAAGCCTCAGAGAAATCGTTGTAACGTACATGCAAATCCAGCAGATGAGGGGTATTATGTAGAAGGTAAATAAACAGTGAAGGAAAACCCAATATACACAGGGTGTAGGGTGTGTAAAATGAACGTCGTGACCCGACGGACCTGGTGTGTCACGCCAGTCCATGGATAGTTAGTTGGTAGGTATAAATCCCACTTGCTATGGGACCAGAGGCATGAGTGCTCCACAGCAGTCATCTCTGGAGCTCCAAGCATGGGGTATCTGCCCCCTTCTCACATTAAGAGACTACCCGAGGCCATTCGGGGAGGAAGAAACTCTCTTTGTATCCATGCGATGAATTGGACCCAAGAAGCAAGATCGCTGACTAACGCTCAGAAAGAATCAAGATGCACATATATGCTGCCCAAAAGCGGTATCACGCGGCCGTGGAAATTGAAACAGATTTCGCAATGAAATCGGCAGGGGTATACGCAATATTACTGAGATTAGAGCATAGTACCGGGCACAAAGATGAACAGTATACTCAACGCTGCGGCGACAAAGAAGGCGATCATGGCCGTTGCAGTGGCCCGCTTGTTCAGCAGTTTGCGCACGTATGGCTCGCGAATTGGCGACCAATTCATGAACGTATATTCGCTGTAGCCGAGGAACGCCATAACCGGGTCAATCTTGTACTGGTACGACACGATGAAGTAGGAGGCAATAGCAAAAGGCAAGATTAACTGGTCAGGTGTTAGAATGGGTATAAGTTCGGTCTGCGATCGAGGATTGGCTACTTACCCAGCAACGAATATGCCGCGGTTTATCCCGGAGAACCACGTAGAATGCGCCCCAGAAGCCTCCCCCGAAGCTAATGAGAGCAAACGCCAACCGCGCGAGGATGGTCAAGGGGACCAGATTTCCCAAAGCTTTGGCCTGCAAGAACCCTGGAAAAGCGTCGCGCTCCATTGCCTGAAAGACGTAGTCTTTCGCCGGATCAAAAACTTCAGGATCATCTCTGCCATCGTCCTCAATCAGGTTGATGATGCCGGAAACCATCTCTTCGGGCAGAACGATTTCTCTCTCTGCCCCCGGAAGCAGATACGTATACAATATCTTCTCTGCGCTGGCGCGAATATCGGCACGTGCCACCGTGTGGCCCGGCGAAGGCGAGTCGTTCCGAGTCCCAGAACTGTCCCGAGGTGGCAGTTCATTCGATGTGGTGCGAGCAGCATTCTGCGAACCAAGACTGCTTTGGGGCGAGTGTCCAGATGTTTGACCTTCCGAGCGGAGGAATGCCGACAGTCTCTGGTCGGCATCCCGGTCGCCCACATCATTCAATCCGTGGCGTGAGTTGGATGGTCCTGCTTCAACAAGCGGGATGTCGTTGTAATGCTCGATATTATCCAGTGCCCCTGAAGAGCCTTTGCTGTCGGCCTTCTCAAGATCAGGCGTAGCTACCAAAACGGACCGACGTAGTTCGCGAACGTAATGACGACAGAGGGACATGTGCTGCGAGACATCGAGCCTAAGGAAGAGACATGGATTATTAACAGCCCTCCAGCAAGTAGCGCGATGTTTCCCAAGCATACCAGAAGTCCAGATAATCTACTGAGCGCTGTTGGTCCCGCATGTAAATATAGAAGGAAAACAGGTCGACGGGAGCGAGGGTCCGGCGGCTGAGGACTTCGAAGAGCGTGGGGAGGCGATTGCGCTGCTCCAAGCTCGAAAGAGAGGGCGACGCCATGGTGGAACGAGTGTTGGGAATCTCTCTTGCTGAAGGGTAGGTGTCGGATTTTTCTTCTTTCTGAGGTCAAGCTCGAAGGAGCTGCGCCGCGATGAGGGGCCGAATAGGGGAACGAGCGAACGTCGGAATTGATTTGAGTTAACTAGGATTGGGGGTTTGACAAAGGAGTCGAAAGAGCAATTGGGAAGGGATCCGGCGTGTTTTGTCTGTAGCTGGTCGAGGAAAAAAGCTGGCGAGACGCGACGATAAAAAAAGAAGGACGGTCAAACAGTTGGAGTTTAGCACTTGGGCGTGGTATTGCAGCGATACGGGGACGAATTGGGGGCCTATGTGCAAGCCAGGAGGCCCTGCAGAAGGTCGTAAGGTATTCCGAGGCAGTAAACAAAACAGCCGACCGACTGCAGGAGAGGTCAGGAAGTTGCGACACAAGCCATCCAGGAGAGGCTCGGGAAGTGGATTCACAGGCAGCAGCAAGAGCGAGGAGAACAAGAAGAGGAGGAGGGGAGAAGAGATTGACGAAGCCAAGGGTAAAAGCGAGGGAAAGGGTGTGGTGCCTGTGTGGATGGCCAGCCCGCAGACACGCAGCGACGGGCGAAAAGACTAGTTTGAAGGCCAACCAGTTCGTGATTCGTGATGCCTGAGGGAGGTGCCTGAGTCTCCACTCTCGTCCAGCAATGGTTCTTCGTATTAACGTTTCTCCGAAATGACTTCGCTCCACTTGCGGCCGATCTTTTGAGTCTTTGACACTCGCCAAGGGGGTACGGAGTAGTTTACCTTTGATGCTAATGAGGATGAGGATGTTAATTGCTACTATCTGGAGAGCGGTTGAATACTTCTGGTTTCAATACTGTATACAACAACTCATTATATGGCTTTGTCCTGTACATCTCGCCTGTAAAGTAGGAAAAGAACTCTGCCCCAGTCATCTCAATTATGTATGTTGGTCTCATCTAATTACCGACAGGCTCCATCCATCCCACCCAAAAAAAGCAACCCACGGCGGATCCGCACCGTTGGTTCTCGGTCGGTCCATAATAATAAGTGATTATTGCAGGGCCGTGGCTGGTAGTCACTAGTAATACTACGGAGTAGACAGAATTTTCTCACCTTCCCATCTGCATCTGCCCTATTTTTAATAATAATGATAATCTCGAACGATGACCATTTGCCGGGGGCGGGTCATGGACCATTTGGTCTGCAGCCACCCCAAAAACGAGTGTTTTGCTTTGTGCACTGGGCAAATAATTAGATTAAAACGGGACGGCAAATGATGAAAATCGTGCCGATTATAAGCCCAGTGAGCCCCCCGTTTTTAAAATGCGTTTTAAGGTTACTCAATGATATCATTGTTTATGGTGCCTCTTTCTACACCGAACTATCTAGATAGCAAGATAGCATAGAACAGCAGGTATATCCAATAGAACAAATTAGCCAGGAGATAGTATTGGAAACACCTACCTACTCCTCACCGCCATCTTCAGCATCCTGCTTGACTTCAAAAGGATTTGCTAGATGGCCTCTTCGACACTTCGAAGCTAACGCCAAGGCTAAGGTTTCAGTCTCAACTCTCTAACATGTCAGACTTCCATGGTTAGAAAGGGTAACTCCGTCATGGTCAGCTGAACTTGGTTTCCAACATTACTTACTTGACTACTGCATCTGCTGGACTTGGCCTCTTTTTTAAGAAGGCTCCAGTTCACCGGTCTTATCTCTGCTACGTTTGCGATGATTCCTTAAGTAGAGAACTGTGGCTCTTGTGTCCGAGCTGGACCTCTGCGCATCTATCGAGTGATGAATCCTTCAAGAATCCAATGAACAATGAATAATTAAGATAAAACAATATAAAACAAAAAGAATTAGAGTACTAGCAGTATACATCCAGTCATCAGTACTAATTGGAGCGATAAGCTTCATTTAAGTTATCTAACACATCATCACTTCTACCCAGGACAGTGTCACGGCGATAAGGAGGACTATCGGACAATCGGTCCTTATGAAGGACATAACGGAGTTAAAGGGTGCGGGGGTTCGGACTTCCACAACATATAGCAACTGTATAAAGGGCCCCAAATCCCTTTGGCTCCAAACATAATCCGCCTTCGCAAATATCGCCTCCCCTGTCCCTTACAGTCATAGAACCCAAAAAAAAAGATGACGACCTCCAAAATCCTCGTTCTCATCACCGGTGCCAATCAAGGCATCGGCTTCGCCGTGGCACAGCAACTGGCTAGCTCAACCAAGTTCCATGTGCTAGTCGGCGCACGCACGACAGTCAAGGCCGAAGCTGCAGTTAAGGAGCTGGAATCAGATGCAGTCGACAAATCAGCTCTCACACCCATCACCATCGATGTGACAGATGATGCGTCCATCGCGGCAGCTGCCCAGACCGTATCGGACACATTCGGACGTCTGGACATCCTGATCAATAATGCGGGTGTTGCGCAGACACCTGCCACTACCCTGCGCGAGCAATACCGGCAAGTTTTTGATGTTAATGTGTTTGGCATCGTGGTAGTCATGGATGCATTCCTCCCACTGCTGCGTGCGTCGACGCATCCCGATCGCCGCATTGTCAATGTCACGTCCGGACAGGGTCTCATCAGCAGAGCCGGCCACAAGGATCATCCGGCGAGCGCGAAGACCTATTTCATACCGGACTACCGCAGTAGCAAAGCAGCGGTCAATATGATCACTGTCGCACATGCGGTGAAGCTAGCTGATGAGAAGATTGCCGTCATTGCGGCTGCCCCGGGCTACTGCCGCACGAGTATCAACGGGGGCAAAGGAGTAAAGGAAGCAAGCGACGGGGCCAGGGTGATTGTGCGCGCTGCCACCGAGGGCGACCCGGAGAAACTGAGTGGCACGTTCGTCGCTGACGAACAATGGAGCCTTGGATAGTGAAGTAGCGCGTAATGGAGCAAATAAACAAACGTTTCTGAGTATGGCTGCGACCGATCAATGCGTCTAATATTGTCGGAATTTATCAAAACACGAAATCAAGAGAGACAGGCTAAAAAGCTAAAATGCACCATATTCTCCACACCTGGGTATTTGATTATGCCACGAAACGCCTTTCAAGAACTCCAACAGACAGAGGACGCTATTATCAATGCCCATCGGCCAAGTGCTGTGCCAAGTTAGCGAATAATGAACAAGCAACGACGGGCAGTCATAAGGGAAGGTCAGGATACTCACCGACCACTCCGGAATATTTCGTATCTGTTGCCACATGAATTTCTCTAATTTATTGGCACTCTTTGCATACGGCGTGTTCTCGTTATTGTACTTCCGGCAGTTATCGAATATCAACATAGCGTCCTTAATGAAGTCTTGCGGCGTCGGATACATGTCCTTCTCATGTTTTTCTTCCATGGTTGACAAGTCCATGGGCTCCTTAATGACTTCGTAGTAGTCAGGAACCTCGTCGCGATTCACTGGCTGAGTAAATGGCCATGCCGCGCTGTGGTTCTGCATATCGTTAAGAAGATGTAGCAGCTGGTTGTAGTTGGGTCCGTGGCGTGGTTGACGTGCTAGCTCATCCATGTCCGGCGACCACCCTGACTCTTTAATGGCCGGGATACTTAAAGGATCAATCTTGCACGGCCCGTTCTTCCACTCCTTTGGTGGTGCATGGATTATATGTGAACGGCTGAAGGCGCGGATCTTCGCGTGCACTGCTTCTTTCTGCTTCAGAAGCATGCGGCCAACCTCGAGGTACCGTATTTTAGGGAGCATGGTACACTGCATGATTGTACCACCCTCATAATCCTTAATGTATCCCATCCAAACGGATTTGTCGAGAGTAATTTCTTTGGTAAATCCTTGTTTCTTGAAGTAACCAATGGCGTAATTGTCGGCGTATGTCAGGAAGTGCATGATGTCTGATGTGGCTTTGACATAATCCTTGAGATGGGACATCAAGTGCGCACCGTATCCTTTGACCTGCTGGTCGGACGAAATAGCGCAGAAAACAATTTCGGCGAACCTGCGACTGTTGAACGGCCGGTATGTGATTCCCCCCACAACTTCCAACGGGTGTTTGACGATGGCCAAGGAAAGATGCGACCTATCGTAGACCAATCGCGCGATGTAGTCTTTGGGCATCTTCGGGAGCTGTTTCTGAAAGATACATTTGAGACCTGTAAGGACAACAAAGCTGTCGCGGGAACCATCGTTGTTGACTACACGAAACTCGATATCGCCGCGGCGTTCCTCCAGAACTGCAGGCTACCTGGAGTCAGCGTCATCGGAGCTCGGGCGGGTCTGCGGGCTGATTTGAGGGCTTACCTTCTCCGGGAAGGGAACGATTCTCGGTGGCTTATCCAGGAGTTCATCTTCGGTCTAAGGCAGGAGAAGTACATTAATACCATACTTTATACAAATACAAAGATGTCATGCAGCATACCTTGGGTTCCTTCTCGGGGGAGTCAGTGCGCGCCTTCTTGTGGGAATCTGGGGAGAGCGCCTCCTCCGATGCTTTCCGCTTGGCACCTAGACCTGGCATGAGCATATGAACCAGTGCGGTCGCAAAGATGCGTAATCCAACGTCAGATACTTACTATCTGTGATTGCTGGCATGATGCGCGAGGAATTCTGATGACTTCTGGACGAATGCGTCTTGAACCTCAGCGTCTCTCTCCACACGAGCTGCGGCCGCGATACGGGGAGCGGAACGGGAGTACGTTGATCCACGGCCGTCAAGCCAGATAACCAATTACTAGTTCGGGCTCCATGGCATTACGACGACAGCTTGAGGGAAGCTCCCTCTCCTTCTTCTCCTCATTTCCTCTCTTTAACTGTTTTCTCTCCTTTATACAATAGCCATTGAAATCAAGCGCATCTCACAAGCCCTCATGTCTCTGAACGAAGTCTGGCAGGCAGCTTCTGCAAGCCCGTATACTCCCCCAGTCTCTAAAGACAGCCAGTTCTTTGTCGGCTTCAGTCTACTACTTGCTGGTGAGCCGGATCCGACCTCTCACACTCCGAACAATTACTTACTGACTTACAACAGCTTTCATCCTTACTGGACTATTCGGACTGAGTTAGTACACCGCGCTAGAGACCATTCCATACCATGAAATATCTTGCACTTATCATCACAGCCATATACTTACAGCTTGCGCAGATCGTTCCTTCCTCAGCATCGCTTCCTTCGGAGTACCGGCATCTTTGGCGTTTGGGTAAGCCACAGACCTCAATAGCAGCCACCTTATCCACCACCACTAACAATTCCTGCGTCTAGCTTCGGGGCCGTATTCATGATCTGTGCCGTTGGGGTCTACGTTTAAAAATTTCCAGTTGTTTCCCAGATACCCATGTACCATACACTGGAGAGTTTGAAACGAAGCAAATCGTTACTTTTATAATCACCAAAGTTCTCTTCGCACTCCAGCTCTCTACTATAACATAGCCCTCGACTCTATACCCTGTCGTGCTTAAGCCAATTACATTCCAAACCATCATGGCGGACACGGAACCCATTTTCACTGCTGTCTCCAGCAATGCCCACCACCTCTACACTCTCCTTCAATGCATCGGCTTCGCGCCCAGGGCCACCGTGCAAATAACCCCGGATGGAATCCGCTTCTCTGCCGAAGAGATGCGAGTCATCCAAGGGCTTGCATTCCTCGACAAAGCCCTCTTCACCAGCTACACCTTCAACCCACCAGCTGCGCCAAACCAAGGGACAAAAACGGACGCCAACGACGATGACGACGACGACGACTCAACTTCCGACCCCTCCACCTACTACCCATGCTTCGTCGTCTCATTATCCGCTCTCCTAGAGACCCTCAAGATCTTCGCCACCAATGACTCCTCCACCAACCCCAACACCGGCCGAGCATCCAGCGTCCAACCAACACATCCATCCGGACCCGGCGCCTTCTCCGCCCCATCCTTACTCCTAGATCGGTCCTGCACAATCCGTTACACCAGCGAAGGCTCCCCCCTCAGCATTACCCTATCCGAGACGGGCGTCAAAACAACCTGCGAATTGACAACCTACGAAACAGAAGGCAGCGAGGTCGACATCCCCCTTCAACGAGATGCCATCATCATGAAGATCATCATGCGCTCTGCGTGGCTCCATAACGCCGTCTCAGAACTAGCCGCTACAAGTCCATCGGTGTTGAAGATCTCGGCGTCCGCGACCCGCGAACCGTTCTTCGCTCTCTCCGGCACGGGAGGCTCGTTCAGCGAGTCGTCTGTAGAATTTTCCGTCGAGAGTGGTGGGGCCAATGGGCAGGGTGGGGACGCAAGAGGCTCGATTGATGAAGGGTCCCGTGCAAAGAAAGCTAAGCTTGCACCGACTGTCACGGAGACTTTTCTTGTCAGTCCGCCGTCGTCGATGGGGTCTCGTCTCAAGCAGAACTATAAGTTCGCGCTGATCCAGAAGGCGGCACGTGCTATGGCGGTGGCTAATAAAGTGAGCATTCGTGGGGATCGGCAGGGTGTATTGAGTCTTCAGTTTATGATTGAGTTTGATGCTAATGGGGCTGGTGGTGTACGGCCTTTAAAGGGTGGTCCGCCACCTGTTGTGACGTTTGTGGACTTTCGGTTTGTGCCGTTGCTCGATGATGAGGAAGGTGATGAACTGGAGTGAGTAGTACTAGATCTCATATGGGTTCGATCTACATAGTGGGATATTTCAAAAAGCAATATAGTTTTCTTTTTCATTCCCAAACGCCGCCTCATGCTCGATACCCATACCACATACCAGGTAATGTACATAGAACGTAACTATAAGATCGCAGACCAGATCACCCTCTTCCTTCCCACAAGGTGAGGCTTGCAGTTCAAACCATAATCGGAATCTCGAAGATCAACCAGATCACATAACCTGAAAAGAAGACAACGTCAGTCCATGAACTTCACTCCTCAATCCAAGGTATAGTCCACACCAAGGGAGAAATGGAAAGGGGGCAAACATACCTCGGCAATAGACTGCCTCTCAATAATAGACTTCTGCTTCTCATTCCTCGAGACCCGATAATAGTAATCACTAAAGTCACCGCACTGCATATGCCGCAAGAACTCCTCGTCATGAGTGATAACAATAAGCTGGAAATTCGCCTGCTGCTGTCTAGTCCTGATAATATCATGAAGGGACTCCGCAAGCGAGCGGATATTATCGCGATCAAGATTCGTCGTGGGTTCATCAAGAGCAATCAGACCACAGTTGACACCGAAGCACTCTGCAAGAGCAAGTCGGATGATGATACTCGCTAGCACCTTTTGACCAGCACTGCAGCGGCCACGCATGTCCATTTCGGCACCTTGCTTGACCATGCAGACGCGGTAATTGTAGGAGCGATTGCCTTTGGCGTTCTCATTATCGGAGCGAATGAGGATCGTGTCGACGTCTGTGCCTCGGTAGGTCTTTTGCCAGAGCTCGCTGATGATGGCGTTGATTTCTTCCATTTTTAGCCCGTGATATTTCATAATGGCTTTGTCGAGGGCGCCGCCATAGCGCGCTAGATCGTCCACTGCGGCTTTGGTCGTTTCGACCTTGATGTGTGCTTCTTTGTATTTGCCTGCCGCGTCTTTGTAGTCAGTATTCCAGTCTGCGAGGAGCTGCAGCAGTTGGTCGTCTTTGGATTTCATCTCGCCCATTTTGCTGGCTTGCTTGGCGGCGAGCGCGTTGTGTTCTCGTGCTCTGCGCTCGGATTCTTCTTTGAAGCGGCTTCGGTCGACTTCGGCGTTTTGGGCTGCCAGCTGCTCGATCTCTTCGGTGACTTCGTCGAGCGATCGGGTCGCCTGGCGGTATGTCAGGTTATCTGCGTATTGACGTTTGGTGTTCTCGCTGTCCTTGAGTTGGGCGGATATCTTGTTGATCTCTTTAGTGATATTGGCTTGCTCGACTTCGAGGTTGTTGATCTCGTTCTCGATGCTTTGCAGTTCACGCTTACTGCGCTCTAGTTGGTGAGGGCCGCCTCGCTCGTTGTAGGCGTCGATCTCCTCGTTCGCCAGTTCAAGTTGGTGAACATTCTCGTAGAGGAGTGATATCTCCTGCTGCATGTCCCTTTCACGCGCTTCAGCACGCTGGCTGATATCGTCATACTTGGCTTGGACCTTGAGGAGTTCAGGGGTTAGATCTTCAATCTCTTGGTCCGCCTTTGCGATTGCTTCGCGTTGTTTGTTGTTGAGGTTTTTGTACTCCTCAATACGAGCCAGAAGGTCTGCCTTCCGTTCGAGCTTGAACTTAACGTTGTCGAGATTGCTCTTGACATCTCTTAGTTGTAGCTCCAATTTGTTCATCTCAGAGAATGTTTGCTCCTTCTCATGAGTGAGTTTTGACAAAGTCTTCTTCAAGGCTCTAGACTTTTCGCCAATTCCCGCGATTTCATCCTGAATATCTTCCAGTGTACGTGAGGCATTCGTATCCTGTTGTTTCGAAGACAAATCCTGGATCTGAGAGTGTATGGCCTTGATTTCACTATCGTATCTGACAATAGTGTTGACCGTCTTTGACAGTGACTCGACGTCTCTCTTTTTATCGGCCTTTTCGCTGACTATCTTGTCGTGCTCTTCCAATTGACTCAAGAGCTTGTCTTGTTGAGCAGTATACTCTTCTTCTTCTTTCTCCAGTTCTGGTATTTCTGTCTGCTTCAGCCGACACCAGGTATCGTAGGCCGTGCTGGCCTCGCGGGCATTATTAAGGTCCTCTTCTAGACGAGGTATATCTTCATCCTCCATCACCCGTTTCGCTCTTCTCACCAAGCCCTCTAACTTGTTCCTGAATGTCTGAAGATCGGTTTGGTTTCGAAATGGTCTATTGCACAATCTGCAGGCATTCGCCGAATTCGCAGTTTCAAGACACTCAACCATGTACCCACTGACTCCAGCATATTGTTCAGCGTCCTTCTTGGCGAGATCGAGCTGAGTTTGGCGCTCTTTGACAATCTCGGGGTATTCTTCCGGTTCGTCATCAACGGCATCGCGGATCTCTTTGATGCACTCCCTGAGCTCCTTCTGTCGCTGACTCAATGTTTTCTTGACGCCCTTCATTTTGAACTCCAGTTGCTCCAGTTCTCTGCTGACTCCATCACGCTCACGCTCTGCCCTTGAGACAAGCCTGGATTCCTCCTCTATGACATGCTGGAAATCCTGCTCTAAGGAATTAGGACTCCAGTTGGCGTTTACGAATTTCGTCAGTCGTTCACCGTGAGCTCCTTTCATTGTTTCCAAACTGCGCTCCCGCTCCTTCAACTCTTTCTTGAGGTGGTCTAATCGAGCCAAATCACCAGCCTTCTTCGTTGCCTCAATGAGCTCGGTATTCAAGCGCGAACTTTCATCCTCGAGATCGCGAATCTGTGAATTTACATTCTGAATTTCCTTGTCCCAAGATGCGGATCGTGCGCGCTCCTTGGCTTGGTCCAAACGAGATCCAATGTCTTCAATATTCGACTCCAGCGCAGCCTGAACGCCTTCGTCCACGTTGATCTCGTTGAGCTTGCCTTGATAGGTGGCTGCTTCCCTATCATTCGAGGCGATTTGTCGCTTGGCTGCATTTTTGCTTTCCTGTAGCGCAGACTTCTGCTGTCCGATCTGGTTAAGGGTTGCCTGGACGTCGCGTAGTTCACTTTGCGCCTCCTTCTTCAGTCGTTCCAGCGCCTGGTTTTGATCTTTCAGGATTTTTCGCACTCTCCGCATGAACTCATCAACGTCTGCCTGATCCTCGACATTATCGAACCCACGAATATTGTGCGCTCGAGCGACCTCCTTCGTCATCCTCTGTCGCCGCTCAACCTGGCGCTCAAAGTTGGCTTTGTCGTTCTCAAACTTGCCGTACTCAGCTTGTTTGACACCCAGTCTTTGGCGAGTTTGCTCTATCTGCTCCTTGAGCTCCATATAATTTTCCTTCTTGGCTTCTTCTTGCTGCTGGTACTGAAGCTGTCTTGACTCAAACTGCTCCAGGTTCGACTGTAGCCATTCATCGGAGTCATCTAGCTCAACAAGGTGTCTCTTGAGGTTATCAATAGTCGTCTGAATACTCTTTGCCTCAATGCGCTTTCCTTCAAGCGCACCCAAGACCTGAGAGTAACTTTCCGATTCCTTCCAAGCCTTATCAGCCAGATCAGCCACTCGGCGCATTTCCTGAGAGAGCTGGTGTGTTTCTTCGCGAAGAGCTTCAATTTCATCCTGGAGCTTGATCGATCTTTTCTCTGCACGGTCTGCCTTCTCCTTATCCTCCTTGGCATGTTGCTCCATGATCTTGTACTTGGCAAGCTCCTCGTTCTGCTTCTTCCGCAAGGCTTTGATATTGTCGATCGCTTTCGTGTACTTCATGGCTTCAAAAATCTCATCGAACTTCTTTTTCAGCACTGACGGTTCGCTCATCGGCCACAAACTCTCGTCCTGATGGCAGAATATGACGGAGTCCAGAATCGCCTTTGACACGCCAAGGTACTGAGGCATGATCTGATCCAACTCCGCGACCCGGGAGGAAATAGATGTCCGCTCACCATCCTTAACCATCAACAACTGGCCCTCTAGTGTCTTTTGTTGCCGTGTCGTTTTCTTCACTGTGAGTTGTAGACTCCTCGTAGCGACCATTTTCGCACCCGACGTGCCCTTAAAGGATAATTTCACCTGCGCTAGGACTTCCTTCTCGCCACATAGCTGCCATTATATCTCAGCATGTCTGTCCATCCCTCTCAACACCATGTCTTATAGAATTGCATACCTTCGGATCGTGGATGAATGCACCACCCTTGCTATTGGGTGGTAAATCGCCGGTGGTCGCATATTTGAGACACTCGATGATTGTCTGTCCCCAAGCCCATTAGCCCGACAACCACCACTCTGTTATTATATTCCATCCATACCGTTTTTCCGGATCCATTATACCCAACAATCAACGTGAGAGGTGTGTGAAACTGGATCGTCTCGCTGCGCGTATTATCGAACGATCGAACACTAGGACCCATCACAAGCACAGTTAGCCACCCACGTCTATACTTGGATTCGTCCAAATCAACCACAAAAGGAACTACTTACCCCAATATGGACAGCTTGTCTATCTTCGCTGCAACAAACAAACCCCCGATGGTCAGTGATCTCAGCGTTCAACCATGATCTTTCACAACGACTTCCGCGGAACTTACACCTGCGGGCGGACTGATTAGTAAAGAATGTTTGTGGCCGGAGGCAGGTCAAGAGCTCACATTTTGGAAGACGTCACTTCACAGGGGAAGAGAAAAAAGAAGTAGAAAAGGCCCGGTCCGTTTCCACGGGTGCGTAAGGGTAGCAGGCCTGCAAATCACACCTTCCCCGTGATTCTCCACTCGGGATAAAGAAAGCGTGCCGGATAGATAGCAAACAGCTGGGCTTGGGATCGGCGCGTCGGACAACGCGGGGAGGCGGCGCGAGGTCACGTGCATTTGCGATTAGCGGGTGTGATTGATATTGAGTTGGGATGGATGCTTTCTAGATACCATCAACTAGGATAGGATGTAGTATGAGGATGAATGCTGGAGAGATACTTTGGTAGAGGGACATTGAGATGAGTTGTAGTCTGCTGTTTTTCTGTTCAAGCATGCTTGCTTCTTGGTCTTCGTCAAAGGGACTCTATACTAGTAGTTTTGCGTGGAACTATGGGGACGCTTGTTCGTCCTCAGATATATAGAAGAGCCACAGGTACTAAGGTGACCACAAGAGCCAGTATTAATTATAGTCATTCTACTGTATATATAAAAATGAAACCATTTTCTGAGAACGCAAGATATTCGTCAATGTGCGCAAACGCTGTCAGTCCGTCTGTATGCTTGTACGTTGAAGATAGCCCGTACAAGATACCTGCATGAAGCTGTCTGACACCAGGCTGAAACAGGCATTCACTAACACTTCCTTCCGGTGCTTCTTGTGAATTTTAAAATATCAAATCGCCCATTGTAAAGACTACTATATTTGTATTAGTACTCCTATTTCTGCGCTGTATCCCGCACGGGATTCGCGAATTCACATATCCTGAGGTCCAAAGAGCTGTGTCTCAGATGTAGACAAAGAGAATGACAAATATGATGACAGTGACTGTAGATTCTCTGAGCCAAAGCAGTTAGTCAAATGTAAATAAGATTGATGTTAACACCAGGTGCCACATATAAAAGGCTCGCCTTCCCTCTCTACCTTCTCTCGTCCAACCCTCCCTCTCTCTCATACCTACCTTCTCATCAAACCACCTCTACTCCAGTCATATTCAGAAACTGTACCTACTTGCCCCCAGTCAAGATGTTTCGATTCAAGAACATCATCGTCCTCTTGTCCTTGTTGTGTCTCTTCTTCCAGGCTAGCCTGGCCACTTCTTTCGCCAATCCTACCGACGTTGCCAACGCCAATGATGTAGTTGCCGAGAACATTGGTACTGGAACCGTCGACAATCCTATCGAGGGTTTCGACGATGTCGATGGCAATGGCATGTCCACGGCTACCACAGATGTCGAGAACGAGTTGAATTCCGTAAGCACCGTCCTAATTGACTGATAAGATCAAAGCTAACCGATATTTAAAGAATTCATACTTCTGCGAAGGCAGGTGCAATGCCTGGTTTATGTGCAACTGCAATGATAATGGCAATCATAAATGTGGTTGTCACTACAGGGGACACAGATGCAGGTGCAACTACTAGTCATGATTCAACTGTAAGTGGAGTATTCCAGCTGAGTGGTGTATCGCTGATGGTGGTCTTTCGACAGTAGCTGCTGCCAAGCTTCCGTTACCCTATGTGCATGTCGTAGTTGCTTCTGACGTGTCGGACAAGTTAGACGGTGGGGCTTAGCTAGTCAAGGCCTCGGTCTCAGGAGTTGTGGAAGAACCTTGGAATAGTGACGGCAGTAATTGTGGTTTTGGATACCTCTGGGAGGCCCTTCACATTGAATTCGCATTGAATTCTTCTTGTTGCTAAGATAGTGGATCTTGGTCAAACGAAGCAGACTAATTCGATTAATGAACCTTGAGATACTGTGGCATACTAGTTCAATCGGTGCAGAGAGAGTGCTGTTGTAATTACCCGTGTTTGATTGTCCCATTGCTTTGCATAGCTCGTCATCAGTAGTAGCCTAAGTGGGCAATGCATCCATCCTTCGTAAGGCTGGAAGGAAGAACACGGCATGGATAACAATGGTGTTAGACTCCCCAAGACAAGGGATCATCCCGCCGGTAGAACATTCCGAGTTTGGTCTGCGCCTGGGCTCGCTTAACACTTTGAGCCATCTCCACAGCACCTAACAGAGTCCAACGTACCGTTCGCGTGGGTGCGGTGTGGTCTGACATCTGCAATTGCACAGACCGGTGGCCGTTAGCAGCTGCAGCTTCCCAGCTTTGCATACTCACTCAACATGGGATGGCCGATGCTGTTACGGGTGTTCGGTGTGAGCATCCCACGGAGTATTAAATGAAGGGGGAGAACGTGGATTTGCTAGCTCCTCGAGGGATGATAGTCGAGATAAATGACAGTCAATATTTCATCAATTATTGATGCCTGATATCAGCCCACGAAGATAAAATTAGCAGATGTGCGGCGCTACGCGATGCACGTCCCTAGCGGATCTAACGGAAGTCAGATAGTACAACCCGTGGTTGACAAGATAATCCCACACCACACACACACACACAGGATGATGTATGCTTGAGGGAATGAGGTGATCGTGATAGGAAAGGAGTAGGAGTAGGGGGCCAGTCAAAAGGAACATAATCAAGGATAACCCATTGGGGCATCACAAGCGAAACGCAAGCGGAGCAGCAAGAATACCCAAGCAATGAAGCATCTACCAGGATGCCCCCTGCAGCAATCATACAGACATACCAACCTGTATCGTACAGCGGTACCTGAAAGTTTCCCGAGGCCATAGCAATCCACCAATCAGCAGCCCGGAATGGGCGGAAATCCCCGGGAAGCCCCATCGGCGGATTTGATTGGCAGCCGCAGTGGATCCCGCGTGTCGGTGCGATACCAATGACGATGTGGCCGGCCAAAAGTACAAGAATTGACAGCTCTACTGGATCAACCACCGCGGTCATGTCCAGAAAAAGTCCAAGAGACACTGCTCACTTAACCTCTCTTTCTTCTCTCTCTATCCTCTTTCAATTCCTTTCTGTATCACATTATCTATAGGAATCACTACGGAGTTGCCCACCCCTCCGGAGAGAGGAGTCCCCACCACCCCCGGCGATCGATCGATTTGATCCCCGCGCAGCCCAGCGATGGAACTCGAATTCCATCAAGGACGAAGAGTGGCGCAGAACCAGATTCCGTCCCAAGCGTACGGTCTCCGAGCCCCAGTGTCGAACTCAAAACCACCGGGGCCGCCGTATAGCATGGATGCGCGGAGTATTCCTCGCTCGATGAGCCGCGGCGCCGCTAATTTGCTCCAGCTCTCCGCTTCCGCTACCATCTCTTCTTCCGCTGCTGTCGCTGCTACCACTTCAACGACTCCTGCTACTACCACAACCACAGTTCCTGCTATTGCTCCCATACCTACAGTTACTACAGCGCCAGCGGGGACCAACAACCCCCAACACCCCACTCCCGACATAGGCCCCGTCGGCACCAACAATGACGGCTGGTCTGCACGCGTACTCGATGAACTGAAAGACCTGCTCCTTCTCCTCAGTCACGATGGACAGGTTCTATACGCATCACCATCATGCTCCGAGGTGACAGGGCTTGAATCGCATATGCTAGAACAGAGCGATTTCTCCCGATTTATTCATGAAGACGATAAGCCTATCCTAGGCCACGAATTGGAGGAGTGCATCAAAACGGGACGTGAAATTCGATGTCACTTCCGGCTCTGCAGACCTGACAATAGCTCCTGTTTACTGGAGGCGCATGGCCATCCACACCTGATGACCGCTGGGACTGCTCCGTCTGTGACCGCAGAATCATCCCAGCGGCAGCAACAGAAGACAGTCTGTAAAGGGATATTTCTCGTCTGTCGACCATACCCCACGCGGGGGTCACAATTACTCGATTCGTTTCTGGAACATAAGATCGAGAATATTCGGCTGAATCAGCGCATAGCCCAATTGAAGGAAGAGGAAGAAGAAGAGGTGAATTCGAGACCGGGACAAACGTCAACAACAACGATGACCAGCACCACGACCACGACCACAACGCGCCAGACGTATGTCTCAACGACACAAACCTCGTTTGCGCAACGGGATACGTCAGTATCCGGGGAGGAGAACGAATCATCCGATACGATCACCACTGGAGATGACGCCGACTCACGATCATTTCTGGAGCAGGTCGGGGATCGGTTGCCGCAGACTGAAGACTTATCTCACATCGACGGGATTGAGGTTATGACGGGTTTGTACTACGGAGAAGGAGAACGATCGCAGGGATTGAGTACGGGAGTTCGTCACGGCCGTCTGATTCGTTGTAATACGGAGCAGCCGAATGCCGGTGCTGCCGGTTCTGCTGTTACTGCTCCCCCGGGTGACCAACAACAACAGCAACAATTGCAGCAGCAGCAGCAACCGCCACAGTCGCATACACAACCGCAATCCAAGAATCCTACAGAGGTCATGGACAGGAAGAAAAGGATGAAAGGGGAGTACATGTGCACGGATTGCGGGACGTCGGACTCGCCCGAGTGGAGGAAAGGCCCGGAAGGGCCGAAAACCCTGTGTAACGCTTGTGGATGTGAGTTTCTCCTCTCCCCCCAAATCATCTGACTAAAAATCACCTGTAATCAGTACTGATTTTTCAACGTCAACAGTACGTTGGGCCAAGAAAGAGAAGAAACGCCAAGATTCGGGGTCGTAGTTGTGGAGAAAACGCAATGAAAAGGAAAGAAAGAAAGAATGGGGCTTGCATGTGTATGGATTGTCGTTTATCTACTGCTTTGCTGCTGTTGCATTTGCCAGAAGGGGCCAAATCGAGCCCTGCGAGGATACCCCTGCTTATGTACTCCTTCGTGTATCGTGCCTTTTTCTTTTTCTTTAGTCCTCCTCGGTGATTTGCGATAGGTCAGGACATTCTTCTTAGCGGCTGCACTGTCACAGCATTTGCACTTGACCTACTTATCTCATTTAGCTCTTATCCTTTGAAGTGATCTGATATTATGACTTTATGCCCGGCTGACCTGAACTATACTCGACTCAGATTGCAACAATAAATCATAATTATAATGAACTCGGCGTAATACCAGTGCGTAAAATGGTATATGAATCAAAGCTCGAGGATGGAGATGTAGGGATTCGAATGGCACCTGCTGATATGTGAATCATCCCTTCTATTGACTAATCCGTCTAAGCATAACTAATCATATCTAAAAACTAGAAATATATCCCTGGTGCGTATATACTCAAGCGATCTATATCTAACAGCACGGAAAGATGAAATCTTAACTTAGCTGCAACGCATCAGTTCTTGTTGGCCCCCTCGTGGACTGCTTCCAGTCCACCCTGGGCAACCTCTTTGACCGAGATTTTGCCATTGAGGATAGCCTTAGTCGTAGCGAGGATAGACTCCCAGCTCTCAAATAGCGTGAACGGGATCTTCTCGCGCTCGCAGAATGTCACCAAATCTGTGAAAGTCAGTAAACTACAGAATGCAAACACTCAGTGTCGGTTCTGTGTAAACGCACCCTTGCCCTTTTTGGCAAACAGCAGATCAGTCTCTGCAGCGGCTGACAAATCGGACACACCATCTCCTGCGTACAACAAGGTCGGGCGCACACTGTCCGGCAGTGCGGCATACGGCTTGATTTCCAGCGACTTGTCGTGGCCGAAGTGGCTAGCAGTATGACGTCAGATCTGGCCCAGCGACCGATTCAAGGATTTTTTTTTCTCCTTACCTATCGTCATGATACTTGATCTGCCAGCCCCCCTCGGAGTTGATGTCCTTGCCATCGCGGCTCTCAACCTGGTTGGCAACGATGTAGAGGTGGTCGTCTGTTTCGCCGCCCAAGAGCGTCTCGAAAAGGGCGCTGATGACTGGAATCATTCCGGAGGACAACACCACGATCGGTACGTTGTTCTCCTTGGACCATTTGTAGAATTCCACAAAGTAGGGATCCAGCTTCATGTTCTTCTTGAGGTACTCGATGCACTCGTTGTAGGGGGTCTTGATGCTGTCCAACATGTCGCGGAAAGCGTCACTTCGCAAAAGAGATTAGTTAGGTGCCTACATTTGCTGTCTGCACTCACGTACCGGAAGCTCATGGTACCTTCAAGGACGGCCTCATTTCCTTGACGGCGCTTTGCGCGCCCGTAGCCAAGGTTATCGATCTTGCGACCAAGTGTCAGTTACATGCAAATTTCCTGGGTGCTTGTTATGTTCTAGAGGGGTAGGTACCATAGCATCATTACCTGCATGGAGTACTTAGCTAGTGAACTTGCTATGCGAACTTTGTCTGTACCTACTGTCTTCGAGGGTGATGGTTCCATCAAAATCGGTGAAAAATATAAGCTTGGGGTTCGTTTTCATATACGGTAGCGTAGTAACAGTCATGATGAAGGTCGTCTGGTTATAATACTCGGCGAAGATAGTTCTGCGGCATCGGTGTTAGCCTTAGTACCGGCTGATATATAGGAACTGAAGAGAGGGCGCCTGTTTATAGCGGGGAATTGGGTGGTGCTCGGAAGTAGATGACGGCAATAAACCGTCCCTGGGAAATGAAACAGGGGAAGCAAACCTAAATCAAAGACCAGACAAGTAGATGTAAAACGGCGGAATATTCGGGGTAGGAAAAGAACGGAGGAAGATGTTCTTGACAGGCTTGGGGAATTTAAGAGAGAGATGGAAGCGATTCAGACTAGAGAAGCAAAAGGAAGAAGAAGAACCCCGCGGTGAGAAAGCAGAGACTACGAGACTAGACTCGATCAGTGCAAAGAGGGATCCATGCGGAGTTCCCCATGATTTCCAGCGCGACACTAAAAGATGAATTGTCCCTTTCTCTGTGGAGCCCGTCTTAATTCTTGACTCTTCTGGGTCTAGCCGACCCGAGAGTATCTTCCCGGAGAGTCTCCAAATCCAGTCCCGAATTTTTGATGCTCGATCTTTCCGGCGCCGAGACTTTTTCGGACACTTGAGGGCATCACTCCCTCCAATTCATTGCACAGCATGGCTCGTTTACTACAATCATTGCGTCGAGTCTTGGGCTTGACCTCTCAAGCTCCTATCCCTCGCTATGCCCGCTCGATCGACACAAATTTCTCCGTCTTTCGGGGTATGTCACACATTTATCCGACTGAGCGCCGTTCGCTCGTTCAAAGTTGCGCGCCATCATACACTAACACATAAACTCCACCACTTAGAGGGAGATAGGGTCGTGGTCCATGGAAAGTCGCCTCTGCTCAGCAAACCTTTGCGAAAGGGTCATAAATCCGATACTCGTCGCGGACAATTGGAGCACGACAACATCATCGGCCGGAGGGTACGGGATCTGGTTCAGGCGCGGAAAGGTCAGTAACTTCCTCATTCCGATTCAAACCCAGCTGGGCGGATTCTAATGGTCTTCATATGAATACAGGCCCTGAATACAGACTCTCCCTCCCTACGCTCGAAGAATACGTTGCCATGACCCCCCGTCTAGTCACGCCGGTACGGACCTGACCACACCGTCAACGAGCACCACCACCACCACCATGATCACCGTCCCTCATTAACGCATGCCAATAGATCTACTCAGCAGACGCCAACCTCATCGTTTCCCTCCTCGACATCCACATCACACCCCCGGCCGAAGGGACAGACACACCGCCTCTCGAAATTCTCGAATCCGGCACCGGCCACGGCTCCCTGACCCTACACCTAGCGCGCGCCATTCAAGGCGCCAACTCTACTCCTCCACCTCTTCCCCCAAGCTCCCAGGTTACATACCTACCCACAAAACCCGGCGAGGTATCGACCCGCAAGTTACAGCCACCCGCAGATGGCGCTTCAACAACGACCGTCGACCCAGACCAAGAGAACTGGGACGCCTGGTGCTCCCAGCGCAAAGCAATCATCCATTCCGTCGACGTAACGCCCAAATCCTCCGTCCACGCTGAAAGCATCGTCCGGGGTTTCCGTCGGGGCATCTACGCAGGAAATGTGGACTTCTATGCTGGACACGTAGAGGACTGGATCGCAGAGCAGAAGAGACAACGTGCACCGACGGGCCTCCTTTCCTCGCTCAAGAAAGATGAGGTTGAGCCGTTCCTCTCCTACGCCATTCTGGATATGCCATCCGCTCATCTACGGATCCCCCACGTCGCCTCGATCCTCAAGCGGGACGGCCTTCTAGCTGTGTTTATGCCGAGCGTGACGCAGATCGGCGACTGCGTGGAGCTCATTCGCCGACAGAGACTACCTTTCGTTCAGGATAAGGTTGTTGAGCTCGGAAACGGTATCAGCAGTGGTCGGTTGTGGGATATTCGGCACGCGGTGAAGAAGTCCCGTGATAATGTGTCGGTGGCTTCCTCCGTCGAAGAGGCTTCTGAGGAGTCCGTCGAGACGGGTGCAGTTGAGACTGAGTCTCAGGATGTCACTGAAGAGAAGACGCCCAAAGAGGAGGACAGTGTGCTGGTGTGCCGGCCAAAGGTTGGCTCACGGATTGTGGGTGGTGGCTTTGTTGGAATCTGGAGAAAGATAGAGGAGGATGCGCGGAGGAGCTGAGCTGAGCTGAGCTGAGCTGAGCTTCATACCGTTTTCCCGCTCTATATGCCTACCTACCTGCAGTATTCTTGGATACCCATTTGTACCATACCATGCATAACATAGAAGAAAGACCTAACTCATGTACTATTACTCAAAATTCACTTACTGTACTAATATGACCAGCATGGGATCAGACAATGTGCACTATCTATCAAAGAAGCACACATGCATTCACCAGAACACAATCTACAACTTCTTGAATAGATGATAATTGAATAGAAAAGAACTTCCAAAGTAAGAGTAGTAGCTGAGAGTGAAAAATAACAGAAACAAATAAGAACAAGAACAAGGCTTATTCAAATATACTAACTAAAACGCACTGACTGCACCACCCCCATCCCCAAATATCACTCACTCCCTATACTAAAATAGTAACAAGGTCAGTCAATCAACCACCCCCCTTCCCTCTTTCTACACCAGAGAAAAGTAAAGGGAAGACGAAATCAACAAATCAACAGCTCAGCTATAGAACGTTCAAGCGTTTCCAACAAATCAACAAGCCAAACGAATAGGCACGTAAGGTAGAAAAGACCGCCGACCAGACCACGCAGCAACAAACCAGCGGCAATCATCAAATCGATCAACCAGTATAGTCACGCCTAAGGATACAAGGACATACACCACACGCACGCACGCACACACACAGGTGTACACATAAGACCGAATTCGCCCGCCTAAGTGCAAAAATGAGATGAGATGACGCAAGGTAGGAAAGAGGAGAGATAGAATCCCGTTCCCTAGGATTCAATCTACAAACAGATTGGAAAAGAAGATGAGAGACTTCGATAAGGAGAAGAAGAAGAAAAAGTATCGTCGTTAAAAGAGAAAAGGCATAATCAGATCCTAACACATACCAAAGCTGGGAGGAACGACGTAGTAGAAAGAGAGCGTAAGAGAGAGAGTGTGTGCGTGAGATAAAATGCAAAACTGCTGCGCCGATGTAACTGACTACTTTCCAAAGATGATGCATAGATACGCAGGTTCCATTTGAACGAGAGTCCGCTGGGCGACAGCAGTAAGCAGGAAGTAAACTCACAAGAATGGAAAGAAAAAAGGAGAAGAAAAGAAACAAGATGCAACAAGAGCATGATAACGTAAGAAGAAAGTAAAAAGAGTAGAAAAGAACAAGTTAACACCACAGACACGCGAAAAGCCCCCAAAGATTCCGAGATAACAAGATGAACCGGCTACACAAACACCAGTCTCGTAAGATTCAACATGCACTGTTCCTTCAATTCCGTTGCGGCCCAAAATCCGCTTCCACAACCTTTCCCTTTTTCCCTTTAACTGTAAACTCCGCAAATAATGCGACATGATCACTTGGAAAATGAAAATTGGGGAACCCGGGCACCTTCTGCAGATACTCCTTGTCCACCTCCCCAAGTAACGCCGAGACATGAAGTGTATTGGAAGTATACCAGATATAGTCAAGGATATCCTTGAAGTCCGGAGTGTAGTTCGTGAAGCTCAGCTCGCCAATCGAGTTGTACGCCGACTTCAGCTTGAACGGGTGCGTCATACCGACCCGACTAAGGTTGCCGTACAGCCTCTTCTCCAGATCGGGATGCGACTCCGTGAGCCGTCCGTGTGCAACCAAATTGTACGCCGCCGACCCAGGTGCCGAGTTGAAATCTCCACACATGAAGAGCGGGATCTGATCGCCGCTGGAATACTCCACAGACGGCGCAGGTTCGGGTGGAGGAGTTTCCGACTCACCTTCTGCTTCCGAGAAGCGGAAGGCAGTCTTGTCGGTACACGGTGGTACTTTCGCGTACTTCTCGGAGAGCTTAGTGATCTCCTCCATCAGAATGGCGGTCTGAATCAACTTCACGTCCTTGAAGGCAGGATCCCAGTAGAGATGCGCGTTCACGACGATGAAGCGGGAGCCTGTCAGCCTGTTCTCCAGGAAGATGACTACCGCAATATGATCTTTCTGCCAGAGTCTGTTATAGATGTCATCTTGACCCTTGGCATCCGGTCGCCGCACTGCTGTTTGACCGAAGTTGATCATCTGCTTATCGAGGAGGATGAACTTGCTTCCCTTGAAGAAAGTGGCACAGCCATCAACCGATTTCGCTTCCTCCTCCTGCATACCCATGGCTCTGCCTCTAGGCCAGTATACACCCTTGTAATCGTTATAGGCCAGCTGCTCCCGGAAGAATCCATTGTAACTTCCTTGGTCGATCTCCTGCAGACAGATGATGTCCGAGTCGTGCGACCTCAGCTCGCTCAGGATAAGCTCGCGTCTGAATTCCCAAGAAAGCACACGTGACGGGGTATAACCGAAGTGACTCGGGGTTGCGGAAGAGTCGCAGAGGGCGTTGTGGGAAAGGACGGTGATCTTTTCGGTGGGACTGTTGGAAGAACTAGCGGTCTCATCCAGGATAATCCAATCTCTATCAGGGGGCGGAAGATGAACTTTTTCGGGTATAAAGTTAGTATGAGATGCATGGTAAGAGCTTTGAGACTTGAGCACAAACCTGGCATTTCTTCCCTCAGATACCGGACGAGGGCTTTGGTACCCTCCTTGATGATCTGAGACTTCAGAACATCGTTCAGAGGATTCCCTTCAATTCCCAGCATCTCTAATCTATAAAGATAGCCCATCTCAAACGGAAGCGTGCGAATGTTGTTATCGAAGAGAAGGAGCTGCTTCAAACTTGTGAGCATACCAATCTCTTCGGGGAGCTCTGAGATATCATTGCTTGACAAATCCAAGTGAGTGAGCTTCCGCAGTTGACCAATCGCCGGAGGAAGCGTCTTCAATTTGTTATGGTTCAGGTACAACTTCTCGAGGAAAGTATAGTGGAACAAAGATGTCGCAAGTGCGCGGAGACCCTGTCCACCAAAATCAAGAGCGTGCCAGCCTTGCCGGGGAGCAGGCTTAGACTTCACCAGGCCATTGCGATCGCCGCTCCCGTTCTCTTGTTGCTCAGGCTGGCTGGGCGCAATCTGGATGCCCTTGGTTTGCTGTGCGACGGTACGGGCGTAATAGTGCGGGGAGCTTGCCTGCCGTGACTCCGCAGCCAACTGAAGTTGCTGCTGCCAATGTTCGTTCATGGTCTCGTCAATATCTTCGTCCACGTTCACATGAGCGCCATTCTGGAGGGGGCCGGGAGTGAAGTGCGGGGTGGCGGCAGCCAATGCCCCACTGGAGAAGTTGTGTTGGTGGTTTATGCTATGAGAGGCTTGATTGTGGTGGGCATGATGATGGGCCTGCTGTGCGGGGTGGGGGTGATGGCTCTGCGATTGGAACTTGGGGATCTGCATGCCAAATCGCTGGTGGGCCTGGCCGCCATTCATCATGACATGCTGCCCTTGATGAGTTTGTGTGTACATTGTGAAAGGATTCAGCGCAGCAGCTTGGTTGATCGGAGGTGAACGTGAGGGAGAAGGAGTGTCGTGACTAAATTTTAGTCTTCCAGTGGGAGAGTTGGTACCGTTGCGTACAAGATGACGTTGGTGAGAGTGCTGTTGCGTTTGTGTTTGGAAAAAGAACTGCCCGGCCCCAGGCTGCTGGAACCTGTAGGTACCATCTGCCATTTAACGTGGCAGACGAGACCGTAGGTCGATTGGTTGGATATTCCTAGGGTAGGTTGAGGCTGGCAGGGTTGGGCTCGGGGAGGCGGCGGTGGCAGGAGAGAGAGGAGTCGGGGATTGGATGCGTTCTCTCCTTCTCTTCAACATGGGGTCCTGAAGCGGAACCACCCCAAACTAAGGATATGCTGGAATCACAACCGCAGCTATTCCGCCAATGCTGATTGTACACAGATGCAGTCCTGGTGAGGTCGAGATCGGGAGAGCGATCGAGAGTCGAACGATACGGCGGGTGTCGGGCGACCGAGACACAAGAGGACGGACGACGAAAGTCTGTTGAGAATCCTGGGATCAAGGTCAGGTTGAACTCTCAAAGGCAAGCCCGCTGGAGGAGAGTGGACAATGCGCACTTGAAATTCAGGTCTGAAGACGTAGCAAAGGCGCCGGCAGCTTGTTGGGATGAGACACAGTCGCCTTGACGCTGCGAAGTGGTTTGCATCGAAGGCGGGAGGTCGCCGGTGTCACGTGATGTCACATCCGGCGGGCGTGATTCGCCGCCAATGGCAAAGCCAAGACCAGCCTGGACAAGCACCTCTACCTAGATTTGGGACTCTTCCTTACAAGAATAACTTCCAGCGACCAGAGAATGCTTTCGAGGTTAACAGAGGTGAAGTCTCTTCAACATATCTATCTTTACTCATAAAGTGAGCATCGCTACCCTATTTACCTCCCCCAGGCGAACGGCAACCGGACAAGATCTCAGCACCGGTCCTTCACTGCCCCATATTCCCAATTATTGAGGGGACTAGGCGATCCGCGGGGGTCACTGCACAAGTAAGGAGGTCCCTCTGCAATGACAGCCCACACGCATTCAGAAGTATTGAAGATATGCTACATCTTGCCTTTTGCATGAAGAATCACGCATCTGAGACAGCATCTGCTTTTGATCTTCAAAACCACGATTGTCCCTGCCATTCCATAGTACTAGGATAGCTTCCACTGGCCAGAGACTTGGCTCATTATCTTATCTATATTAACTTGGCCATATCGCCTGTGCCAACACAACTCCCGTGACCCTATGACGGAGCCCATATCAAGACCACATCTATTGCACTGACACCACAGTGGCTCACTCGCTCGGTTGATTCCGACACCTATTATTTAGGAGGGCTATATGTTACTATTATGCTATATACACCCCTTTATTGCTTTCGGTCACTGACCATTTGGCACTAATTGAGCAAGGTACCAACTAAGTAAGTATGGACACATTTCAGCTAACCGTTGGTTGAGCGCAAAAGGGGCCCATGTTTCCAGAACTGTCTATGGCGTTCTTTTCACTTCTTTGTAGAACAGAACCCCTGGTAGACGAGAACCCATCCCCTTGCGAACCCAAAATGATGCCAAATGTATGTATCTCACGTGAAGAAAATACGAGGTTGTTGGATAATCAAGGTAATTCGGTGGGTAATGACCCTCGTATAGCCCCGGCCAAGCAGTGTTTCAGTAACCAGGACATAAATCTAAACTGCACATCAAACCTTGTACTACATAAAGAAATTTGAAATTTGCCTGCTTTTTCCCAGTGAGCACTCATCTACACAACCGGGCACATATTGACACTTGAAGTTAATTAAGCCAGACACAAATGGCCACTTGTACATTTCACGTACTATTATCTATATTAGCCAGCCATGAAGGCTACAGCAAAGCAACCCCCTTTCTTGGTCAATGATGTAGATCCACCTGAGACACGACTTGTAAAGGAAATATCTATACCGCATTCATCCATCTACTATCAGAGTCCACCGTTATGCAGGCCTATCTGTCAAAACAACGACAAGCAGTGTCTAACCGTCGCAAACAAACCCTCCCCTTGCCGGGGGCCCCAGGCGCAGGAATGCATCGAAACATGCCACACACACAACCCTGCCACATTCCTGCACGCCGGACTCATTCTCCGAGAAAAATGCCTATGGCATCCATACCCTCGTAAGATTATGAAATGCATAGTATGTTCAGAGCAGATCGATCACCCGTACTCACTCACCACGAGTAGTAAGCGCTCAAGCCGGAGCAAAATCAGTAGTTAGTAGTTAGGATTTTGAATGATTGATTGATCAATTCAGCATTGCTTAATTAGTCTTTGTATGCCGAGCACTAAACTCAACACTTCTATCTGTTGTTGCTAAAAGCAAAGCTGCTTGGTTTGCGATCAACATTAGCTTGGTGGATCACGATAAATAACTAATATTAATAGAGGGCATGGCATTGATTTAATATACATAATTAGTAGTCTTGTCTAGCCTATCTTACTAATTGTATAATTGTGTTCAAGTCTATCTATTTGCGCTGCTATGCTAGCTAAGATCAGATCGTCGTCCAAGATAAGCAAGATTTGGTCATGGGATCATGTGAGGGATTTAGGATGTAGAAAAGTGATAAATAGTTAAGTCAATAGTCACCTGGATGGCATAGTTAGCTAGTAGAATTGCTTTTCTTACGGAGGGACTACTAAGTTAGGGTAAGTTGGGTGGTTCTAACATAACTACTAACTTATCGGATAGTTATATGCTCACGAAGTATGACTGCAGTGTGTGAAACAGCATGCTCTAGGTTGAAACTACCAGTTACACATTGTGAATTCCCCCGGCGGTAGTACGGAGTACTATTGACGGATACTGAAGCATGATTACAAGGCAGCAGGGGATACCTTTCAAGCATATCGTCACATCATCATTACTATGATTGCTGACAGTTGTAGATAGTTTCAGACCCTGTCAACAACATTCCAAAACAGCTAGCTCACCATCAGAAACCTCCGACTGGAGGGATATAAACCGATGTTACAGAATCTGACACCCAGATAGTTGCAGATATGACGATCCATAAGCTGACAGCATCACAACCACACGGATAGAAAGCCGTAACTACCAGTCATCGACAAAAGGGGAAAGAAAAAGGGGGGGCGAAGGGACGGAGACTGAGAGAGTATCTACGGAGTAACTAGCGCCTAGAAAGAAAACCACCAGAAGGACCACCGAAAAAAAGCCCAGACAGACCTGTGCTCGGGAAGAATTCCTAACTAGTCCAGTAATTTGTACTCCATAAGTGGGATGGATGGTATTAGTTAGAGAGCAAATCTCTGACAGGGCAACAAGTGACCCGTGCCAGCACGTGTCTTTCTTAGGCCGAAAGTGGCCCCGGCATGCATAATCATCCTGGGCGGCGGAGCGTTGCGACGGCCAGAATCCAACCAACAATTGGATTATTGTTTATTCTCCATTGTAAGCAGTAGTGTAAGAGGCTAGGAGTAGTAAATAGTGAGTATTAGTTATCTGTCTCTGCTCTTCTGGTGGTGATTCTCGGAAAAAGAGGAAAAGCCAACAAATACATGCTTGGTCAGGGGGGATTATCTTGGTTTGATGGAACAGAATCTGGCCTTCGTTAACGAATCTATTACTTATGTAACTTCACCCCATTTGTTACTCTTCCTCCGAGATCCATCGGATTAGAGTAGATTGGGTTGGTCTGGATGGAAATTCAACGACTGAGTGGTCGCGTCGGCAGCGCCATCGTTACTACAAATCACTGCTAGTAGGAGGATTCTTCAGATCCACTCGGCTACCCAAATTTGTACTCTGTAAGTTAGTCAAAATTGTTAGAATTATTAAGTCGCTAGCACCAAAACAATCATGATGTCAAGGAGTCAGTCGGTAGATAGCCTAAGGAAGAAAGCCTGGAGACTAGGCTAGACGGGTCCAAGAATCTTTCTTTCCGTCTCTGAGGCGGGAAAAAAAAAAAGAAGAGAAAAGAAAAGAAATAAATAAAATAAAGGAGACAATTCCTTTGGTTTAATAAATCAATATGTTAATAACTATCTGTTTTGACTTTCCTTGATCAACAACTGCTTCCTTCTCCGCCCCTTAGTCTAACGGACGGATTCCGTCAGAAAGGCAATTTCTCTGCCTTGTGTCATCAGGAGACTTGAGATTGCCCCATCTCCAGGAAGCTCAGCAGCATCTGCCGCGGTTCTTCCAGTTCCGTGGGTTGTCGGCATGTCCGGGCAGGGCTCTATGTGGGCTGGCCTGTGGATTCGGGCGTCAGAACTTGAGTGGGCGACCCGTGAACTTGGGTAAGGGATGAAGCAGGGTACTCGCCAGTGGACGTGCCCAGTTTCATCATTACTACTCCGGTTATCGTTATCAGTCTTGTTTTTTGTTAGCAGCTCAGCCGGCCAGATTTTTGGTGTGCAACAAGAACCACGGATGGCATTTTCTTTGCTGCAACCTTGAATCTTTCTTGGACCATTGAACGTATTCAATTCCAGACAAGGGGCCCAGTTTTGGGCGGTTCGCAGATAGCCGAGACCACTCGAACGGATCTGGAATACGGATTCAGCTCACACTCGATCGGTAGCCTCTTCGAATGTACAGATTCTGATTCTGCATAAGAGAGATCAGATGGCACCGGGCGGAGCAGTGAACGCAAATCATCGAGCCAATAACCCGTAGCTTAGGCTGTTGATCTTGGATGCAGCTGCAGGAGAAAACAGCAGTCATTGGTATCAGATCAGCAGGGCGTATGCAGGCGGTTGGTTAGTATTTGTGTTCGGTTTGAGGAAGAGTTAAGTACGGAGTAGTATGGGAGCTTTTCCGCCACCACCAAGCGGGCGGCATTTCAGCTTCCATCGTCCGGAGTCGCTCGGCAGATACATTGGTATCAGGATTCAACGTTCTAGTAGTGAAAAAATTTTAAAAACTAGAAAGAGTAAAGAAGAGTTGGACTGATTAAAGTTGTGTATCCACGGAGCAGAACTACCTAAAACGCAAGCTGTGAAATAATTCAGTTCGGGGTCCGGAATCCCGCCAGAGTCCAAAGGCAGTCGCAGTCATAGTGGAGTGGCCCTAAGGGGGGTTCATTTAATCGAGCCGGGGCGATTTCGTTTTCGGTCACGATGTGGTTTTTGCCCCCCCTCCATCGTCCTCTCCCTCTCTCCTCACTCATTCATTATTCTTCCTCTTCCTCTTCCCTCTTCTTCTTCTTCTACTTCTTCTCCTCCCTGTTCTCGCTTCCCATGGGTCGAGGCCGCCTGTAACTGTATCCGGACTGCCTCACTTTCGCTTCTCTCCTCCCCGCCCCCTCCAACTAGCGCTTGTTTCACTTCGCCTCCTACTACGCTTTCCCTTTCGAGATTACATTACCATGTCCATAATAATCGCGTCTCGCCCCCGTCCGTGATCGATCTGAGTCGCCATCGTCGTATGCAAGCATGCAAATCATTGTTGTTGCTAGCGGTTCTAGATCGATGACAACCCAATCTTCGCTGCCAAAATGGATATGATGTCAAACGGGCCTGCGACTTTTGCGCCTGCCGCAACTTCAGGCTCCGATCTCCATTCGACTACCAGCTCGGCCGGTCCAACCCTCGCTGCGACATCTACCTCTTCCCTAACCTCTCTCAATGACTACTCCAACTTTCCCCTGATTCGCCAGGGCGATCGCACATATCTTAGAGACCCCGAAAATAACTACCCTCTCCCTTGCGATCTTCAGGAGATTCATCGTCAGACCCTGCGCTCGCTCATGCTCATGCGCGTGTTCGGGGGTCCGTTCTGCAACCCTCACCTCACCGACCGACCCCCAAAGCGGGTTCTGGAAATCGCATGTGGTTCAGGCCTCTGGTCCAGTATGAGCCATGAATATTTCGCGCGTCGCGGCCACCGTAACGTATCTTTCCACGGCATTGACATCGTCTCCGTCGCCCCTGATCTGCGCAAAAAAGGTGTCCATTGGCAATATCGGAGGCACGACCTTCGAAAGCCCCGCCTGCCTTTCCCCGACGATTATTTTGACTTTGTCTTCATTAAGGACGCAGGAATGTGTCCATCTAGCCCGGCGCTGCAAGCGTCCGGATTAAGTGAGCCACTGAGGGTGCTCAAATCCGGCGGGATTTTGGAAATTTGGGACTCCGACTGGGTATTTCGATCCTTGCTTCCCAATCCGGCACCCGCTCGCAAATTAGCGTCGAGGGAACAGGAGACGGCCGATGCGACCGCGACTTACACCTTTTCCTCCGCAACTCCATTCACACGAGTTCAAAACAAGTTTCTCCAGGACTATAACTCCTGGGTTGAAAAGGCCTTTGACCGACGCAAATTGACAGCGTTGCCATGCGCGACAATTGGTTTGTCCTTTAACTCAGAGGTCGACGTATTAGAGAACGTCGATAGTCGCCGCATCGCTATCCCGCTAGGCGAACTACGGTGGGAACGTGAAGGTCATGGGAAGGATCCGGTCGGTGCGTCACGCAGACAGTTGACCGCAGATCAATTGTCTATTCGGCGCACGGCCCTTGTGACCGTAGTTCAGATGATTGAGGGTATGGAGCATATTCTCATGGAAGCTAGCGGTAAGACCAGACATGAATGGGACAGGTGGTGGGCTGCCATGATTGCCGACCTGTTCCAGAAAGGAAGCCTCGCGAATGGAGAGTGCTTGGAAGTAAGTGCTTGGTGGGGACGAAAGAAATAAACGGTCTTTCGGCGAAGAGGATACATGCTCAATTGCCGGTGATCTGGCGAACGCGGGAAAGACAAAAAAAAGACACGGAAAACGTCGTGATCATTGCTCTCTCATATTGGTGATACCCCACTTTTCTCCTTTCAGTTTTGACATATATATATTCCTTGGTGTAATACTCCTGAGAACTATAGAGGCTTCATGGTATATTGAACGGCCGGGATCATTTAATTTTCATAGCGCTGTTTCAAGGTGCGATATCGCTTCAGATAGTACCTGGGCGCTTTCAGTCAGTATTGGCGCTGAAGTTGTCGAGCATGAATTATCTCGATAGTTATGAGACGATGAGTATTCAGAAGCACATGGTTGTTAGGCATAGGTTAATATAGATGAAACAGTATCAAGCCTTACAGGCCTAAACCTTGGACTTTGACATGCTTCACCATGCGTAGATAAGGCGTTGCAGGCAGTCTGGTGCCGACGTGATCCGGTTCATAAGGGAAAGAAGGCTCAAGAGAACTCACAATGCTTCGATTTCTATAGATTGCAGCCAAAATAATCAGATCGATCCGGATTCCTAGCAAACAATGGAAAGAACCGTCACACATACCCTTCTTAACAAACTCCGCTCTAGCGATACCTTTCCGGATCTGTTCCTCATTATCCAGATGCGCCTGGCTGGAAAACGCTTTATGTAACCTGTTACGATAATATTCGTAGCCTAGTGGATAGTTGCGACCAAGGAAGAGCAGCTCTACAGATGGAGTGAAGTCAGCTGGTTGGCTGCGAGACACTTGACACTGAGAAGAAATGACTGGAGGAGAGGGTGCGTCAAGCCGGAGTGATGCACATACCCTTGTATATATGTATCACCTGCGCGCGAAGTTCTGGAGTTGTCATGTTGGATGGTGTTGCCAGTCATTGAATGGATGGGACCAAGACTCCCCGAACGAGGTGGGAAAGTGGAAGAGGAAGAAGTTCAGTTGTTTGTGCTCTGGCAGCTTGAGGAAGTTAGCCGGAACACAACTACCGGTGACGTCGCACGGGCGGAATCCTTACTTGTTGCCTCGGAGGGTTAACCGTTAAGGTAAGCACCTACTATACGAGCTTGTGTATAGGCTGGGGCTTTGTTATGCCAAAACTAAATATAGAACTTTCTCTATATCATTTTCATGAGAGCTTGAAGTCTAAGGAGCTTTAGAAGGCTTTGTCACTAGATGATTGTACTAGTATCCAATGGGTCGATATATATCTCCGAGGGTCTCAGTTGGTATTCGGACAAAGACCCCTATTATGAGGCGATGTTAGGTTTGCGCAGGGTCTAGTATGACATAGTACTATCAAATCCGGTTTCACTGCCAGATGAACTATGTCGTGTACTAGGAAGATGCATAAATTACTGAATGATGTTTCTTCAAGCACTGCCATGTCAGCGTGCGGAGAGAGAGAGAATGCGCGGGGCTAGCCGAAGCTCCAACCGCCCGGACAACTAGCCGAAGTGAGCAAGCAGCTCCTCGGCTGGCAACAACTGTTCCCTGACGATCAACAATCACTATCTTCACCTATTTCCTAGAATGATGATGCCGCTTCAACGACTTGGAAGGCGACCAGTTGCTGGGATTGCCGCTCAATGTTCACCACTTACCACCCGACTCTTCTCCGTCTCGACCGCATCCCGAAATGCCCCTGTTTCCACACCCGGAACAACACCAAAGAAGCCTCACACCATTGATCCACGATGGTTGACTATGACCAAACGAAGGATCGGTAGATGTATGATGTTTGGCTTGAAGCCGCCACAGATTCAAGAAGCTGGGGAGATCTTACGTCAAATCGCAAGGGACTGGCGTGAATTGATAGCTGGTAGCGAAGGCTACCTGACAGATGAGACACGGAGGGGGCTATTCCAGCAAAGCGTCGCGTGGGGAGAGATGGTATGATATAAAGCCACTTGGTGCATGGCAGCTTACATATAGCATGATGCATATTTGCTAATGTAGGCGCTTGCATCGAACAGGACAGCATGGTAAGCCAGGAACACTCAAGTAACTAGTGATGTCGACTAACTCAGGGTCTAGGGTATGTATATTTCTTTCTAAACAGCATCAGGCCGTTGAATTGCGGCAAGGGGTCTAACATTCATGAGCGTCTGACTAGGACATGTGAACAACGTCACATACCCCCGATATGCAGAGACGGCGCGCGTGTACTATACCCGCAACTTTGCCATGCATATAGACCCGGCCCATAAGACAGAGTGGATGAATCTTGTCAGCTCGAAAGGCATCGGACTCATTCTTCGAAGTATCACGATTGACTACAAATTTGTACGATCATTCTCAGTCGAGATATAGGGCGGGTCGCTAACACCTCGTCTCTCTTTTACAGCCCATGACATACCCCGATAAAGTTACGGTTTATCATAAACTGGTTCACGATCCGACATCTCCTGATGCGCCTCGTCATGGGTTCTATCTCCATGCGATGATAGTCTCCGAGGCTCGCCAACGGCCCGCTGCCCGCGTTTCCGAGGACCTGGTCATCTATGACTACAAGGCAATAAAGAAGGCGGAGCTTCCGCCGTTTGTCATGGAACAATTCAAATCCACCTGGGATCTCCAAGAGCAAGCCAAGAGATACTGGCAGGAGCGCATCCTTGATATAGAAACGAGGGTCCGCACATTGGAAACAGAAAGCTGGGACCGGGAAGATGCGGTCGAGGATACCGGATCTGCGAAGCAGTGATGGAGCAGGCTGGTTTTCCCGCTTTCGGGCAACTTTGCAGACCGACAGATCTGAGATCGACAATGTACATAATAAATGAAGAGGATCGAGCGTAGGGCACTGGCATAGATCCTGCTACCAAGCGCGTACTGTAAGCATCGGGTGTAACGTATGTGTGCTTACTAGTATCTTACCTGATCTACATGGCATACAGTATGCGTATTGATACTAGCTGTAATCGATCACTTCAAGCATTCTGAATGAGAAAAAGGTTGATGATGGGCTTCATTACCACATACTGAACAACGCTCTTTGTGCATCTTCACTCTTAGATCGTTGACCTGACATGACTGAGATCTTTTTACCTCCCGCCTCATCCTACACTTTATAGAATGGCGAATTTGTCTCTCGTTCACTTCACCGAAACAACGTCAGATCAACGATGGCCATTACCTGTCCGTGGAATCTACAACGACTCAGATCCAAACATACACCAAAATGAAAAAAAGAAAGCAAAGAAAATCGGGTCATGCAGAAGTCGGTATACCCACTGTCTCTCTCCGATAACCAAATATTTTTTAATCTTCCCACCGATTGCGGAGCACGAGTGACCAAGCCCGCAGAATAAGTCTTGAAAAGCCTATGTTTCTCATGGCCTTTGCAAGATTTGGGTTAGCATACGACTTTCTTGCGACATATAAAGCAATTCCGCTGACGCCAATTTGCTGGTGATGCTGTACTCTTGCCTGGAGAAGCTATATACCGATAGATCTCTTCAGACCACGCATTGGATCTCTGATATCTCTCTCCATCAAGTTATAGGGAGCAGCGCCAGCGTAACTTACATTGACTGCAGGGAAGCTTTTATATCCGTCTACGGATCCTTCCATTAGAGGTTTCCAGTGAAGGCGTAGTGTTCGAAGAATCGGTATGTCGATTAAAGAGCTCGGTTGACTCGGCTCGGTTGTCGGCAGCTAATAACTATCTACCACTTGAGGCCGAAGCTCAGGTCCACAACTGCCATGTGATGCTTGGCCTAGCTCTCTTTATTTTGGAAATGGTACGCAGGCACAATGCTTGGCAGCTCTAATTTCTCAGGCTACAACATACGAATAGATGAATAACTACTCCAGCCATCTCGAGAAGTCCAACACACAGTTGGTGCAATGACACAGGCTCATGGTTGCCGTGGAATCCGGTTGCAATTTGTTGGTTCGTCACGGCTTGACCCGCTCCATTTGCGCCACAGAGTCTCTTCTAGACCCTCCCGCCTAGTGTCGCTGATCGGAAGCTTTCCCGGATCGGTATCAGTTCCAGTGCCCAGTTAATTGCTTGGTTTCGCAAGCTTTGACGCCAGTGCTCGGCTATGAGGCTCACCACAGGCAAAAACATTCATCTACGAAAGACAGCAGGGTATCTACATCTCGTCTCACTCTGTAATACTACTAGCATCAAGGGTCCAATACCCTGTGTTACAACAACAACGACACGACAAATGGACGGGATATCCCTGGTAATCATCTGACAAGGCTTGCGGGGCTCGACCGGCAAACCCTTCAATTTAGTCAACGCGTCTGTCCACTTTAGGGTAGAAACGGTCGATCATCCATCCGATTCCAAGGCTAGTCGATCTCTGTCCGTGAAAACGGCATTCAAATTAGGATACTTGCCTATCAAGCTGCATCCAGCCCGATAACCGGCGTATGGCGAACATTCCAATTAGTTTGTCATTCTAGGCAAATTGCCTGCGCAGTGGCATTTCAGAGCATTAAACGTTCCTACGGGGCGGAGTAGGTAAGAAATGGATCGTTTTGCTAATGTGGAGATGTTTCGGTGAAATACCGCTGTTTGGTATCATACAGTATTTCCTATATATAGCTGGGCAACAGCTAGTTAGTTATGTATTGAGGCTTATCTAATCTCACACCTGCTGCAGTCACCACAAGATGTCGTCGTCGTCAGTCTTTGACACTACTCCGAAAGCGATGGGCAATCCCCCAGATTGTCGGTGTCAGCTTGCTTTTTTCTTCAGGTCTCGTGGATTGTAATTCTGGTTCTTTTAATCTCCTTCGAGCAGGAAACCAATGGCATGACAATGATCTCCTTACATGGTGCTGTTTCGGACTTGGCAGGTATAAGCATTACGAGCATCATCTATCTATCTATCGGCTGTACAACCTCCCACGCAAGTGTCAACTGACAAGTCCAACGGCCACCCCATATGACTAGACAGCTGGGCAGGATATGCTTATCTTGACTTGCAAGTTACGAGCCAGAAGACATATGGGCCTCTTGATATGCCCACTTTGAATCCTACGCAATTCAGCTGGTCGAAAGATAACCAACTGGGCATATGCAATATGGACAGCACATATGACTATCTACAACCTAGTAGCTGCCAATGAGTTGGTGATGGTGTTGACCATGATGAATTTCAGCAGCACTATCCAGGGAATCGCCCACGCGAACAACAAGAAGCTATCCCGTGAAGGATGGGATCGCCAGATCGTCTTGTCTAGTTTGGGCCCTAGAGTCCTGGATTACCCGATAAAGCACGACCCCGGGTCTTGTCAGTGGATAGCGGGTAAGACGTGATATGTAGGGTGACTGCGTGAGAAGGAGGGGTAAGCGGACATTAACTGGCGCTGATTTCTGCGAGCCTATGAATGATAGCTTGCATTGGAGGGTAAGGCCAAAATGAACACGTAGTCCACCCCCGGCTTACGAGGCCGGCGTTCAGCAACCATCAGTCCATAGATGCTTTAGACCGAGAGGCTTAATAACTGTATTGCAGGTGACCGGGCTGTTGCTAGGTGACGGGGTGTTACAGCTAGCCTAATGTGCAGATATGTTAAAGTTTTATCTATTGGTGTGTAGGGAAGGTCAAGTGAAGATTTGCTTTCGATGCTTATGAGCATGTCAAGGAAATGGACTTTTTACACATAAACTCGCATCAGTCATATTTTGTGTTGACAAGAGGCTTAGATCCAGTAGGCTGTGTGAAGCCATCAGAGAAAGAAATGATTGTTCAAAGCATTTAGTGGCTGATATCTGGCCCCCATATCGATGCCTCGAGCCGGTGCCGGTGTCAGGAAGCAAGCTTACTTTTGAATGATGTGGCTGAAGAGCCAGGTGTCAATTGTTGCCCGTAATATTCCTGTTTTGTGGACACGGTTGTTTGAAGATCCAAGCAACCTCAACCTTCCACCAGAACAAGAACTCCAATTGGTCTCTTGAGCATCCACGATCTCCGTGGCTGGTCTCAACCTCCAGATCGCCCCAAAAATCGGTCGAGGGAAAGGGAATTTGGATAGCCAACCAGCCAACCGGAAGACAGCGCAGTGCAGGGTACGTCATGTACCGTATGATAAATGTCAGTAAAGAACCTTCTGTATCTGACAGAGTATGTATGATACTGTGACAGGCAAGGGTATTTTACACGCTGCCTGAGGCACACACAGCCGGATTGGCTGAAGGTGGCCGCCTTGCTGCCTTAGCGGGATTCCCTCTCGACGATCCGTTTCCAACCTTTCGTTTCGTCTTTTTCCCGCCTCGTCTATCCAGACCCAAAAGTCTACCAAACCTCATTCATTTTTCCCTTCTCTTTCCTCCCACCTCCCCCCCGCCACCCTCTCTTACTCACCCTTCCCCATATCCAATCCGATTCATTCTGACTTTCCTTTTCTCAACCTAGTCCTTACCTCTACCGACTTTCTATCCCCCTCTTGTCATTCCTTTTCCCGTTCGCTTCCTGGGTGCTACCTCCCCTCCCTTTCCTTTCCCACTACTCACCACCCCTTCTTCTCCCCTCTCCCTCCCCCCAACTCTTCTATTTCCCCCCGACGCTGTCTCCGTCCTCAATTCTCGCCTGGTCCAAGTCCTTGGCTCCTCCCTGCCAAGCTGACTCGGACCTGGGTGTTAGGCTCCCTCGTCCATGCCACGTTCATCGGCCACGGCTAGGAAGAGTCATAGCAATCGGCATGAGAATGGTATCATCGGTCCCGGAAAGAAAGTGAACAAGCAAAAGTCCAATGGAAATCTGAATGGGAATACCAACGGCGCCTCTGCCCCGAACTCTGGTCCCTCCACTCAAGTCGACTGGCCCGCATCTCGCTCTTCCAGCGATTCAGCCTTAACCACCTCATCGGCAACCACGGCAAGCAAGGTCAACGGCACGGCGGACACCTCGAAGGCGGATGGCAACGGGCGCGGCTTGTTAAACGGGTATGCTAAGGGTAACGCGGACATGTCTTATGGCCAGACGAATGGCGCCGTGCCCCAGAATAGCGGACTTGCCGGACAGGCGTCGCGGCGAACGGAGAAGCCGGCAACTGGTTCCAAGAAGTCGGGCTCGATCAATCCACTCCAGCTCGCGTCGACTATCCTCAAGTCCTGCCCGATGTACGACACGATCGCCATTCTGATCTTCCTTCTGCAGCTGCCGCCTATGGTTCTCACTCTGGTTCAGTTCCTCTTTGCTTCCCTGACCTTCATGCCTCCTAGTGGTGCATCGTCTGGCTCCTTGACCTCCAACTTTGATATCTTTCAGGGTCCCGCTGGAACGCCATCTCTTGGCACAATGATTGCCATGGATGGTTTCTGCTTACTTTTTTGGGGCCTTTTCATGTGGACATGGGCGCAGAACTTTGCGCTCGATCTAGCTCACGTTCAAGTTGCCATCACACTAGGTGGAGGAGGGTCGGGAAAGAATGGAGGGGTCAATGCTCTCTGCGTTGGCATTGTCCTCGTATTACATCTTATCCGCAGTAAAGGTATACAGGATTTTGTTATAGGTCATCTGCTCTCCGCCAAAATCGTCTCGCCTGATTTCTTATCGCAATACTCGCATCTCATGCCACCCGAGTTCCGTCGCACGGAACCGCAAAGCTCCCCAAGTTGGCTTCGCAGCCTCCTCGCGGTTCACATCTTGGCTCAAGCAGGCACCGCTATGGCAAGACGATCGATGGCGAAAAACCGGTCACCGGCTCCCCCTCGCAACGGCAAGCGTGTTGATACCGAAGCCTCTGCCGGGTCGCAGACACAAATTGATTCTGCGTTCGAGTCCGGGGCTAGCGTCTCTTCCTATATCGGTGCCGATGGTCAACTCGTTACGCCAGCAACTCACAAGGACGGCAGAGATAGACTCATGTCGGCAAAGAAACGCAGAAGACAAGCCAATCAGGTCCGGAGCCGTCAACCGTTCTGGGCTGCACTCGCGAGCACGAAGGTGACGGTGATGAGGGAATACGAGCATTCTAGGGCCCTCAACAAAACCGGCAGGGGGCTTATGATGACAGAAGAGGATCTTCAGGGCATTTCGTTGGATGATGGACTTGTTTGGATAACCGAAGTCGATAGCTCTACTATCAAGTTCGCCGCGGGTGACTTCACCTCCGTCGATGATCCCGCGCTTTCCGGAGTCTGTGAAACTGCTCGTCTGGGAAATGATGAAACGGAACCTTTCTACGTCTGTGTTAACGGCGCATTGTGGGCAACGGCAACGATCACCAAGGTGCAGGACGCTCCAAAGGGGTCAAACACGGTACACTGGCGGGGCGAAGTCTCGGGACTTGCTCCTAACTGTGCCTACACTTGCTCCTTTGTGCGAAGCGATACCGATGAAGAAATCTGTGTCATGAGCGTCAAGACACCTGCTGCAGCTGACGCAGAACAAGGTAAGGGAATACCTCGTTTAGCCTTCGGTTCGTTCGAAAAAGTTGGCTCACACTGGCCACCAGCAGTCTCTTCGATCCCAACACCTCCGCAACCGTCTTATCGTCCGTCGTCACCGACCACTACGCTCAAGAATTCGATCGTCAACGCCGAGGTCAAATTGAATGAGAAACGCGCCCGGCTAAGGAAAGCCAAAAACGACCACAAACTCGTCATATCCAAGATCAGGAAGGAACTGGATAACTACAATCATCGTCTGCAAAGTGGCACCGATGAAAACCGACAGAAGCAACGCTCGTTACAGCTTGAGAGAAACATTAAGCAAACAGAGGAAATCACAGCCGCTCTCGAGAGCCAACTCGACAATTTGGAGAACATTCCCGAGGAAGAACTCGAAGAATGGTCGAACCAGAAGTCCAAGTACGAACAGGAGTTGGAACAACTCAATTTGGCTAAGGAGGAGCTCGTTTCTGCTCGGGCCGCTGTTGCTCGTGAAGTGTCGTCGTTGGAGTCGGAGCTGAACTCGGCCATCCAGAGAAAGGAACGTCTTCAGGGCCGCCGTACCAGGGTCAATGAGCAATACGAGCGGATCGTCTCTGCCAACGCCCAGGGCTTGAATGAGCGGGAGCGTCGCGCTGCGGAACAATTCGCTCGGGAGCAGGACCAGGCGAAGTTGGAGGCCAATTTCCATGAGCAGTTTGCGAGCATCAGCCAGTCCGTGCAGGAGTACCAAGTGCGCACCAATCAACTGTGGCAGCAAGCTGCTGCTATTGAGCAAGCCATCCAGCAGCAGCAACAGCAGATGCTCTTGGATTCTGCTCCGCTTACTCCGGAAGGGAATCTGCCTGGTACAAACCCTCTGACTGAGGCACCCGGATTGTCTCTGGGGGCATTGACAACAACCGCACCCAGCACCCGATCTCTCCTGGGGCTTAGCTTCCCGTCGCTGAAGTCTAGTCCGCTACAGCATGCCTCGTCCCCTGTTGGTGCCGCTTCATCTCATCCAACTAGTCCAACACAGCCACCTTCTTACTTGCAACACTTCCCGACGTCTCCGCTTGGTAATACCGGCAACTACTTCGATACGGATTTTTCCTACCGTGACCGGTCTTTTTCCAACCGCTCTGCGCACAGCAGTCTCTACGGTGCTGATTTCTTGGACTCGAATCGTCGGGGTCCCTTCCAGCTTGATCTCTCCGATGCGGTCATTGAGAAGCGGATGGATTCGGGCTCCGAGGGAGTGACTCCTAACCCGATCATGAGACCTATCTCCACCCCGTTCCGGCGGGCCGATAGTCGTGGTAGCGGAAGTGGAAGCGGAAGTAGCGGTGCAAGCGGTAGTGGAAGTGGCAGTCCCAGCTCGACGGGTGGTAAGGGCAACTAGGCGAGGTGAAGGGACAGGGCTGTGGTTCTCTACGAGCTCCTCTGGCTTGTTCCTGGTTACGTTATGGTTCCAGTTACTGCTTGGTAGTGTTCATCTTCAGACGTGATGCTTAAGATTGCATGGTGGTTTACCTGCTTCGGGGTTCCTTGGCCCAGACGAATCCACCGCCGTGCGTCTTCGTCCTGGTATTCCATCGCCTGTGAACAAAGAAATCTTGTGTCATATGTAGAGCCTATTCATAATTTGCCGAAAAGCCTGTTTCTGCACATGTCGTTGTTCCAGTGTAGATGTCCATCTTATAGGATACTAGCTTTGTAGATTCCATAACACGACTTGCCTCGTTGGTCTTCAACCAAGAGCGCCATGGGTTATGACGTAGACTAGTATTCGACCCATAGCTCCGTATATATATGGCCCGAACACCCATAGTTGATAGATTGGTGCAGTTTGTAGTAGTCGTTGATTCGGACCGGTGTGACATTGGGAATATGAATGCTAGTAGTGGTAATAGACAACAACTCACAAGTAGTTCCACAGGTGCATCTCCATATCCGTCACTGACTGATGGGGACAAACAGACACAAGATAAGAAAGCAGCTCCTTTCAGACTGAAAAAGGTAGAGAGGTAGGCATAGTATATCTAAGCAAAAAAAAAGTAGATACGCGACACCTCTGGGACTCGAACCCAGGCGGGCGAACCCACAGGCTAATCAACTAGTACAGGAATGTAGTAGCAGGCCTGCGCCTTAAACCACTCGGCCAAAGTGTCCAGATCTGATAAGAGGGGGGCTTGAAGTGATTTGGAGCTGTACGAGGAAGCCGACTTTACATTCCGAACGATCAGCAGAAATTGGAAAATGGTGTAAGCTCCCTTCCAGTGTTGGAAAAGATTGGTTTTTTCAGATGGTTATCTGTTAATGAAGAACAGGAGTAGGTCTCGAAAATCTCCCATGTCTCTCTCTCGCACGTCGCGTGGGAAGAGTGGATAATAAAAACTTGGTCAAGTGGGCTTGACTTTAATGCTTGCTTGTTATAACACCCCCGAGAAACTTTCAACCTTAAGGATACAGATTCATTAGAGGAGGCATCGCCACCAACCAATCAGACACTTTGGCCGAGTGGTTTAAGGCGCAGGCCTGCTACTACTTTATTGTATTAGCTGTTTAGCCTGTGGGTTCGCCCGCCTGGGTTCGAGTCCCAGAGGTGTCGGTTACTTTTTGCTTTTCTCTCTTATGCATGTTGTCCCTGCCTTGGGTAGGTAATATGCATGGTATGTGCTGTTGTTTTTTTCCCCCTGAAGTAACTATTTAGAAGGGAGGCTGGAAGGTGTCATTCGTATACGAGTAACTTCTGCCTGCTCTTGGATTGCTAGTGTCTATTGTAGGCTTTTTGGTAGTTAAAGGCTCAAGATAATACACCGCTTTCAATGTGTTATGTTCTTGCTTTTTCAGGAGGGTCAGTTGTCGTGAAGTCAACTCCTAATGCTGGCTGCAATGGGAAATCTGTAGCTGATATAGCCTTTCAGGGACAAATTCCACCAATCAGACACTTTGGCCGAGTGGTTTAAGGCGCAGGCCTGCTACTACATTTCTGTACTAGTTGATTAGCCTGTGGGTTCGCCCGCCTGGGTTCGAGTCCCAGAGGTGTCGGTTATTTCTTTTTACCTTATGCATCACTGCCTTGGGTAGGTAATATGCATGGTATGTGCTGTTGTTTTTCTCCCCCTGTTGTATGTAAAAGGGAGGTTGAAAGGTGCCATTTGTGTAAGTTAGCTCTGGGGGGTAGCGGCGAGTAACTTCTGCCTGCTCTTGAAACTTGCCAATGTCTATTATAGACTTTTTGGTGGTCAAAGGCTCAAGATAGTATATATACTCATCACTTTCAATGTGTTATGTTCTTGCTTCTCAGGAGGGTCAGTTGTCTTTGGATCAATGTTGTGAAGTCAGCGCCTCGTGCTGGCTGGGATGGCAAGGCGGTCTGTGATATAGCCCTTTAGTGACAAATCCAATAATCAGACACTTTGGCCGAGTGGTTTAAGGCGCAGGCCTGCTACTACCTCATTGTACTAGCTGTTCAGCCTGTGGGTTCGCCCGCCTGGGTTCGAGTCCCAGAGGTGTCGCATGTTTTTCCGTTTTTGTCTGACACCGAGTTAATTCGGAATGCCACTGACTTTTAGGGTCGGTGATACCCGTCATTAAATGCTTGTCGACCGGGGTGTGCTCTTTGTTTCTGGCCATATATGAGAAAGGCTCCGAAAGAACAGCCCAGTATAAATAGCAACCTGAGTCCGGAAGCCAAAGCTTTGCTTGATTATACTTATAGGAACACGCCAATGGGATTCAAGAATCGCTACTTTTTAGCCAAAGGGCTTTCTCTGTAATCAACTGTGGTGTGAGGGAATGATGACTATTCAGATATGGGCCAACAGCTTATGAACCAATTGTTCACTTGGCTTATAGCATATTAGAGAGTAATGAAAGACAGACTGGAGACTCAATGATGCTCGACCAAATAAGACCTACAAGTCGCTACCCTAGTAGTATATCAAACCAGACGTACAAGAGCCTCCACAATTTCTGCCATTGCACGAGTATCATAAGATGCGTTGTGGTAATTTTGGGAGGACATGTTTTCTTCGCCTCTTACGAGGTATTCCTTGACTGACTCGAGTCGCCCTGAGGGAAGGTTGGGCAAGAGCTTTCTACACAAATCACCAATGTTGATTGGTTGAAAATTCGAAGATGCAAGATGAGATATCTTGCCGTGGATTAGCTCATCTTGCCCAGTGAGTATCCTGAGAAAACATTGCATGTCTTGAGCTGAAAACCAGGATAGTAGCTGTATCTTACTATGATCATAGCCACAGGCGTCTCTGATAATCTCAGTTATTCTGGAAGGGGGATCTCCATTCGTGTTCAGACTGCCATAGCACCTCAAAAACAGCGTCCCCATCATCTTATGCTTATTAGAGACGTATGGGGAGACGGCTTCTAGGAGTTCACCCATGGACATGCTGCAATCCACGTTACCCGCATATAGTAGTTTCCCATCAAGCTGTCTAATTGCAAGTTGCAGCGGAATCGGCGAGTATTTGGCTGGCATCGAGATAAACTCGAAGTCAATGATCCAGGTTCTGTCGGGACGTGAATAAAGACTTTTGAGCTGTAGTAAAGGTCCCCGCGTATCATCTGTGATAGATACATTTTGCCTAAATGCGCTGTCTGCAATCAAACCTCCACCCGACGTTGAGTCGGAAAACTTTACGGCATGACTGATGAGTGCCTTGGAGTGATATTGGCAGTAACATGAAGCTATAGAAGCCTGGGACTCTGGACAAGTGAAGAACATGCATCTTCTCTTCTCGTCAACGATATCCATTGATTCCTCCAAGCACAGCTTCAGTGCATGCGTAATTTTGCTGCGAACATTTCGTCCAGAGGTGACCCCAACATCTTCATGCTCAAACGATCTTTCTATGTCTGCAATATCCAATTTCGGTGGCATATGAATACCAGAAGCGTCAAAGTGGTGTGAGGACTGAGCTAGAATCTGCTCATCAGTCACCTTATTGTTGAGCGTGAAGTGGCTAAGCTTAATCAGCTGAAAAGGTTGCGCTGGCATTTCAGAGCATGATACTTGAGGTGCGCTCTTTAATATTGCGTTTATCACAAATCGGACATCTGTATACCTGCCATATATTGGGCTCAATGGTAATCCGTATCGGTAACTGGAATGCAAGATTGTGCTGTATAATGTCCATGTTGGAGCAAAACGGCGAGGCCTCCAAGAAGACGTTTGTAAGAAAAGCATCTCAACGTCTGTGATGTGAAGAACTGGGCTTAGCCTGAATTTCGAATATATAGGCTGGAGTCTCTGTAAAACTTTTGCATATGCTTAACCACCTGCTCTCGGTTGTCAATGCGTTTCCTCTTTCTTCCTTTACACTTTAGCAATTCGTGATCTATCGTCCAGCCTTGGAGGTATAGGGTGTCAGGAGCCACCTCATTTTCCACCGCACCCTTGAGAGAAAGTGACAGTGGCAGTAGAATTATCATATTGTCATTGAATACAAGCCAGATGGCCCAATGCTGTGGTGCACCTCGAAATGGTTCGTTGTAATCAAATCCAACTCGAACCGGAATTGCGGATTCGATCTGAGTTAGGAGTATAAGTATGAAAAAATGCTTCAGTAGAGATTCTCCTTAATACTTACTCTACCATCGTTATTCATCATCTGTTGACATATGAACATGACGCAGGACCCCATTTCGGCATAGCAAGGATCATGCGATTGTGAGCCAAGCCTTCTGCTGTCATAATTCGGAGCAAGCTCATACAACCGTGAGTTGATATACTGCACCCTTGAATTTTCTGTAGTTGGATAGTGCGTTGGTGACGTATTGCTAAGGGGAACCTGATCGCCGACACCCGAAGGCTGTGATGGCCGTTTCGTGCTGTCAACTGTGGCTGGTACATTTGGATGACCTGGGTGTGATCCTTCCACCTGGCCGAGAAAGAGGTAAGCCTCGGCAAAATTCTTGAGCCGGCCAAGGCGTCCTCCTTCTATACCAATAAAGGGAACTGGATGCTCGTAAGGGTGCAACTAGAATAGTTAGTGATTGTTTGACAAGCCAACTAGCAAAGATAAGTACCATATGGAAGTCACTTCGCCGTATGAAATGATGTTGGAACACCTGTTGTGGCAACAGCCTAAGGAAGGCATAATCCTCTGTTTCAAACTGATTCGGTAATTTCGAGGGTGGTACTTTGTGCCTCTGCTCTTGATGATCCTCGTTTCATGTCTGTAATCTTCTCCTTTTCCTTGATCCATCTCTGCAGTGTTCCTACAGAAATGTGAAGGATCTCTGATGCAGTAATTAGTGAGATAGGCCTCTCCTGTCCAGTGATGGGGTTAATGTGTTTCCGTGTTTGACAGAACTCGATCGCATTAAGTCTGTCCTCTCTTGAGTATATCTTGAACGTCCTTTTGTAAAGGCGACGTGCCAGTCTTTTATTTCCCACACTCTCAAGCAGAGACTGTTGGGAGTCATCAAGCGGCTTCCAAAGGGCAGAAACGCTATTTTGTGTGGTTTCACGGGCTGTTAACAAGCTTGGTATGTGAGAATCGGACATGATGGATGGGATACAGCTATGAAGTACTTCCCTAACCATCAATGATTAGAAAAATAGCTATAGGCTCTGAAGGATAGCACCATAACACTGGGATGCGCAATATATATATAGTAATCATGTGACTGGTCTCTGCAGTGAAGGCAAGGCCTCAAAAACCCTTCTATTATTGAATCTGCCTAGAGCATCTATCATCCGTTTGCTTGATAGCCACACGTAAGTCGGAAGTCTATTTTACCGCTAGACTTCCCGAAAATGGGCCGCAATCAACAGCATTGTCTTCCGCTCTTTAGTTTTCATGGCTTACTGGATGAAGCGCTTGCAGCATAGTGAGTCGTGTCATATGATAAGTATAGCACCAATCATGGTCTACCTACTAGCTCTCAAAATCATGACCTACAGAATTTATGATATATCAATGCCTGAAAAGATATCATTTATATGCTCGTAGCCATAGCTAGTTTTGTTGATGAGATCTTCTCGCTCTGTTTACTAGTCTGCCCCTTAGAAAAGCTTGTTTTCTGGTATATCTCTGCCCAAATTCCAACCCGTAACTGATATAATCCCGTTCACTGCCACCTAAAGGTTCATACTTATCAGGGAAAGCCAAGAGACAAGTATACTCCTTGTCCTCACAGTCGGTACCATCTCTAATACACACAAGCTTATCCTGCATAATGATCTCCAACTTGGCCATTGTTCCATTGCAGAAGAACCCGTCTTGCGGTGATATTTTGGAGCGAAGTTGTTCCGTCGATAGTATGCGCTGAAGAAGCGGATCGGTTATATCACAGACCTGCCAAGTATTATCGTCGGCCAAAAACTTCTTCCCATTAAAAATGTAGGAAATATTGTCGTTTCCCTCAAGTAGCTGTGGGAAAGCGAACACACCTTTCCTGGACCAGTCATGCTTTCCGGGCTCCACAACAGGATCAAACTCCATGCGGAAGGATATTGTCTGGTAAAAGCGGAAATCGGGCCTGGCCCTTGGGTCAACGCCGAACTTGATCGATGCCTTCTTCCACGGGCCATTGGCGAACATGTACCCGCAAAACGGCAGAGCTTCTCGAAGGTCGTTCTGATGGCGCAGCTGAACATGGCCTTTGATGACCCTGATTGTCACTATCGGGCGGTGCTCCAGAATATTATGGATTCGACGTGCCATTTTTCTGACAGTATCATTCAGAATTGATGATCCAATTTTGTCAACCTGATGGCTCCCGTCTGGGATCTTCGCGGCATCCATATTGATGGTGATGACACCTGCAAACTCTACTTCACTGAAGATTTCGTCGTTATCCTCTACGTCTTTGCCGGCATGATTGGGGGTATCTATGACACTTCCATCGGTCGTACTGTCGTCGTCGTCGTCGTCGTCGTCGTCGTCGCTGTAGTTTGCGTTTCCTTCGAGAGTCATCGAACCCGTTATCTCATTAGTTCGATCCTTATTGTCTTCGTACTCTTGTTTGTTTCCACTCTCATAGCAACAGATAACTTCCTTGTTTTCGTTTTCGCCCAATTTGTTGCTGACCACATGAGATGATCTTTGAAGGCGCATGGCGAACAGTACTGTTCGTCAAGGATTGTCAGAGGTCTTAGCCAGAGCTCTTTCCTGTGGAAGAAGACTTGCAATACACAAGCTGGCCCAATAGGCTTAGCGGATAGGACTTGGGTGACGGTCGTTTGGTTGGTGAGTTAATGGGAAGCGGAAAATAACCCTAAAGAGGTAGTATGTATATTGAAGTGAATCGTGGGGCAATAGAATGGGGTCCAGCCCACGCTGTAACTCATTCAGCTCTCTTATGCGCCAATTTGAGATTCAAATGATCAATGCCTATGATACGAAAGTTATACAAAGGAGGTAAACGGCATCGTGCATGTTGCTTGGCGTGTCTATGCATGTCCGCGCAAGGTAAACATTTTGGTCTTCTGTGTTGCCACTAGTATGCGACTCGCTTTATCAACATACCAAAGAATTAGTCTTACGTATGAGGCTCACACAGATATGCTAAGAGCGAGATATCTAAGGGACTAATCTATTTACAAAAAGAACTGGAAGACATTGCCTGCGGAATTTCGTAGAAACCGAGGATATCAAGTGTGTATAATATACAGAGGTAACTCCTTGAGAGGCTTCAGAACTCTAGCAATAAGGCGTGTATGGCCAACATCTAGAGAATCATGTGATATGAGAGGAGAATGGGATGGTTCCCACGATTACTGAAGGACGTCTTTCATATCTCGTGACCCATTTCCCAGAAGTGGGTATTTGCATACGTCAGGCAAAGGTCTGCAGCTTTCGTTTCGGAGTCAAGGCTCAACAACTCTCCTGAAAGCGCTCGGACAACAGTTCCCACGACGATCGTGTGGTCTTGAACCTGTATACTTTGTGGATGAAGCTGACACTCCAGTACGAATGGAAAGTCCTCCAATCCTGTAGATGTAGCATCCTGCTTCCTCCGCAACAGCGGAAGTGGTCTGCCGGGAGCCTCATTGTCACGAAGGGTATGTTCATGCGCAACGAACTCATAATCACTCTTCCCCTCCAACAGGGACAAGTTGTGGTTGCCCTTGGAAAAGTCCCGCGCAAGGGTAGCTGTTGCCTGTCGGGGAGCCAGGAGGTGTACAAGAAAGCGCTTTGACGATTGAAGTGCGCTAAGCGTCTCGGAGGGCCGGCGCACGTTGAACGATATGACGGGTTGCGGACTGAGTGTAACGGTGTTGAAGGAGGAGACGGTCATTCCGCGGAAGGCCTTATCTGCCGGACCGTTGGGTTCGGTGGCCGTGATGATAGCGACAGGGTAGGGGACTCGTCTCATCAAGAGACGGACTTGATCGGATAAGGAGGCGACATCACTTTTGATATTTTGAGCGCCTGTCAAGCCGGATTGAGGGTTATTAGCGGCTGGGGCGACTTTGGTGATTGTTCTGCGGGATTGCAATTGACCGAGTCGGAGAGCTGTTCCAATGGTTGGTGCACACTGCCCTTTACGTGAAGACAATTAATTAGCGCGTACAATTTAGGAGCATGAACGCAACCCAACTGACCAGTGAATTGGCCCACCGTCCGACAGGCCGCAAGTATAGATCTAGAGTAAGGGAGCATTATTATCCCGCAGCGGACGGAGCTCGTAGCTCACGGAAAGACGGGCAAAAGGACAGAGGAGAGGAAAGCAACAGAAAGACTCTCGGAGCCCTCCAAAGTCATCATGAAGACGCAGACGAAGATCCCTCAGCGGTTCAATGGGCAATCATGCTTAGCCAGCTGACCGTAGCACGTAAATCGGTGGTTCAAACAAAGTCGAGTTGAAACTCCGCAACAAGAAAAAGAGCAGCCACGGGATGCTGACATAATCCCCGTCCTTCCGCCCCGAATAATTTGTCTCTGGCCAAAGACAGACGAGAAGATCACCGCAGCGTCGCAGTCTCCGGCCTCAATCCCAGTCAATTATCCCTCCTCGGCCGATATACCCAATCCCCCGCGGGTGTCCTCTCAATTCATAAATATCAATCCCGGCCGCAGAAAAACAATGTCTCTCAGCACACCCCTCCGCCGCACCGCGGTCACCACCTCCCGTCTCCAGACCTCCACCACCTTCATCTGTTCGCAATGCCGACATGCTAGTCTCCTTCGTCGTCCTAGACGCCCTTACCAATTCACTCAGTTGATCACACTGTCGGACGGCAGCACCTTCACCCACCGTACCTCCTCTCCTCTCCCCGTCTACCGCTCGACTCGTGACACGCGCAACACTCTGCTCTGGAACCCGACTTCAAGCAAGCTGAAGAGTGTCGAAGATGATGAGGCCGGTCGATTGGCGGCCTTCAGAGCCAAGTTCGGTCGCAGCTGGGATGTGAACACGCCCCTGGAGGACTCTTCGAAGCCGACGGACAAGTCGGCGCAAAGTAAGGAGGCTGCTGCTGCGGAGGCCGCTGCCGCTGCTGAGGAAGAGGACGACAACCTGCTGGATTTGATCAGTTCGTTTGGTCAGGAGGAGCAGGAGGCTGCTAAGAAGAAGAAGGATTGATTGGTTAGTTGGTTGATTGGGTTGTGCCAGGGTGTATGTATGATGAGTAGTGAGGGCGATTCATGGACGTTTTCCCAGGTTTTTCTTTTTCGATGTTGTTGTTATACGATACAGATCTTGTTCGGCTTTCATGTACAGTACATCATACCATTTGAATGGAGTTTCAGCATCGGTGGTTCAAGACTTTCTCTTTTTCTCGAGTGTAGCCTTTGCAGTGTCTTCGAGTTGATGCGAACAAGCCAGGTTAAGAGCCATTACTATGCTACATTGAAGCCATTGATATCAGGGCGCTGCTACAGTGATCCATCCCATTGGATACGTATGAACGACTCGCCATAAGAAAATAAACAAACGTGCGCCGCTCCTCTCAGTAAGCAGGCAAAGTGATGATTAACGTTGGGTAATACCGCAAAGGGGAGGGTGGAGGGGACATCAACAGGTCGTCGCTTTTCTTTTATACAGAGTCAGACAGGTAGAAGAACCGCCTATGCCTCCTCTGTCGGAGTAGCTTCAGCGGTTTCCTCGACCGCAGGCGGCGCAGGAGCATCGCTCACTCCCGCGGTGCCGTAGAGGGGATTGCCTTCTTCACCCGCGTCCAGCTGCAAAAGGAACGTTTCCCAAAGCTCAATCAACTAGGAGTTCTACGTTAGCAAGCATTCGGACAATTGGTATGCCAGGCATGTAGCTACTGACCTCCTTTTGGGCTTCCACTGCACTCTCCAAGAAGGTCTCAACGCCAGATTTGAAGTCTTCCACCTTCTCCTTCTCGAATCGCTGGAGCTCATTTCGCATCAGTCGACCCATATCCTCGAACAGTAGCCGTGCCTGATGAACCTTCCTCTCGGCATCGGCCACATCGGCATTAACTTGGGTCAGACGATCCTGCTGCGTTTTACCCTGTCTGAGGAGCTTCTCTTGGGTATGTTTGCGCTTCTGCATTTCCGCTTCCGCCGCGTGCCAGCTGTGGAAAGCCTTCTGGCGCTGGGAGAAGGCCGTCTTCACACTTCCAATCAAACGAAGATACTCGTCAATCGTGATTCCCAGAGTGAGAACATCCTGTTGAGCTTGGCGTTCGTACAGCTCCCTTATGCGTAGCTGCAGGTCAGAGAGGCCGTCCAGAGGGGTAGAAAGCGCAGGAGACAGCTCGACAGCCGCCAACGCATGAAGTGAAGCCGAGAAGTCACCAGCAGCCTCGGCCAACCCCTTGCGCTGAGCCACCACCGTGTCAACCGACTTCATTAATGCCTTGAGTTGATTCTCTAGGGCATCCAGGTAGATCTTCCGGTCATGGAACCACTGGGACTGTCAGCACAATGACTCGCTCGCACTCGCAGACAAACTTACATCATCATGCTCGACGAACTTTCCACCACCACCGACGCTAATTCCAAAGGAGCTGAACATGCCCTTGTTCTGACCAAGGTCCGGTTCCCTGTTTTCCTTGTTCTTCACGTCCATGTTAAATGTTTCGCTCTCGAGGAAGATTTTAAGATCGCCATCATGCTGGAGGATAGGGTGCGCCGCGATCTTGTTCAGCATCCGCTCGAGGGCAGCCCTCCTAGACTCGACGAAGTTCGTATCGAAACGGCCCACCGCTTGCTTCTCCGGAGGAGGGGGAACAACGACACCGGGGTTGTTGTTATGCATGGAATTATAGAGCCAAAGGAAGTCACGGTATCTGCGACTGACAGTAAACTCCGGTTGTCGGTAGGCTTTGGAAGTCGTCTATATGTAGCATGAGCAGAGGCCCACAGCATCCCACCAGAACGACATACCTTGGTTCTCACTTGATACACAATATGACTGCTGGTGAGATCTCCGACCTTGTGCGGATCGCCAACAGTGATATCGAAGGTCGGGTTCGCAGCCTTTTCCACGCTGATACTGGGCTCGGTTTGCCGTTTCGCCCCTTCCGCGTCGCTCGGGGGTTGTACCGGCGGAGGCCCCCGAAACCCTGCACCATCCTCTTCCAGATTCACGGAATCCGCCAATCCAGTTCCCGTAGATGCTTGGGATGCAGATGATGTGGGACGAACATTGCGCCCTGAGAAGACCTCCTTCTGCGGCGGGGCAGGTGCCTGCTCAAGGGGACTAGATTCCGCCTTGTCCCCAAGCGGACCAAGGGGATCAAACGAATCACCCACCGCCTCTAGCTTCGTCGCTTGCGCATTGATCCTTCGGGTGCCTCGCGGGCCTCGTCGTACAGGGGAACGGGGGGCACTGGGGCTAGCTTGTTGTGTCGATTGATCGGGAGCTAAGAGGTGTCGTCATCAGGTCAGAAAGCTCGGACAAGAGGTACAGGGATGCGAAAGCCTCATTTAGGGACATACACGTTTCTTCTAATTCGGATCGGGATGCCTGGTGGGTGGTGCTCGATTGCGAAGGCACGTCTGCATAACTGCGTTAGACGAAGCACGATGCGATTGTATCCGGTGACTGCCTGGTTGCTTACCGCCCCACGGGGAATCGCCAGCGTCGAGATCCATGAGAGAGTCAATATCAAACTGGAATAGACCGAAAAGCAATAGGTGTCAATTAAGGATAGAAATGAGCAGGAGAATCGAAAGACAGCGTGAGGGGTTAGGGAGAGACCGCAGTCGGGGGAGTTGGAGGGAGCGACCAGGTTGCCGTAGCCCGATGATCCGCGCCGTTGTCCAACTACGGATTAGGGTTCCCCCGCCAAGCTGGCTGACCTCCATTTGAACTTGCACCTATTTACCATTGCCCGTCTAAAAAGGCGTACTTCTGCCTATGGAAGGCAATGCAGATTTCTGTTCAATGCTTACAGTCCAGTGGAATTGACCACTTGAGGAGGGACTAACACACTTGCATGCTGGATGAATTCCAGTCCCAAGCCAGTACATTCCCCGAGAAACATACTAGGCACTCAGATTCCCGGCTTCGGCTTCTTACAAAGAGGTGCTAGACTTTAGTATTTCTCCAAGTGGATCATTTATTTTTATGTCATATGTATCATCATCACAACCGTGCGGTCCAAGACAGAAGACCTCCAACTGCTGGACTTCACAAATAATTGAGCGTTTCAGCGAACAATTCCTTTCAGACTACGTTTATTTCACCCATGGAAGACCAAGCTTGTGCATCTCAACAGCAAGCTGGAACAGGTAGTCTAGACTCTCACACTGAGTCTTGGCTTTGACAACGTCGTCGCCCCACACGTAACTATACACAGAAATGAGCCCGCCGTCACTCGGAAGTCAGGGGTTGAGAGATAGAAACTTACATTCCGTGTCTCCGCACAAGGACAGCATAGGTGTCAGGATATTCCTCCATCGCCTTCTCCAAGCTGCCCGTGAGGTCTTCCTCAAACGCGGTGTTATCGATGATCGGGATGCGAAGAGTGTCGTAGAATCCCATCATGCCCTTGCCCTTGCCCCGGGGAATACCCTTAATCTGTTCAATGTTGCTGATCTCGAAGCAGGCGTCCGGGCCCTTCTCGCGCTCAACCAGGAGGGTCACCAGGACTGCCCACTGAGAATGAGTGTGGATACAGCAGCCAGCCCCGCGCTCAAAAGCGGCAAGGAACAGTGGCGTGCATGCCGAGGGCTTCAAGTCGAGCGGCTTGCGAATATATTTGCGTTCGGACGGAGGATATTTGGGCGTGGGAAATTCCAAGACGAAGATGTTGTCGGATTTCATCATCTCCTTCTGCACGCCAGAAGGAGCAATGAAGATATGGTTATCGCGACGAATGGAAGTCTAATGCATAATGAGAGCGATCAATCAGCGATTACTCATGATCGCGATGAAGGTGCGACAAGTGCTTACCCCGCCACCAGTACCGGTGACCCAGCCCCAATTGTAGAACCGGCGACAAAGATCAGGGATCAAGTTGGCGGGATGCTGGGGGTCAGACGACTGGACCAAATGGTCATTGTTCTCTTTTTGGATTTCTTCGGCCATGGCGATGGATATTGCGCGTGGTTGAAAGATCGATTAAATAGGAACAGACAGCTCGGGCGATCGGCTTTAGGGTGATCGTCACGAATTTCAAGTGCTAAATCGGCAGTCGATCTTCCCTGATTTATTCAGATAGGAAAATAAGAGCTATATATTTGAAATACAGCGACAGTGTCTTGAACGTCGTACAGGTGAGCCAAGTGGACGTTTGACAGAAAAATCAAAAACTGTCAGGCGGCGGGGAGGGGAAAGCAGAAGCAAATCACTTCACTAACGCCTTTGGGTGGATTAAGGTAGCGGGGGGAGAGTGTTCGCGCCATCGCCGACCATTGGTGGACAAGCAACGGAAGAGAGAAAGTAATCTATCTAAACAACGTGAAGCTGTGTAAATCATAGTCCACCAGGCAAAATGGTAGTTGATCGGATCTTTTTATGTGGTTGTTTGCAATGGGCCGCAAGGTCCTTACTTGAGAGTAAACATACCTACTATAGTCATTATAAGCTACTGAGAGATAAATTACATGTGTCACTGGATTCCAATTCCATGAACTGCAATTATTCTAGACTTTGGACCTTGGACTTACTTACTAAACCAAATACAATCCCGAGGAACGGACAAATACCAGCAGCCGATTTGCACCCGCAGAACATTGGAGAAGCGCGACTAGCCAGATCGGGCAGGCGGGACCTTTCCTCAAGGAGCAGCGGCAGCGGAAGAGGCCACCTTGAACTTCCCAGCTTCATGCATTGCCTTGCGTCTTCTTATATAACCATCGCTCCAACGGTTCCCTTCTTTCTCTTCTCCTCTCCCTTTACCTTCCCCGTGCAGCTACTTGACTGTTGAGCTTGCCTTCCTCTCTCTCTCTACTTCAACTCTTCCCCTCTCCGGAGGTTCAATTGCTGGTGCGCTTTGTTCGCCTTTCTTTGTTTTTCTCCTTCGCTTCCTCTCTCGGACGTTCTGGTTTAAAGAGCGCCGGTCGCTATCCACCATGCGTTTCAACGCTGCTTTGACTTCTGCCCTGGTCTCCTCGGCCTCCATCATGGGCTATGCCCATGCTGAGGAGACTGAGAAGAAGCCCGAGACTACCTCCTTGGCCGAGAAGCCTACCTTCACCGTGAGTATTTCCACAGACTGACGTGGAGTTGCTGTCGCGCCCTGCTAACTATGTGCTTCCAGCCCACCTCCATCGAGGCTCCTTTCTTGGAGCAGTTCACTGATGACTGGGACTCCCGGTGGACTCCCTCTCACGCTAAGAAGGAGGACTCCAAGTCCGAGGAAGACTGGGCCTATGTTGGTGAATGGTCCGTCGAGGAGCCCACTGTCCTCAAGGGTATGGAGGGTGACAAGGGTCTCGTCGTCAAGAACGTCGCTGCCCACCACGCCATCTCGGCCAAGTTCCCCAAGAAGATCGACAACAAGGACAAGACTCTGGTCGTCCAGTATGAGGTGAAGCCGCAGAGTAAGTGAAAGACAATTGCTGCGCATGCTGAGTGCTGGGGCGTTAACGATAGTCACAGACTCCCTGGTCTGCGGTGGTGCCTACCTGAAGCTTCTCCAGGACAACAAGCAGCTCCACCTCGACGAGTTCTCGAACGCTTCTCCCTACGTGATCATGTTCGGTCCCGACAAGTGTGGTGCTACCAACAAGGTAAGAAGATCTTGCGGAAGGCTGTCTAGTGCAGGCGCTGGAAACAGAAACTAACACCTTCATTCTGTTAGGTTCACTTCATCTTCCGTCACAAGAACCCCAAGACCGGCGAGTACGAGGAGAAGCACCTTAAGGCCCCTCCTGCCGCCCGTACCTCCAAGGTCACCGCCGTTTACACCCTGGTCGTTAAACCCGACCAGACCTTCCAGATCCTGATTGATGGCGAGTCCGTTAAGGAAGGTTCTCTCCTTGAGGACTTCAACCCCCCTGTCAACCCCGAGAAGGAGATCGACGACCCCAAGGACAAGAAGCCCGCCGACTGGGTTGATGAGGCCAAGATCGCTGACCCCGAGGCTACGAAGCCCGAGGACTGGGATGAGGAGGCTCCCTTCGAGATTGTCGACGAGGAGGCTACCATTCCCGAGGACTGGCTTGAGGACGAGCCTACCAGCATCCCCGACCCCGAGGCCGAGAAGCCCGAGGACTGGGATGATGAGGAGGATGGCGACTGGGTTCCTCCCACTGTTCCCAACCCCAAGTGCCAGGATGCCTCCGGATGCGGTCCCTGGTCTCCCCCTATGAAGAAGAACCCTGACTACAAGGGCAAGTGGTCTGCTCCCTTGATTGACAACCCGGCCTACAAGGGACCCTGGGCTCCCCGCAAGATCGCCAACCCTGCCTACTTTGAGGACAAGACCCCCTCCAACTTTGAGCCCATGGGCGCTATTGGCTTCGAGATCTGGACCATGCAGAACGACATCCTGTTCGACAACATCTACGTTGGTCACTCCGCCGAGGATGCTGAGAAGCTGCGCAAGGAGACCTTCGATGTCAAGCACCCCGTTGAGCTGGCTGAGGAGGAGGCCAACAAGCCCAAGCCTGAAGAGAAGGCCGCCGAGCCCAGCGTTAGCTTCAAGGAGGACCCCGTGGGCCACATCAAGGAGAAGGTCGACAACTTTGTCCGTCTCTCCAAGCAGGACCCCATCAACGCCGTGAAGCAGGTTCCTGACGTTGCCGGTGGTCTTGCCGCTGTTCTCGTCACCATGATCCTCGTCATCTTCGGTGCCATTGGCGCCAGCACCCCGGCTCCTGCTCCCGCCAAGAAGGGCAAGGAGGCTGCTGGAACTACCAAGGAGAAGACTGGTGCTGCCTCCAGCTCCTCTGCGGATACTGGCAAGGGTGGTGCTACTAAGCGCACTACCCGCTCTTCCGCCGAGTAAACTGGTGCAACTATCGGTGGAACAGCACGCAGGGAAGAAAGGGGGAGAGATTAAAAAAGGCGAAAATGTCAAAAAACAAACAAACCAGGGATATCCTAACTACATTGTGTTTTTATTTTATACCTCTGTTGCAGCGTTCAATCAATGATTCATTTCTGATTCCAAGGTGAAGAAGGCCAGCCGGGGCAGCTGCGCATCCGTTGCCGCCTATACAAGGAAGAGGATAAGCAGACCTCAATTGGAGGGTTCTTTGGGAGGAGGTTAATGCAAGTGAGCTGTGTAAAAGTAGCCAAGCTGCAGAATTCTATTGTTGGTTTCTCTACGGAGTAGTTCACGGAATGATCGGATAGATTTGTGACAGTTCAAGCGGTGTCGCATTTTTGTGACCGATCGTCTGGGGGTGCGGAGTCCCCGGTTCTTGTACATCGTCATCGGAGAAGGGCCGATACCAGCCTGTTACTTGCACAGTGGTCTCTATCTTCGAGAAGAGTTGAAGGTATCCTACAGCTCCCATCATGGGCAGATCTGGCTCTACCGGGACTACCTACGGATAGATCATAGTAAAATCATAGTAGTCGGCAGGAGTAGATGCTCTCTCTAGGCTAGCAAGCTAAGCAAGCTGCGAAATTACCCATAACTAAGGACAACCGCCGGCTGGATCGGGCAGGCAGTTCCGGGTGGCGGTGTGATTGGCTGGAGGCGCCGAGCGTTATCAGAACCTCGGTGGAATGCGCATCAATACGGGGAAAGTACCAGACCCAGTATGAACCTGGTACCTGAACTGCCTCCACGTATTTATCTACTTACTTTGCCTCCCTTCCTGCTCTCCAACCTCCCTCCCTTGGATTATCTCCTTTGCTCTTCCTTGTCATTCGGATTCGGACTTCCTTCTCATTTTCATTGTCCTTCTGACACCAATCATCCATCACTCGTATTTCCTATCTTCCACCTCTCAATCATGGCCGCCCGTCGGTCTATTGTCCGTTCCATCCCCGCTCTCCGCGCCGCCTCTCCCCGCACGGCCGTGACCACCTCCAGATCTGTAGCTGCAGCTTCGGCCTCGAGGCGTCTTTCTACTGTTATAATGCCCTCTTCATCCTCGACAACTTCTCCTGCAACAACCAAGCTCTCCTCATCCTCTACAGCCACCATGTCAGCAACCCGTCGACTCCACGCCACTGCCCAGCAGTTCACCCCCGCAACTACCTCCGCGGCTACTACCGCCACCGAGTACCCGACGGACCATAGCCCCATCGCCAACCCCATCGACACCGCTAATTTCCTGGACAACGAGTTTGTTACTTCCAAGGCTACTACTTGGATCGATCTGCACGATCCTGCCACCAACAACCTTGTTACCCGGGTGCCGCAAAGCACCGATGAGGAACTCCGTGCCGCCGTCGAGTCGGCCGAGAAGGCCTTCCCAGCCTGGCGCGCAACCAGCGTTATTGCCAAGCAGCAGATCATGTTCAAGTTTGTGAGCTTGATCCGTGCAAACTGGGACCGACTTGCTGCATCCATCACCCTCGAGCAGGGCAAAACCTTTGCCGATGCTAAGGGTGATGTTCTCCGCGGTCTTCAAGTTGCCGAAACCGCATGTGGCATTACCACCCAGCTAACGGGCGAGGTGCTCGAAGTGGCCAAGGATATGGAAACCAGGAGCTACAGGGAGCCACTCGGTGTGGTCGCTGCCATTTGTCCTTTCAGTAAGTGATCCTGCGCCCATCCTGCAAGCCTCGGTGACATTGTCCGACGCTAACCGCTCCCCCTCCCTTACCGGCAGACTTCCCCGCAATGATCCCCCTGTGGTGTATCCCCATCGCTACCGTGACAGGCAACTGTCTCATCCTCAAGCCATCTGAGCGGGACCCCGGGGCTGCTATGATCCTGGCCGAGCTGGCCCGGGAAGCAGGCTTCCCTCCCGGTGTCATCAACATTGTCCACGGCTCCGCCAAGACAGTCGACTTCATCCTCGACGAACCCGCCATCAAGGCTATCAGCTTCGTCGGCAGCAACCGCGCCGGAGAGTACATCTACACTCGTGGCTCTGCCAATGGCAAACGTGTTCAGGCCAACCTGGGCGCCAAAAACCATGCCGCCGTACTCCCAGACTGCAACAAGAACCAGACGCTGAACGCCATCGTCGGAGCGGCCTTCGGTGCTGCCGGCCAACGCTGCATGGCCCTAAGCACAGCGGTCATGGTTGGCGAGACCCAAGACTGGCTTCCTGAGATGGCTGAACGGGCCAAGGCACTGCACGTCAACGGAGGCTTCGAAGAAGGTGCCGACCTCGGCCCCGTCATCAGCCCCGAAAGCAAGAAGCGCATCGAAGACCTGATCGCTAGCGCCGAAGAAGAGGGTGCCACCATCCTCCTTGACGGCAGAGGCTACAAGCCTGAGAAGTACCCCAATGGCAACTTCGTAAGTCCACGACCCATCCCCTCCCTTCTACTCAATCATATCTCTTTCTAAATTAACACCAAAATCGACAGGTCGGCCCCACCATCATCACCAATGTGACCCCAGAAATGAAATGCTACAAGGAAGAAATCTTCGGCCCCGTTCTCGTCTGCCTGTCGGTGCCCACACTAGACGATGCTATCGAGCTCATCAACAAGAACGAGTACGGAAACGGAGCTGCCATCTTCACCCGCTCCGGCTCTACTGCCTCCCGCTTCCAGAAGGATATCGAGGCCGGCCAGGTCGGCGTGAATGTGCCCATCCCTGTGCCGTTGCCCATGTTCTCTTTCACCGGTAACAAGAAGAGTATTGCCGGTGGTGGCGCCAATACTTTCTATGGCAAGCCCGGGTTGCAGTTCTATACGCAGCAGAAGACGGTGACCAGTTTATGGAGAAGTGAGGATGCTGTTAGCACCAAGGCTCATACGGTGATGCCGACTCATTCGTGAGGGGGACTCGTCTGTCAGTTGGAGGAAGAGGAATCATGTTAAATTGCATGGGATATAATGATCGTTTTTTCTATTATAAAATACCATTTTGTATGCAATTTCGGGTCTCTGAGTGGATGAGGTTTATTTATTAAGATGCATACTTCAAATTGTCTCTGCGTTTATTCATCCATACCCTCTCTCTCTCTCTCTCTCTCTCTCTCTCTCTTGGCTAAACCTTCTCTCTCTCGCTAGGTGTACACCCCACCTATCACTAAGAGCCTC